>NC_135801.1:70483149-70827932 GCF_964213995.1 Mustelus asterias
CTGGTAAATCTGTCTTCATGCCAAATCCTAAGATGAAAGGTCTTTTTGTCCTGCTGTTTAGTATGAAGGTAGATTCCTAATATCATTATTCGTAATATCCCATTATCAGCTCACCATTGGTATGGAATTAAAGCTGTATGGTTCTCACATAGGTTCTGTATGTGTTAAATCTGTATTTGCTATTGGATCTATCACAACTATACTTTGTCCTGAACTTTCATAGGGATGGAAGGAGTCCAGGCCTGAGGCAAAATGGCGCTGGAGGCCCACTTCTGGAAGTCCCACCCACAAACATTTTCACCGGTGGGAGGGAGGGGTTGTTGCACTTTGGATTTAGATGGTGCACGAAAGCTGCTGCACATTTTAAAAGTCCAGCTGCTTTCAGTTGGATGTAATTTCCGTCACCTAGGTATGATCAGTAGGGATGATGAGGAGGAGGACAACCAGGTTTACCCTCAGGTGTGGGTCTCCCAATATGGAGGTCATATTTCAGCATGATTGAGGCTCAGGTTAACTCGAGAGTTGGTCACCTACATATGTGCCATGGTCCAGCTAGTTCTCAAAGCTCAGTCACTCGATCCGCATGCCCTGCCTCTCAAGGTCATCATTACTCTGAATTTTTATGAAGCTGGCTGTTTCCAGGGCTCAGCAGGACACCTCTGCAGACTCTTACAGTCAGCCACACAAATCTGTGTCAAGGCAGTCACTGACACCCTCTTTGCTCGGATGTGGGGAGGAGCACATTCACTTCCCAATGGATGTGGCATCTCAGACACAGATGGCCAGGGGGTTTGCAGAATTAACAGGCTTCCCTCAAGTGCAGGGAGCTGCTGACTGCACTCATGTTACCATAAGGACACCAATTCATTAACCTGACACTTTGTGAACAGGAAATCTTTCCATTCTCTGAATGTTCAAGTAGAATGTGACTACAGCAAGGTGTTGATGCCCACCTGCACATGGTACCCCGGAAATGAGCATGAGTCATTCATTCTGAGAAATTCACAACCGCCTCAGCTTTTTCAAAGACTGACAGTCTTTTCTCTGGAGCATAGGAGATTTAGGGGTGATCTTATAGAGGTCTGTAAAATAATGAGGGGCATAGATCAGCTAGATAGTCAACATCGTTTTCCAAAGGTAGTGGAGTCTAAAACTAGTGAGCATAGGTTTAAGGTGAGAGGGGAGAGATACGAAAGGGTCCAGAGAGGCAATTCTTTCACTCAGAGGGTGGTGAGTGTCTGGAACGAGCTGCCAGAGGCAGTAGTAGAGGTGGGTGCAATTTTGTCTTTTAAAAAGCATTTTGACAGTTACATGGGTAGGAGGGGTATTGAGGGATATGGGCCAAACGACGGCAATTGGGACTAGCTTCGTGGTTAAAAAAAAGGGTGGCTTGGACAAGTTAGGCTGAAGGGCCTGTTTCCACGCTGTAAACCTCTATAGGTATGACTCTGACAGTTCTGTGGTTAGCTTCTGGGGGCAAGAGCCCCTTGACATGGAGGCTGATGACCCCTTTAGGCATCTGCAGATAGAGCTCGAACGTCACTATAACAACTGCTGTGTGGTGACCCACAGTACAATACAACAGGCTATTGGCATTCTCAAAATGTGCTTCAGGTACCTTGACAGCTCAGGAGGAGCTCTACAGTATTTCCCTTCAAGGGTGTCCCGAATAATAGTGGTATGCTGCATGCTGTACTGTGAGCTGCAGCAGAGCAGTCTACACATAGAAAGGGCTGAAGAGGGGCCATAGCGAGAACATCTGAGGAGGATGATGATGAAGAAGATAAGGAGCAAGAGGAGGAGGCCCCTGCTCAGGCTTGTAGATCTGTCAGGGTGGAGGAGGGAGAGGGCAGCAATGACACATGAGCTGAGGGGCTGGCCCATTTAGCCATGGCTGATTCTTTGCAGGAGGGGTCATTGCCAGAAGCCTGCTAATCTAGAGTAGATTCACCTCAGTTCCTGAAAGTTCACAATTAGCATCAGTCAGTCCCTGCTGAGCAGCTTCCACGTAATAAAGCTTTCACATGGAGGCCACACTCCCTCAGGGAAATGCCCATTCCCAACAAGAGAGAAACCAAACAGCAAATAATTAAAGTCAGTGCAGAAACATGGCTGAAACCATGAATCTTGGCCTCAACATCGTGCACAAACACATCTTGAGAAGTCCTTCACTACCTGGACCCTTCACATATTTGTTAGTGACTGCTAATGAGCTGGCAAAGACCCACCCTGTGCCTACTCAAACTATGCCCACCATGCTGAGAGTGCCAGTAGGAAGCAGGACTTACACCCAAGACCTACAGGTATGATTGTATGTGCTATCAGTTCTGCAGCTAATGCGCATTGCCCAGTGTGAGACTGTAACTATGTTAGAACAACCCCTTTAATTACCTGCCACATTCACCATGCACCACCAGTTCCGGAGTGTGCATCATCTGCAACATGCGATGCTGCCAGAAAACTCTGTTCTCTTAGAAACCACAGCCTCTACCAAGTGGAAGACAAAAGCTTCCAATGCAGTGTGGAGACCACAAAAGCATGCTTCCCTGGAGCAATCATGACTTTTTGATATGCAGATCATCCACAAACATTGTGCCATCGGTGCAACCATACTGTTAAGGGAACACAACTCCTCATGTTTTCTGTGAATATCAGTGCTTATATTCTGAGCAGATTGCTACAGGCCACTAAGGGAAGCAACTTTTTCTGCTACTTGCACCCATGGCAGGGAGTGACACTGCTTTTGCATTCATTCTGAGTGATTCTGCGTGTGTGTCTCCATGAGATTGGGCATTCTGTCATGGTGGGACCTCATGCGTTTGAACATTTGAGATAAAGTGGAGCTCATCAGTGCGATGGACTTCACCACTCAGAGTGCTTAAGCTTGTATTGCCTCAATCCTCACACCTACTGCTAATGGTTCAAATGCTGTTCCCCAAAAAGCCCAATCCCCTTACCCGTTGGAGCATGATTGTGACTTTCCTCACTTCTCCGAGGGGACCTGCATGGAGATGTTTCTGCCTCTGACACCTCCTCCTGCACTCTGGGGTGGTGCCCTTCACCCCATGCTACTGACTACACATAGGTTACATCCCTCCCTTGTGCAAGTATCTGTGTCGACTGAGTATGGGCGAGTAAGATATGACGCTGCCTCCTTGGATATTGTTTCCTCCGCTTTATGTCCAGAGGATGAGATGGCCTAGGGGGATTAATGAGTGACGCTGGTACCTGTGTGAGACACAAATGGAGTGAATGAGGTATAGCCTTTTACATGTTGGAGCACACTCTGATACACATCATTGTCTTTAACCATAATTGTGTTGCCTTATCATGCAACCCCACCTTCACACTCTTTCTCCTGCCAATATCCCCTTGAGCTCAGTGAACGGACAGCATCACCTCCACAATTACCATCATGTTCTAAAGTGCCTTGAAAACAGCCTTTAGCACCTACTATGGGCAGTTCTGCATCCCTGACAACCAGATGCAACCAGGCTATCTCCCTGGCGTTATGGGTCCTCTTATCCTGCAAATGAAACATAAAGAGTATATTTTGCCACAAGGGAAAAATCTTTTGAAAGTGTAAGTGCACCACAATGGACACTCACAGTTCTACCGTTTATACCTACAGGAATGGCTTGGCCATTCAATGGTATAGGGGAGGTATACGCCAGGTCTCTCACCATGGGTGTAGCATTCAGATGCGAATGTGAATCAATTGTGGGTTTGTACCAAACAATTCACCTTGCCAGAACGCAGCAACATGGACTCTCTTTCTACATTGTATTCATGTTCTTTGATTGTCACTTGGGCTGCACCCAAGGCAGTGGCTATCTCTTGCCATGTCCTCTTGGTTATTGTGGGCAGGTTCTGGCGGCCACATGGGTATAATATTGCACACTATGACTGCACCTCCTCCACCAACAGGATTTGGAGGGCCTGTTCATTAAGTGGAACACAGGCCCTCCTACTTCTTCCCAACTATCTCTTCGGTGAGACATTCTGGCATGAGAAATGTAAAAAGAAAAGGCACATCCAGCTTCCAATGGTTTTATTTGTATTTGTGAGCTTACATACATGAATCATGTTCTCCAACTCATCAATACATAATATTGCAAGGGTGGTGGGGATTGGTGGTGTGGAAATGCGTCTGGACGAATGCAGGGTAGCCTCCATTTTGCTTCTGTCAGTCCCAGGTGGCATGCTGTGCTCCTAACCACGAACTACTCTGCAGACTTACTCCATCTCAGTCACACTTTTGTGCCATACAATTGTTCAGCTGTAAGGGTCCTTGTCAAGGGTCAGTTGTACTCTGAGAGGTGGGTGAAAAGAAGGTAAGTGGAAGGGTAAAGGTTGATGGGAAACGTGGTGTCTACCAGTCATCCCATGAGTAAAATAGTAACCTGAAAATAGTAAGCTGATGGTGCCAAGATACAGCCATGTCCATGGCTGTGTCTTGTGAAGCTCTTCCAGCCTTAAATTGGGTGAGTGATCCCTTTCATTATAAAATTAATAGGCAGCAGCAATGATTATATTGTCGTGTGGGAAGCCCATGATGGACTATCTGTCCCAGTCTCTTCCAAGTGAAAGCAGCACCTCTGTACACTCCCTTCATCATAGAAAGAACTCCTTACTGGCCCTCCTTTTATCCACAACCAAGTTGCCCAACCCATGCTGGTTCACACCTTAACCTCCCCATTACTTCTGGGGTCAGAGGGCCTGATTCCCATTAGCCCCCATCCCCCCTCAGAATAAAACTGGGGATATTTGGGACACTTTTTCCTGGGTCTGGCTTGCAAAGTCGGAAATTTTCCTGACTCTGCGCTCTCAACTAGGGAGCGAAAATCCATCATCAGAAGGATGCAGCCATATCTCATGACTGTATAATGCAGAAATTTTAAATATTTGATGTCGACATACACATTTGTCAAAAGGACTTGTTCAAATTCAAGGTCCTGTATCACAACCTTATTAGTGGAATCAAGTTAGGAAGAAAACAAAGTTCAATATTTTCTTCAAACATTTATTACTACATTAGTTCTGGCTCAAAAAAAACCCAAAATCAATATAACTGCTGTTACATGTTAGCAAGCCTCCCGCATTTGCTGCTGCAAGCAATGGCCTTGACATTGCCTTTGCTTTATTCACAGATTTGATTTGATTAGTTTTGATTTGATTTATTATTGTCACATGTATTAGCATATAGTGAAAAGTATTGTTTCTTGCGTGCTATACAGACAGAGCACACCGTTCATAGAGAAGGAAACAAGAGAGTGCAGAATGTACTGTTATAGTCAGAGCTAGTTTATAAGAGAACTCCTTACTGGCCCTCCTTTTATCCACGACCAAGTGGCCTGACCCATGCTGTTTCACACCTTAACCTCTCCATTACTCTGGGGTCAGAGAGCCTGATTCCCAATAACCCCCCCCCCCCCCCCCCCCCGCTCAGAACAAAACTGGGGACATCCAGGACACTTTCTCCTGGGTCTGGAAGATCAACTTAGTGCGAGGTAGATCCATTTAAAAGTCTGATGGCAGCAGAGAAGAAGCGGTTCTTGAGTCGGGTTGTTACGTGACCTCAGACTTTTGTATCTTTTACCCGACGGAAGAAGGTGAAAGAATGTCTGGGGTGCGTGGGGTCCTTAATTATGCTGGCTGCTTTGCCGAGGCAGCGGGAAGTGTAGATAGAGTCAGTGAATGGGAGGCTGGTTTGCGTGATGGATTGGGCTACATTCAATACCTTTTGTAGTTTCTTGTGGTCTTGGGCAGAGCAGGAGCCATACCAAGCTGTGATACAACCAGAAAGAATGCTTTCTTTCATTCATCTTTTTATTCATTTTCCATTTGTTATTATCATCACACCTACCCCGCAATGTTGCACCTGTGATTTCCTCACATGCGATTATTCCGTTCTCTTTGGCGCATCCCATACATCTTTCCTCATTGCTGCTGATCCTTGTTGCAAATCATTTTTTTTAATGCATTCGTGGGACATGGGCTTTGCTGGCTGGCCAGCATTTATCGCCCATCCCTAGGTGCCCTTTCAGAGAGCAGTTGAGAGTCAACCACATTACAGTTGGTCTGGAGTCACATGTAGACAAGACCAAGTAAGGATGGCAGATTTCCTTCTCTAAAGGGCATTAGTGAACCTGATGGGTTTTTCTGACAATTGACAATGGTTTCATGGTCATCAGTAGATTCTTAATTCCAGATATATTTTATCAAATTCAAATTCCGCCATTTGCCATGGTGCTGACTGGTGCCCAGAACATTAGCTGAGTTTCTGGATGAATAGCCTAGCAATAATACCATGAGGCCGTCGCCTCCCCTTATCATGGGTAAACCATGGGTATCACAGTCTCAAAACTCTCCATGCACAGTGCCATGGGAGGCCAGCTAGAATTAAAAAAGCAAAACATGGGATTTTATTCTATTTAGACCTGGATATACCAAGTGTTTTTACTTACAGACAAGGACAATTAAAACTTTTCTAAAACTTATTTTAATAGATATTTTACAACAAATAATATTCTGGGGAAGACTGAAGGGTTGAATTAATATTCAGCAAAATTTGGGTCTGATTTGTATTGAATATCCCCAGTTACTGTGAAGGTGTTACCAACAATGCTAATCAATAAGTTGCTTAAGTTAAATTAAAGATGTTTTAAATGAGTAGTCAGAAAAATCAAGCTGCCCATATTTCTCTTAAGTGCTTCTAGCAGATGTAGCTCTCTGTTGGAAACATTCTTCCTATTATCCTAACTTTAAATGATCTGTAAGTAAATTTGAAAACTTCCAATCGTAACACAGAGTTCAGTGGACTCAGCAGGATTTTCCGTTGATAGTTGGATGGATAGTCATGTGTGTCCCATTAACCTCTGTGTCTGAATTGCTGATATGTGCTCCCAGTCAGAATGCAAATTTCTAAAATGTATTTTGTGTATTATTGTACATCTTACTTTCGAAGTAAATTGATGCACTGGAGATAATTCTGTAATTTGTGACCCAAAATTATGAATTAAGTTTGTTTCTATTAGGGAAAAGATCAAGGAATAATCTCTGGTTTAAAAATGCTGAGAGAAATGGATAAACTGGATGGATTCTTTATTTGTGTTTGGTGTGCAGAGTTCAGCCTGTGATTGTAAAGATGCATTCACATTCCCCAAGTTCCTCGTTAGTGCAGAGTAGAAATTGTTTTGAGCTGAGTGCAAATGAGTTTCCAAGGTCTGAATTAATTCTGAGGTGAAGTGCAATGGGATTATATCCTCCTGAGAGTTTCACTAATGTTTCCTTCAGGTGTCAGGTTAGTCCCTGATGTTAAAGTCAGACTACATTTACACTGTGTCTACAGCATTGGTACCATGACACAGCATTTGGAGTGTGAATGCAGCCTAAGATGAACAATTCTTAAGCAGAGTTGTAGATATGTATAATAAATCCTCAAATGTGTAGTTTATATTGGGGTTAATAATACATTCTTTGGTGCCCTATGCATAGCTACCATCCAGATATCCATGCTCCATATTTTTGGTTCATGAAGACTTGACACTAATGAAAAATAGGAAAGAGCAGGCATGCTTGAGTAATCATCATTCATAGAGTTAACCAGACTGACAAAATGTAAATCTTCACAGTCTTGGAGTTCATTCCTAGTTTGTTGCTTGAATTGCACCATATGAAATAATGACATTGGCCATGGAAAAGTCAATAGCCTATACATGTACTTAGAATGAAAACGTTCTTACAAAGAACACTTTGGGTACAAAATTTGTTAGCCTAGTGCTGCTAGAAGGCTTAACCTGAAGCTTTGCAATACAGGTGTCACTGTTGGCCACCTCCCATAGGACCATTACAATGTAACTCAACAAGATTGGTGCTCACAGGTGTATCCCTTGCATGCACCCAACGACACTGAATATGCGTGACCATGTCATCACTGAAGTCAATGGACTGATACAACAGCAGGTTACAAAAAATGGTCAACAATTATGCAGACAATGTCTTCCTTATTCACTCTGGAAAGAATAGACATTACATGGGCTCTGTTCTGGGGCTTTGACAGGGCTCCACAGAGATTGTAATATAGGAATGGCATGATGACCTCTGTCTGTGTGTCCACTGCAGCTTTGTTACATTGGGAGGTCTTTGTTTGTGTTGCAGTGGAATGCGAGAGAACAACCAGAAGAAACTCCAACGTGGGTCAATCTGGTAGTGCTGCTATGGAGGTGCCCAAACTTCCATGGTGGAAAGGGTGAGCTCTAAGCTTTGCATGATGCCCATTGCCACAGTGGTGTGATGGGAGGAAGGCAGAAGGAACATGATTCTCTCCATCTGCAATTTCCACTTGGTGGCATCTTTCAGGATTTCTGTGCAGATTAAGCGCAGAAGCTGCATAAGGAGAAACTTAGCATAATCAAAGATGGTCTTGACAGTGTTGGTTGCCATTAGTGTCCATTATCTTGTGGACCATCTACTTGAGGATGTTGAGGGGATGGATCCGTGGTGGTCTTTTGCATCTTCCTCCTGTTGTGGGTGATCTTCTCCTGCAAGAAAAGGACAAAATGCCAGTGATTGCCTGGCGATGTGCTTGGGAAATGTGCATAGCTGAATAGCTCTAGGTGTGTGGAGGCATGGAGAGGTGTGTACGCAGCTGGCATGATTGACAGAAGTGTGTGGGTGAAGTGTTGTGCTGGGATTTTAGGGATGAATTCTGAGTCCTATGCTGTGCTGTTGGTTAAGTGATGGAGATAGAATCATAGAATTCCTATAGTGCAGAAGGAGGCCACTTGGCCCATTGAGTCTGCATCGACTCTCTGACAGAGCATCTTACTCAGGTCCAATCCCCCGCCCCGCCCAATCCCCATAACCCCACACTTCACCCCACTAATCCCCATAACCTTCAAATCTTAGGACACTAAGGGGCAACTTAGCGTGGCAATGCTTCTAACTTGCACATATTTGGAATGTGGAAGGAAGCCGGAGCACCTGGCGGAAACCCACACAGATACGGGGAGAACGTGTAAACTCCACACAGACAGGCACCCAAGGCCGGAATCGGTCTCTGGCACAGTGAGGCAGCTGTGCGAACCACTGTGCCACCGTATTGCCATTGGTTGCATTGTTGTTGCATTGATCAGTGTGAGAAGTGTGTGATGTGGTGAATGAGAGATGTGGAAGGGATTGAGTGGAGGACGTGGGGGGTCTTACCGCCAGCAAGAGAGCCGACGAGAACTCCACATTGCCTCTTTTTGGGAAGGCCTGCTGAATTAGGTGCCAACTAGACACTTAACTGGACAGTGGCGGCCCTTCCCTGGGATCAAGGATCTCTGGGTTGGAAGTCTTGTCGCCAAGAGCTGCTTTCCATTTAGAGGCACCCCCCAACAGCGCGCCGTCTCTTTCCCGAAGCAAAGTCTCTCAATGAGGCCTTTGAATGAAGGGCCAAGCCTGCAAGCAACCCCAACAAGATTTTCTTCTCTGGGTTGTCACAGGGGAGAACGTGCAAACTCCACACTGACAGTCATCCAAGGCTAGAATTGAATGACGGTCCCTGGCATTGTGAGGCAGCAGTGCTAACAACTGCGCCACCTTGCCACCTGTTGTGCATTGCATTCTCCCACTTTGACCACCTGATTAAGGGCATTAAACTTTTTCCGGCAGCCTGCAGTACGTTGCTGCAACTTCCCGTTCATAGGAACTTTATAAAGATGAGGCTGTCTGGAGCACATGGTTTCTTTCCAATTTAGTCATTTAGTCCCATGGTGTGTGCAGAGGAAACTGGCACAGAGTTCAGGATAGTGAAGGAGTCACTGTGGTCATACCACTATCAGAGAAATGTGGTGGGCGGATTAATTTTGTGCCTTAACCCCTTGTTTCAAAACCAATAAAAGTCAGTCTGTAAGCTGAAAAAAATGTGAGGAATGAATTTTACGCCTTTTCAGTCTAATTACAGAGGGGAGATTTGTTCATTAAGACAAATGCGCAAATAGTTTAATTTGATAGGGGACATCAATCACAGTTAAAAGTGAAATGTGAATCCATTGTTGCTTCTTTTATGTAGAAATAGAAATGAATACTTCTGTGAATTTCTAAACCTTTCTATCAAGTTCGCAAGTTATCCTTTTTTGGCCTCAGGATTTGGATTTAACACACTTTGCATTTTACCTTATTGCAAGTCTTTTTTGTAAAACTCCTTTGCAACTTGAGACAGTAAGTGACATTAAATAATGTGAACATTTGTTGTAGAAATGCTTTTAAGTTAACTTTCGGGTCAGGCACTTAGAGCACCTATTTAAGCTGAATTTCCACAGGTCTGGTATCAAATCAGGGAGATATTGTGCAGGTTGAGCTTGAATTTCTTTGAATAAAGTAACCTTGTTAGTTTGAAACTGGACACAGAGCTGTGGTTTGATGCATTCTAATTCTTAATTGGACAGTGTGCTTCTGTCTAAAAAGAAAGAAGAGAAACCACAGATTTTACATGCTTTCTACCTTGTGTGATACATGAGATCCCGTGCTTTAGAGTAGGCAATTATGTGCTTTGAATTCTGAAAGAGAAGCGGTGATTGCATTAAGGAGCCCACTTGAGACACAGCAGCTGAATCATATGTTGTCTTTGCATTAATAACAGGCACTGAGAAAAGTAATCACATCATTCTGCTATGTATTACTATAATAATAATTTTGCACTCACTTGTATGGCTTTTACTTTGACATCTGCAAAATTTTAAATAAAAATTTAGGTTGTATTATGTAAGAGATGTGTTTTAGTTACTGAACCATTACGAATTGCCAGCATGTACACAGTACCACTTTCTTAGCCTCCAGATCAAAAATCTGCTCATTGGATTTCTTATATGAAAATGTTATATTTGCAAAGTTTAAAAAAAAAACATTTTAAATAAAACACTTTCTTGTAGAAACAATTAACTCAGCTGTTCTAAGAGCCTGTAAATGCTAGAAGCACCCTTGCCATTAGAGGCAATTTTCTAGTTTTCTGACAGAAAACAGCTATGTTTGTAGCTCATTCCGATTGCCAGCAGAAGATTCTTGCATTGCGCCTACATATAAATCTGATTACTGAATGACGACTTTGGCAAGTGGTTTAATGTACGAGTTATCTTGTTGCTTCCACTCATAATTAATGGCTAAGTCTATTGTGATCTGAACATAAGAAGAATGTACTGAATACAAGAGTGAATTCCCCACCCTGTTTGAATGTATCTGATAAATAACAGAAGGGGCAGGAAAAAGGGAATGGAAGAATAATGATTGGTGTGGTTGCTTATGATGTAATTTGAAGATCATGTGATATTAGGTGAGCCGTGACTGGTGGAATGGAAGCACATGTATAATGTAGAGGTACCAAGAACAGATTGCCTGCTAGACATCTTTAAGCCAGCAGTTGTGAGGACTAACGAGCTCAGTACATCTTTGGTGTCTGAGGATTCAGATCACATACAATTCGACAGAATAAGCAGTCAGATAAGTGAGTCTGTAATTGGATATGATATTGAATTAAATGAGCCTTTATTTTCCTGATGATTTTATTTGTAGCTGTATGTATTTAACATTTTAAGCCGAGCTAATCTAGGAGAGTGCAATGTGTTTTTTGTTTTCTAGCTTTGATGATTGACTTTCATTGTATTTTAAGTCATTGCTGTGTAATTAATCTACATAATTAAAAAAGCTGACATATAAATTCAATGTCATTTGCTAGTGAATCTTCCGTTCTTAACTGTTGTATCTGCTGTCTTTGTCTTTTGCTATTGTTGGGTGGATGGGACCAAGGTGTTTGTCATTGCTGTAACATCCTTCTTTTGTTTACTGTGTTTGGGTGTGAACACTCCGGCATTACTGATTCTGCCTTGTTAATGCAAGTAACTTAGTGCAATTAGATAATAATGGAAGTGATTAGTACTCAGATGTTAATATGCAGTACTATTTCTTTGTTGCTGTCCGTAAAATCTGTGTCACTTTCCCTTCATTAGTCAGGGAACTGCTGGAGGCGAAAAGAACTGCTTTAACTGTCTAACCACTGGAAGACTGTGCAGTACAGGAAGTTGCCCCACCCTTGCCTTTGTGTCTCCACCTTCTCAGCACTATCTCCAAATTACTTTTGCCAGTTGTTTCTCAATGGTGTATTTTTACCAGTGACAAATTCATGGTATATTTATAATACTGAACTAAGGAAGTTACAGTATTCTCAAATAAACATGTAGTGTTATTACGCAGAGAGGAACTATGAACTGATGTTGTATCATTATCAAATTTCACATTGTAGATTTTGCTGAATAGGGACAATAATGTCAAAGACAAGATCAACAGTTGTAAAAGTGTGTGGGTTCACAAAATTTACATTAACTCCTTGTGTTCAGAAGATCTTCAAATCTATTGCTCATTTTCTAAGTCAGGTTCGTGTGTAGAGTGCTCCAGACAATCCTTTAAAAAATATCGAGCACTCTTACTTTGCTGTTTTGACGAGTCAAAACAACAGTGCTAGAATCACTGTAGCCGGTGTGGTGTGGCCTCTGATGAACCATTTTTGCCGATGAAGGACATGTATTGCTAATGGTATGGTTGGCTTATTACAGTAATTGGCGTGAGCAATCTGCTTACTCAGGTGTATTGTGGGTAATAATGCAGGCTGCACACTGTTTTAATGGCTCAATGACTATAGTTTTTGAACTGTATGTTAGGCACACGAGTCGGATACAAGAGTGTCAGCTACTAAGTGTAACCTGTGGTGCAGGTTCACAGGAATTTTCTTTTAGAGAAAGAGAGTAACAGAAAGAAAGATATTTAAATGTTGCCATTGGTAAGGAAATAGTAATAAAATGAGAACGAATGAGAGAACAGTGATATTCTGCAAGAGACAGCGCTAAAAGTAAACAAAAAGGTAATCTATAATAATAAACCAACAGCAGATTGAAGTTAATCCTCATTTGGTTTGGACTGGAGGCAAGTATTAGCGTATTAAGATTGTTTTTAATTTGGAGAACCGTCATCTGTTCATATTTATTTTCTAGCTGGGTAATTTGGGCGAATTTGAAAATAACATTTGACATTAAAGAATTGCCTGAAGTTAAGATTTTTATTTAGATAGTGCAAGTTCTGTGCAGCAAATAACATACGTTTTATTTTACTCTACAATATGCAAAGCTATTAAACCAGGAAATATTTCCATGTCTGGTTCTGGAACATTCCTTTTATAAATGATGATTTAATGACAATTGCTGGGCTTTGCCAAAAAGAAATAGAAACTGCATAGCTAACGGACAAATCAAATGCCAACAAGTGTCACAGGATTGAGTGAGGTGAATACTAACACTGTGCTTGGTCCATAAAAGACCCAGTGTCACTAGTTGTATTCTGAATGTAGATGAATGTAGCACAGTGCATGAATTTGCAGCCCTATGTGGGGATTTCTACAGCGGTCACTGACTGTTACTGAGTCAGTCTATTCTTTGGGTATTAGGAATGATAAACAAGCAATCAGACCTAGAGTAATGGGAGCGAGGCCTTTTCTGTTCATTGCTTGTCTGCATTAGCACAGTAATGCGAGGAATCCAGCTGTGATTTCAGTCTGGTCGCTGGCCTGGGGATATGGAATAGTGTTGCTGATAGGAAAATTGTTCAAATCATCAGTCGCCTCAGTGTCTGCATTAATACAGCATTAAGTTATAAAGAGTAATGCCTTGAAGTGGAAGAAAAAGATGCTGTGTGTTGTATAATCACGTGGAAAGAGTGCATGGGTAACCCCACCCTACCACATGCAATGTAAGTGAGCATAAATGATACTGGCCTTGATATATTTTTGTTCGTGATGAGATGTTATCTCCCCTCCAGGAGATAAATAATGCCATCATGTTAATTGTTAAATCCACTATAATCAATCGCACAATTTCTGTTTTGTGAAATACTACAGCAGTGAGTCTAACTTGTCAAGTCTCACTTCTATGGAATACCACTTGGTTGTTCTCACTTAAAAAGGACCCATTTTAATGCATGTCACCGGATAGTGCAACTCCTTTGAGTGGATATTCAAGCTGCCCCACACTTTGTGATGATAAATGCTCGTCCTGACTCCTGACGCATTCTTGATATGAAAAAAAATCATAGGAATAAATATAGTATTTTTTTGAACCATTTGATGAAGACATCTTCAAATTTGAATCTTCAAATAGTTATAAAGTCAAAATGTTTGGCAATTTGGAATTAAAATGGAGGATGCCTGCTGGCAGGCTATCTTGGTACATGGCATTGGGATTGTGCTCACTCACCGCTTTAACACTCTCAAGGACACCAATTCTTACTGACCTATAATATCCTCATTGACCCACATTGCATTCAATTCAAAATTCTTGTCCTTATCTATAAATCCCACCATGATCTGCCCCACTCTATCTTTGCAATGTTGGCCAGCCAGATATACCTACCGGAAGCTCTGTTCCTCTAAACTTCAGCCTTCTGTGTACCCTTTCCGCCTTTGATCCCCTGTAACTTCCTCATTCCTGCTCTTTGGAATTTCCCCCCCTCCCTCTGCTGCTGCACCTTCCTCTCCATCATTAAAATCCTCCTCAAAACAATTTCCGACAGACATAATGGAAAGTAAAATGATTTATTCCTGGTTTTGAAAGGTGATGATGGGAAATGTCTGAAAATGCTAGGGTTCTTGAATCTCAAAAAGAAACCCCTCAGAGTGCATCATATAATATATAGAATAGATAATGGGATAAAGAAAGTAAACACTGAAGAATACCTTCAGGCACATCAAGGCAGCAGGAAGGAGAGCGCACATTCAGGGTTGTGAAGGGCAAGTTCAGGACAGAAGTATTACTTTACGGAGGATAATCAATAGCTGGAGCAGATTAGCAGGAAAGGTGGCAGAGGCCATGGACAGTGGACTCATTTATATAACAACTGGATGCTATAACAGGAAGAAATAAGAGCTGTTATTCTGGAATGATAAAGTCAAATGGGCTGGAGGCCATCTTAAGATCTAAAGAAAACAATAAAGAATGGGTTTTTGCGGAGTCAGGAAGACTGCACGACTTTCAAAATGGTGGGTGGGACCCTGTTGCAGAGGTCCCACCCCCATTTTCCAACAGATTCAATTTTGCCCATGGGGCGAGGGGGTGGGGTGCTGTTATAGGAGGGAAACTCAAATTCAAGGCCATTTGTGCTCAAACAGACCCAATTTTGGTTATTACAAGGACCTTAAACTGCAATGTGGGCTCATGGTTTGATGGAATAGATGTAAACGTTCTTGAAAGGCATATGAAGCCTGTACAACTGTCATTTTTCTCTCGGGGGGGGTAGTGAATCTTTGGAACTCTCTTCCTCAAAAGGCGGTGGAAGCAGTCTTTGAATATTTTTAAGGCAGAGTGAGATAGATTCATAATAAGCAAGGGGGCTGAAAGGTTATCGGGGTAGGTGGGAATGTGGAGTTGAAGATACAATCAGATCAGCCATGATGTTGAATGTCAGGGCAGGCTTGAGGGAGCACTGTGTGCAGTTCTGGTCACCACATTAAGGAAGGATGTGATTGCACTGGAGAGGGTGCAAAGGTGAACTACCAAGCTGCTGCCTGGGCTGGAGGGTGAGAGCTAGAGGGAAAGATTTGATAGGCTGTGGCTGTTTTCCTTGGGGCAGCAAAGATTTGAGAGAGAACCTGTTGGAGATGTATATGACTATGAGGGTCATGGGAGTGAGTGGAGGGCATGCGTTGCTTCGTGGGAATGTTGGGCAAGGGGTCAATAACCAGAAGACATAGATTTAAGGTAAGAGGGGATTTGAGGGGAAAGTTTTTCACCCAGAGGGTGGTGGAAGTCTGAAACTCACTGCCAGAAAGGGTGGTTGAGGCAGAAACTCTTGTAATATTTAAGAAGTTTTAGATACTCACTTGCATTGATAACTCCAGGGCAATGGGCCAAGCGCTGGAATATTATATTAATGTAGTCAGATCTTTGGCCAACATGGACATGATGGGCCGAATGGCCTCCTGTGCTGTGCATGTCTATGAATCTATGAGAGGCCAAGTGGCCTACTTTGCTCCTAATTTATATGGGGGTTAAATTTTCTGATCATACCCACAGAGGGCAGGGCAGACAATTTAACCGACAGTTAAAAGGCCCATTGACCTCGGGCAGGAATTTCCAGCTCCCTGGTAGCCAGGACTGGAAAGTTCCACTCAAGATCTGAATATTAAATGCTGCACTCTTTAGACTTAAAAGGCAGTAGCTGTCAGACAGATTTTAAAAAACTTCTGCTCGAGTTCTTTGACAGACCTACGTTAGAAAAGATAGGTAGCATCTGATCATGGTGTTTCAATAAAATTCCTTGTTGACATTTCTTCAAGGGTTATCATTACGTCATTTGTGAATGATTGGCTGAGTTTCAAAAGCTATAATGGGTGTTCTGAGTTCACAATTTGATTGATAGTTAGAGGCCCCTAAAGTATTAGCTAGCTTTGATGTGGGCCCTGAGTAGAACTTTATTTATAGGAGGTTAACCACTTGAGATTTAAAAGCTTTGAATGGGTTCAATGAATCGGAGTTTTTTCACAATAAAGCATATATGAAGGAGAGCAGAATTAGATTTTGGATTTTTTCATCTATACATGGCTCCTGAGGTTTGCCATGGTGGATATGGAAGGTAGCATGGAGGCTACAAAGAGGTATGGGAGTGAGTGGAGGGCATGCGTTGCCTTGTGGGAATGGTAGGCCATGGGTGTGGGTGGGTAGGTGAGCAGTCGTGAAGACTAGAGGAGCTAACTTTTAAAACAACTGGGACAAAATCCCAAGTTGGGCCTTCTAACCAGCCTACCTTCTCACTTGCCTTCCCCTGTGGCCACCTGTGCTCTGCTCCAAGGGACAGCAGACTCGACTCTACCCCGCCCCACTTCACAGAGCAAAAAATCACGTTTTTAGGGTGCTTTTTCACAATGTGGTTCTGATGGATTCGGACATTTCCCGACAAACTGCCCACCTCTGTAGCTAAAATCCTGCCCAAAATATCTTTCTGGGACCAGGTTTTGAACTTGTATTTCCCGCAGGAAACCTCTAACCTCTCTTGTGCATATTAAGAAACCATGGGTGTCCTGACCTAAGTAGGTGCGCAGGTGATGGGTGAAATTATCTCACAAATACACAAGTTTAGAAAATGAGTGTTGCTGAAGAAAAGACATATCAAAGCCTTTCATCTTGCACTCATCAGGACACTTTGCAAGAATATCAGTATAAGCGGCAAACAACAATTTATACTGACCGGAAGACAGTGCTGATTGGTAGAGACATTGCCATGGAAAATGCCCAGTTAACTGCCAAACATTGTTCAAAATTTAAGCTAGGCAGCTTGACCCTGATTCGCCAAGGCATCACTCTGAGGAATGAGTCAGCAAATGGCTGTCACTTATTTCATTTAGCGAAAACAGGCACAATGTGTACATGCTCTTTCTGTCTGTAAAGAACCAGGCCCTGTGTATGTTAATGTATATAGCTTCCAGTGAACACAGATGGGCCAGACTGACAATCACAGATTGGTTGTCAGCATAATTCTTAGCATATGTGTGATCCATGATCCTAGGACTCTGGGGATGTCCCACCAGCAGCCATGGCCTCCTCTGTGGTGCTACTGAGTGCAGGAACTCTCAGCCTCAGATTGACTGGAAGGCCTTGGCAATGGTTTGTCATATCCTGGAGTCCACATGCCAGGTGGAAGGCTGGCCGTTGTCTTCGGAGCTGTCCGATGGGCAAAAGATATCGCAGGCCTTCCTCCTAAGAGTCAGTGGAGGTGTCTCGCTGCTTTTTCAGAGCGAGAGTCTTTCCATCGTGGCAAAAATCCCAGAAATGACTGGAAATTTTAAATCCTGCTGCTGAACAGAGCGTATTTTATTTTCATGGGGACAGGAGTGGAGTTGGGCCAGGGTTCGTGCAGGTGCATGCGCAATTTAAAGAGGCAGCCGGCCATTTAAATCACCAGCTGTCAATACTGAAATTGGATTTTGGTAGGACAGGAGTGTGAAACCCAGAGTGTCCAGAATAGACCAGGGAAGAGGAGGTCTGAATATGGTGGATTCATGTGGATAGCCAGGGTACCCCTTTGGTGAGATAAGGTGCCCCTTTGCATTCAGTTCTGGGACATCTTTGCAGGAGGTAAAGCACCCGTTAGGATTGTTTAAAAAAATAAACATGATTGATCGTAAAATGTGCATAAATGCATTGGAACTGTCAAGGCACTGTTAAAAGATTGGTGTGAGTGGATGAGGGCACAAGGTGATGGGTGAACAATGTTTGGCACAAAGTTGGCAGAGGGGCTATAAAGAGCCAAGAGTATGGGGGGCAAAGGACATTTGAGAGATCATGGAGAGTGAGTAGAGGGGTATAAATTGGCGCGGGGGTATGAAAGGCCATAGGAGGGCTGGTGGTGACAATAGTAGAATAAAGGATGAGTGGGTGCATAAGGTGGTATATGCTGGCATGGAGAGTGTGTGGGGGTCGGGAGCTGAGGGTTGGAGGGCTGTTTTTGTAAAAAATATATATATTTAATTCAACACAGTGCAGGAGTACAGAGGTGGACCTTCTGCACAACCCAACTCTGCATCTGGCAGCCTCTGCACTCGTTCCTGGGGTTGGTGGGCCTGACTCCACTCCAGCCCACCCGACCCTCCCAAATGAAAATCCGACCTGTGGGCAACCAATTTTTAAGGTCAGATTGGCCAGGAATTCTCCTGTCTCTATGCAATTGACATGAGAACAAAAATCAGGGCCACAGTATTCAGACACCGGGCTGAGAGTACTACTGAACAAAGAACAAAGAAAATTACAGCACAGGAACAGGCCCTTCGGCCCTCCAAGCCTGCACCGACCATGCTGCCTGACTTAACTAAAACCCCCTACGCTTCCGGGGACCATATCCCTCTATTGCCATCTCATTCATGTACTTGTCAAAACGCCCCTTAAAAGTCACTACCGTATCTGCTTCCACTACCTCCCCCGGCAACGAGTTCCAGGCACCCACCACTCTGTAAAAACATCTGCCTCGTACATCTATTTTAAAACTTGCCCCTCGCACCTTAAACCTATGCCCCCTAGTAATTGACTCTTCCATCCTGGGAAAAAGCTTCTGACTATCCACTCTGTCCATGCCTCTCATAATCTTGTAGACTTCTATCAGGTCTCCCCTCAACTTCTGTCGTTCCAGTGAGAACAAACCAGGATTCTCCAACCTCTCCTCATAGCTAATGCCCTCCATACCAGGCAACATCCTGGTAAATCTTTTCTGTACCCTCTCCAAAGCCTCCACATCCTTCTGGTAGTGTGGCGACCAGAATTGAACACTATATTCCAAGTGCGGCCTCACTCAGGTTCTATAAAGCGTCAACATGACTTGCCAATTTTTAAACTCAATACCCCGGCCGATGAAGGCAAGCATGCCGTATGTCTTCTTGACTACCTTCTCCACCTGCATTGCCACTTTCAGTGACCTGAGTACCTGTACACCCAGATCCCTTTGCCTATCAATACGCTTAAGGGTTCTGCCATTTACAGTATATTTCCTATCTGTACTAGACCTTCCAAAATGCATTACCTCACATTTGTCCGGATTAAACTCCATCTGCCATCTCTCCGCCCAAGTCTCCAACTGATCTATCATCCTGCTGTATCCTCTGATGGTCCTCATCGCTGTCCGCAAATCCACCAACCTTTGTGTCGTCCGCAAACTTACTAATCAATCCAGTTACATTTTCCTCCAAATCATTTATATATATTACAAACAGCAAAGGTCCCAGCACTGATCCCTGAGGAACACACTTGTCACAGCCCTCCATTCAGAAACGCACCCTTCCACTGCTACCCTCTGTCTTCTTTGACCGAGCCAGTTTTGTATCCATCTTGCCAGCTCACCTCTGATCCCATGCGACTTCACCTTCTACACCAGTCTGCCATGACGTACCTTGTCAAAGACCTTACTGAAGTCCATGTAGACAACATCCACTGCCCTACCCTCATCAATCATCTTCGTCACTTCCTCGAAAAACTCGATCAAGTTCGTGAGACACAACCTCCCCTTCACAAAATCATGTTGCCTCTCACTAATACGTCCACTTATTTCCAAGTGGGAATCAATCCTGTCTCGAAGAATCCTCTCCAATAATTTCCCTACCACTGATGTAAGGCTCACCGACCTGTAATTACCTGGATTATTCTTGCTACCCTTCTTAAACAAAGGTACAACATTGGCTATTCTCCAATCCTCTGGGACCTCTCCTGTAAGAAGTTTAACAACACCAGGTTAAAGTCCAACAAGTTTATTTGGTAGCAAAATCCACACAAGCTTTCGGAGCTGCAAGCCCCTTCTTCAGGTGAGTGGGAATTCTGTTCACAAACAGAGCATATAAAGACACAGACTCAATTTACATGAATAATGGTTGGAATGCGAATACTTACAACTAATCAAGTCTTTAAGAAACAAAACAATTGAGTGGAGAGAGCATCAAGAAAGGCTGAAAAAATGTGTATTGTCTCCAGACAAGACAGCCAGTGAAACTCTGTGGGGGTTACAGATAGTGTGACATGAACCCAATATCCCGGTTGAGGCCGTCCTCGTGTGTGCGGAACTTGGCTATCAGTTTCTGCTCAGCGACTCTGCGCCGTCGTGTGTCGCGAAGGCCGCCTTGGAGAACGCTTACCCGAATATCAGAGGCCGAATGCCCGTGACCGCTGAAGTGCTCCCCAACAGGAAGAGAACAGTCTTGCCTGGTGATTGTCGAGCGGTGTTCATTCATCCGTTGTCGCAGCGTCTGCATAGTTTCCCCAATGTACCATGCCTCGGGACATCCTTTCTTGCAGCGTATCAGGTAGACAACGTTGGCCGAGTTGCAAGAGTATGTACCGTGTACCTGGTGGATGGTGTTCTCATGTGAGATGATGGCATCTGTGTCGATGATCCGGCACGTCTTGCAGAGGTTGCTGTGGCAGGGTTGTGCGGTGTCATGGTCACTGTTCTCCTGAAGGCTGGGTAGTTTGCTGCGGACAATGGTCTGTTTGAGGTTGTGCGGTTGTTTGAAGGCAAGAAGTGGGGGTGTGGGGATGGCCTTGGCAAGATGTTCGTCTTCATCAATGACATGTTGAAGGCTCCGGAGGAGATGCCGTAGCTTCTCCGCTCCGGGGAAGTACTGGACAACGAAGGGTACTCTGTCCACTGTGTCCCGTGTTTGTCTTCTGAGGAGGTCGGTGCGGTTTTTCGCTGTGGCGCGTTGGAACTGTTGATCAATGAGTCGAGCGCCATATCCTGTTCTTATGAGGGCATCTTTCAGCGTCTGGAGGTGTCTGTTGCGATCCTCCTCATCCGAGCAGATCCTGTGTATACGGAGGGCTTGTCCGTAGGGGATGGCTTCTTTAATGTGTTTAGGGTGGAAGCTGGAGAAGTGGAGCATCGTGAGGTTATCCGTGGGCTTGCGGTACAGTGAGGTGCTGAGGTGACCATCCTTAATGGAGATGCGTGTGTCCAAGAATGCAACCGATTCCGGAGAGTAGTCTATGGTGAGTCTGATGGTGGGATGGAACTTGTTGATGTCATCATAGAGTTGTTTCAGTGATTGTTCACCATGAGTCCAAAGGAAGAAAATGTCATCGATGAATCTAGTGTAAAGCATCGGTTGAAGGTCCCGTGCGGTGAAGAAGTCTTGTTCGAACCTGTGCATGAAGATGTTGGCATATTGAGGTGCGAATTTGGTCCCCATGGCTGTTCCGTGTGTCTGGATGAAGAACTGGTTGTTGAAGGTGAAGATGTTGTGGTCCAGGATGAAGCGGATGAGATGTAAAATTGCATCTGGAAACTGGCAGTTGTTGGCGCTGAGCACTGAGGCCGTTGCAGCAATGCCATCGTCATGGGGGATGCTGGTGTAGAGTGCCGAGACATCCATTGTGACGAGGAGCGCTCCTGGTTCAACTGCTCCATGTGTGCCGAGTTTCTGTAGGAAGTCCGTTGTGTCGCGACAAAAGCTGGGGGTTCTTTGTACAATGGGTTTCAGGATGCCCTCAACATAGCCGGAGAGGTTCTCGCACAGGGTCCCATTGCCCGATACGATGGGACGGCCGGGTGTGTTTGCCTTGTGTATCTTCGGGAGGCAGTAGAGATCTCCAACGCGGGGAGTACGTGGGATGAGAGCACGGAGGGTGTTCTGAAGGTCCGGATCAAAGGTCTTGATCAGAGTGTTGAGTTGACGGGTGTGTTCTTTGGTCGGATCTGCAGGTAACTGTCTGTAGTGTTCCTCGTTGTTTAGTTGTCGGTACACTTCTTTGCAGTAATCCGTTCTGTTCAGTATGACGATGGCCCCTCCTTTGTCTGCTGGTTTGATGACAATGTTGCGGTTGGTCTTGAGAGCGTGGATGGCGTTACGTTGTGCTTGGGTCATTGAGAAAACCATGATATAATTAAACAGAGTCAACAATGAAAGGAAAATTGTGCTCGATGGATCTGCTAGGGTTTATTGTGGTTTCAGTAGCAGGGTAGATAAGGGAACACCATTGGATTTAGTCTACCTGGTTTTTCTAAAGAAAATAAGAGGTCGGTATATTCAATTTGGGATATATAGGAGTTAAGAGTTGGTTAACGGACAGAAAACAGGAATATGGCGCTCTCCTGTAGCCAGTGAGGATACAGAGATTTCTCTCAAGTCCCCAACAATTTCCTCTCTTGCCTCTCTCAGTATTCTGGGGTATATCCCATCAGGCCATGGAGACTTGTCTACTTTGATGTTTCTCAAGAACTCCAATACCTCCTCTTTGATCTCAACATGACTCAAACTATCTACACATCCTTTCCCAGACTCATCATCCACCAAGTCCTTCTCTTTGGTGAATACTGACGCAAAGTACTCATTTAATACCTTGCCCATTTCCTCTGGCTCCACACATAGATTCCCTCCCTTGTCCTTGAGTGGGCCAACCCTCTCCCTGGCTACCCTCTTGCTCTTTATATATGTGTAAAAAGCCTTGGGATTTTCCTTAATCCTGCTGGCCAATGCTTTTTCATGACCCTTTTTAGCTCTAGCTGGACACCTGAAGCCAAATTTTAACTGTGTCCGCGTGGGATGGATGGGAGGGGACATGGGGTTAAATAGTGGTCGAGTTAACATAACTTTTAACAAACCTGAATACATTACACTCATCCCCTCATCTGTGTCATTGGTATGGATCATAAATAGCTAAGGACCAAGCACAGATCCTTGTGGCACCCACTGGATATAACCTGCAAACCCAAAAATTTTATTCCTACTCTCTGTTTTCTGTCCTTTAACCAACTCTTAACTCCTATATATCCCAAATTGAATATACCGACCTCTTATTTTCTTTAGAAGAACCAGGTAGACTAAATCCAATGGTGTTCCCTTATCTACCCTGCTACTGAAACCACAATAAACCCTAGCAGATCCATCGAGCACAATTTTCCTTTCATTGTTGACTCTGTTTAATTATATCATGATTTTCTCAATGACCTGTTATCATGGTCTTAATATGCGATTTAATTGTTGAAAAGATAACAAATGACCTAAAAGCTATATGTGGCAGAGAATGAAAATATTTTGCAGCATGTAAATATATAAATGAAAATGCATCAGCAGAAATAGTAGGTTCAGAATGCTGAATTAAAAAGAGCTTTGTTTCCTGTGGAAATTATTCTATTGGGATTTCTGTCAATCCTACTTTCCCTGATGACAATAGTTCATTCCAGTGAAACAACGACCATGATATATGTGCACCTGTGACTTCCACTTAATGGCCTGCTCTATTTGAAATATCCTGAGACATTCATAAATTTGACGGATAAAGGTTGCAGAGTAAATAAACAAAAGGCCCAATAATGGTTTATTTTCAATATTATTTCAGATGTGAGAAAGACATCCCCAACACGCTTCATAAAATCAGCCCCATGCTCAAATTAATCGGGGTTCAAAGATCAAACATTTTCACATTGATGTAATCTGAATGCAAGCAAAAATGATGGCCTTTCTACAATTTTTCTGATTAAAAACGGTGGGAACTGTTGTGTAGATCGGACAGGCAGTAAATGGAGCAATTGCACCACTTGCCTGATGACGCCATCGTGAGATCCAACCATTTCTGGATCAAGCATCATTTTGATTTGATAGGTTAACTGCCTGTGTTCAATTAACACTAACGGGGAACTTGTCAATTAAATTAAAATGAGGGGTATGAGAAAAGAAGCAGCTCCTCTTTGCCTCTCTCACCCAACCCCAATCTGAGACCAGGTACATGGGGGTGTCGTCAAAGCGACTGAGTAACGGGAGCATGGGTTCCTAGGTAATATAAGTGGGGAATAAGTCAATGCTGAGCCTATGTAAATCATTGGTGAGACCATCATTTGAATACTGTGTCCTATTTTTTAAATTTTACTCGAGGAAGGATATCAGGGCCAGAGGATGCAAAACAGTTTCATTAAGTAAAATACTACTAAGATCGTGATAACAAACTTCAGTTAGTGGAAGAGAATGAAGTCCATTCCATTATAACAAAGAAGTTTAAGATGAGATTTAATTGATATGTTCAAAATAAAAATGGGGCTTTGACAAAATAAAAAGGGAAAAATATTTCCCTTCGTTCGTGATTCAATGAGTCATTAACTGGAAGGCTAGTTTTTTTTCTTAACCTTATTGATTTGTTCATAGAGTGTGGGCATCATTGGCTGGACCAGTATTTATGCCAATCACTAATTGTCCTTGGGAAAGTTAATCACTAGATGAATTAAAGGGATATTTTTTATTTTTTTACTGAAGGGTTGTTGGCACATGGAATTCTTGAAACAGCAGTGGCAGCATAATAACTTTGTGAAGGAAAGTAGCTAAATATTTAAAGAAATGTATGGATAAATGGCATAGGGGACTATGTTTTTTAAAAAAGGCACTAAAATGACGTAGCAAATGGCTTCCATCTGTGCTGTTAAAAAAAGATGACAAGGATAAAGGTCTATGCTAGAAAACATCACAAAGGTGAGAGGAAATTAAGGAGTGTTGATTAGACAATGGCAAATGTTTATTTTAAAGACCAGTGGAAAAATAAGGGAGGAACAACTGAGGATAGGGATGAGTCTTACCTTTTTTAAAGCTTATTGAAGAATAAATTTAAAATTTTTAAAGTTTTTAACGCAATTTGGAACCAGGGAGGAAGCAAGAGCATGTAAAATATTATATTTTGAGCTCAGACATATTTAGAACACAGATGGAACAACAGGAAAGTTCAGAGGAACAATAAGCATACTGATGTAAATAAAATAGGGAAAGACAAGAAAGATTGTAATGGAGAGGCTGGAGTTGGCAAACAAATAAGGAACTGTTCAGATGTGAAATAAGCGATTAACTGGTATTGTTCGAGGCTGTGAGGTACATCTTGGCAGCAAGACTGAGCATCATGAATGCTCAGTTGTTCTCAATAAGTGTGATCCGAGTATGATTTAAAGATAGCAAAAAGCTTACTGAATTGAACATTAAAAATTAAATTATGTCTTCATTACACATTGAGATCATTATCTTCTCCACTAAGTGACCTAAATTTCCATGTACCTCAGCATCGAGTGACTGAAATAATGATATTTGATCAGCGATCATTTGAGAGGCAAATTGCACTGAGATTCAAGCAAATCAGTTACGCTAAACCTTAACAAATCATTTGTTTTGCCTCAGCTAGTGTATTCTGGGCACCACACTTCGAGAAGGATGCCAAGGCCTTGTAGAGGATGCAGAGGAGATCTAACAATAATACCAGTGACGAGGGACATCAGATATGTGAACAGACTAGAGAAGCTGAAATTATTTTCTGAAGAGCAGAGAAGGTTAAGGGAGATCAAAATTGAAGGGTCTTGATAGGATAAATTAGGAGAGATTGTTCCATCAGTGGATTGGACAATAAACAAAGGATGCAGAGGAGAATGTTTCTTGAGTCAGCGAATTATGATGATCTGTCCTTAAAGGGTGGTGGAAGCAGGTTCAATAGTGACACTCAGAAGGGAACTGGATAGTACTTGACAAGTGAAAGAAACTCCAGTGCTGTGGGGACCAACAAGGCAGAAGGTACAGAATTTGATGGGCCAAATGGTTTCCTTTTTAAAATATATTATTCCATGATTCATTCATATGAACATAACCTCAAAACCCAGATTTTATCTCCCCGCGGGAGTCATGTAGAGAGGGGCTAAGGCACACGGGAAGCCATCCAGTTGTACACAGTGTGAGGCCTAAGAAATTTTAACTAGTGGGCCTTATCAGCACTAAGACTACTTAGGCTTCCACCCAAATCTCCCCTCTATCCAAAATGCTAGCTGGATGAGAAATTGAGTGGGATTTCAGGTGGTGGGGGATCACCACCAGGGGCCCAAAGAAACAATCCCTGTCAATATTGCAAGTTCATATGAGGGACCAGGAGAGCCTCTTACTGTCAGGGGAAGGAAATCCCAAGATTTCCTTTTGGGTTTACTGGGGAACCCGTGTTCCATTTGATCCACAAGGCAACATAAAAGTCAACATCTCTTCCATTTGCCGACATGTCTTACTGGGGGGTCCAGGACTGGGTGGAACTGCAGCAATGTTTAGTTAAAATTAAGTACATCCTAACTGAATCAAGTGATTTGTATTTTAATATATTTGTAAGGCCTATGATAACAGATGCTGTAGTGTTATTCGAAAATTGTGTGGTTAAAATGTTGGTGTTAGGGGGAGCACATGTGGAATTCTATCACTACAAAGTCCAATGAAACATCTGGTACAGTTTGATCTATGCCAGTTTGGGAGAAAGAGTTAATTTATGTAGTAGAGTTATTCATAGGACACAATATTCAAATGATGGTCTCGCCAATGATTTGCGTAAAATGTTGGGGCTTGATAAGTCATTTACAAAGAGTTCTATGTGGGATCCCCTGCTGTGTGTGATCTCCTGCAAATATTTGAACATTTTCAGGGATCACATGCAACTACGACTAGCTCCCAGCAATGTCTTCTGTCCTAACTTCTGAATGACAAGTGTTGGGAAAACAGTTCTAATGCTGGAAATGTTTTTTTAATAATATGAGCAGGAGAGATAACATGCTATTGATAGTAACCCATCAAAGATAGCAAAATATGTGCAATGCAGAATTCTTGAAATGCTGACCCAATGATGTACATCCTGCCTCAACCCTCATGACAACGGGTAGACTCCCCCGGTCCTTGGACTCCAGTTTGGAAAGCTAGCCATTATAAGAGAGTTTGAAGTTGTTCTGAGTATTTATGTTCAAACTCATTTTTGCATGTTGTAACATTTTTACTACTAATTAATCAGGACAGTCCTTTTTGCATTGATAAATCTGATATATTTATTCAGAGTAAAGTTGCTATTCACTAAGAACATGAGTTTGGTTCAGTTGGAAGCATTCTCACTTCTGAGACAGAAAGTTCGAGGTTCAAGCATCACTGCAGGTCGTGAGCTGCCATCTGTCAAAAGACATCAAACCAAGGTCCTGTCTGTTTATGCTGGTGACACAGATGAACATTGAAAATCCACCAACACTATTTGAAGAAGAGCAGAGTGTCTTGGCTCATAGCCAACTTCAACAAAATCAGATTAACTTGTCATTCTGTTTGTGGAGTCTTGCTGTGTTGCCACTTTCAGCAATTGTCAAAAAATGCAACTTGCAGCAATTTTTCCACAATTGTTCTGTAAAAAAACACAATTTTCCTACAATTACGGAAAAGCAGATTTCAGCAGCCCAGCATAAAACATTATGGGCAGGGGAGAGATGGTTGGATAGTTCCACGTCTTGACTGATTGAAGACAGATTTTAAAAATGTTTTAATTGTCAAGAACAGACAAAACACAGGTTTTCTTGTAAGTTTAAGAAAAGAAGGATAAATGACTATTTCTCAGCACTTTAAAAGTGTACACAAGAGTGCATGGTCACATGTACACAAGAGAAGATGATTACAAAAGGGGTAACATGCACTTGGGCTTTCAGAGGTCCAAAAAATTAACTGTTACACTTGATTCTTGTGAAATGAAAGCTTGAATGGTTACAGACTTAATGCTTTCTTTTTGATCTACTGAAGAAATAAGGTTGGAGATTTACATGAATGGATTCACAGTGACTTACTGCTTGCAGTTGCAGGTTGCTCTGGCTTCACTTCATTTGAGGTGCAGTCAAACTCCTGCAGCAAAAATCTGGTTTGGCTCATCAAATAGATACGTAAAGGATAGCCTGGATTCTCTGCCTCCTGATGCATTTCAGGGAGGGGCCTATTTCTTTACTGGTCTGGAACGCTTCTTTGTTTCTCTCTTTCTTTATGTGGCTGCTTTCAAAATGTGTCTTAATAAATGTTCCTTATTAAAACTTGGTTTCTATCATATGACCATAGTATCTGCTTCTCATTGTCCACTCAAGTGGTCTCCAAAGAATTGGACTTTGACACACCCGAGGGCTACATTTTCCCGTTTTGACCGCCATGGGAATCATAGCGGGTTTCGGGGAGAGCATGGCCGGAATATCTTGCCCACAACGTTTGAGTTTCACGCATTTGCATTTCCTTGTGATAGAATGGATTTCTCCTTACACCCATTCTGTAGAATTCCATTTTGAAGTCAAAAAATCTGCAGTCTCATTGCAAAATAGCTTCTGCAATTATTTGGACAATGGTAGCCATTAATCAACAGGAAAAGTTTGTTGCATTTTAATGCTTTCTCAATGAAATGTTCCGAAAGGTCATTTGTATTTCAATGTCCTGTCCAGACAAGCAGATTAGCACCCAGCCTTGTGTGCTTCCATATGTGTTGACAGAAAAGGAAAAAGGTCACCTGACCTCTCAACTCCATTTTGTTTCAAAAGCAAAGTGTCCATTCTCTGTTCTGTTTTAAGATGAAATAGTCAGTTTAAAATATATCTGAGTCTATATTGCAGGAGCATGACAATAAATCGAGGCATAAGACTGCATAGACACAGCCTTGGTTCTTATCTTTTATAGTCTTTGACAGCTGTGACAAATTGACCTCTGAATCAAAGATTAATGAATAAATGCTTTGCAACTAGTATAGATGTATTTCTTGGCATGCATCAACGCTGGATAATGTAGGGATGAAGCCATTACCACGGTTTCTTGGCATTAAGGAATAGGATGCCAAGAACCAAAAATCTGCTCAGTGCCTGTGGGATTTCCTGCAATTGGAAACAAGACTGTCATTATAAGAGAGGGTTGGACCCTGAAATCTTTCTATCACATCAATTCTGTCCTTTGTATAGTATAAGGTCTTGCTTTGAATTTAATCTTGCAAAAATAATTTTTGGAATGTATTCCACAGTTTGATTTTTGAATTTTGAGTTGTTAATCAGAAAATTAGAAGACATTATCGATAAACTGCAATGGATAAGCAGAGTCTGAAAATAATTGAGGTTTTAAATCACATCACTGAAGAACAAGTAACAGAGATTGCATTTTCTCATTGGTTTGCAGACTTGATATAGTTTAATTCAAGTAGGAAAGCTGTTTTGCCTGGAACAGCCATTATCAGCAAATGAAACAGTAATGTTACTGGTAAGACAAATTAAGAAGTTGGGGTGAGGAAAGTTTTTATTCCTTTTTGAGCTTCTGCATCAGTGATAATATGTCGAAATATGATTTTTTTGTTTACATCTGTCAACAGAGTAAGTCATACGTTTTGTAGCTTCTGAAATACACTTGATGAGTTGGTACTCTTACTAGAGGTAAAAAGATTGACATAGAAAGTGAAAAAAATAGTAACTTTAATAAATAACCACAAGTTATATGACGCAATAGCCGGAATTTTCCATTTGTTCTTGCCAACGGGATCTTCTGGTTAATCCCTGCTGCGGATTCCCGGTGGCGGGGGTGCATAGGACGGGAAATCCTGATGACCGCGGCGGGGTCATCTGATCCCAATGACAGAGGACCTCCTCCACCACAAAGTACGCTGCGATGGGCAGACAAGATTTTCTGAATCCAATGTGCTGATGGACCCAGTCTTTGTAAAAGCTGATCTGTTTAAAGCATCTAAATTCGTGTCATTTGATAACAACGTAAGATCCTGCAAATCTGATGATCTTTGAAGAAAACATCAAGGAAGCGAGTATAAACGTTGGACACATGGGCTTTGGCAAGATTGGCAGGGAAGAGGGTGGAATTTTCCAAACAAAATGGCAAAGTGTGAGGTTTTAGTTGAAAACTGGCATGTTTCTCACCAGATTTTCTCACAGCCAGATTTTCTGACCAGATCTTCTGAAACTGTCAAAAGAAAATTGGGGGACGTGGTCCATGCTGTCACTCTGGTGAGGTGGGTCCTGATTGAGCCAGCAAACCTGGCTCCACAGAGATTGGGGTGCCATCTTTAAAGGGCGTCCAGTGCCTAATGTTGGGGAGTACAGGGGCCTGCTTACATAGTAGGTTCCTGGGACAACATGTTGTGGAACCATGTAGGGATAAAGCCATTTTACATCTGTGCAATGAGGTAAGGTTAACTTGTAATTTCATAGTAAAATGTCCACTGAACTAAAGTGATCAAGTTTGAAAGCAACATGTTCCAGTCTTGGTCAAGAATCTTAAACAAAGCCAATCTCATAGGCATGAAGGTCAAGCTGGCTGAGGTTGATTGGGTAAACAGACTAAATGGAATGAGGATAAATTAAAAGTGGGAAACATTTAAAGAAACAATTCAAAATGTTCAACAGAAATATATTCTATTAAATTATAAATTTAACAAGAAAGACCCATCTGTGACATACTAGGGAAGTTAAAGATACTATTAGTGTAACTCTGCTGTTCAAGAAAGGAGGAAGAGAGAAAATGGAACCTTTTTGGTCAGTTAGAAACTGCTGGCAACTCTTCTAGTCTCAGAACGTTCCTAGAGATCCATCCAGATTAGGATTTTTTGAGAATGTAACCATCCCTGTAGATGAAGGGGAACCAGTAGTTGTAGTAGAGTGCTACTCAAAAGGTTAATACACAGGATAAGGGTTCATGGATTTGGGGTTAATATTGACATGGACAGAGGATTTGTTAATTGCCAGGAAGCAGTGAGTAGGAATAAATGAGGCATTTTCAAGTTGGCAGATTATGGTTAGCCTGCAAGGATCAGTACTGGGGCCTCATCCATTTGCAATCATATTAATAATGCAGAGTAATGTATCTCAGTTTGCTGGCAATCCAAAGCTAGGTGGGAATACCAACTGTGAGGAGAGGCTGTAAAGAGATAATGACAAGCTGTGTAAGTTGGCAACAGATGGCAAATAATGTGGAGATATTCTCTTTGGTAGCAAGAATAGCAAAGTGGAATATTTTTTAATGGGCGTAAAACTTGTAATGATCAGAGAGACTTTCTCATAGAGGCAGCATAGTGGCACAGTGTTTAGACTACTGCCTCAGGCACCTGGGTTCAATACCAGCCTTGGGCAACTGTGTGAAATTTGCACATTCTTCCTGTACCTATGTGGGTTTCCCCCGGGTGCTCCAGTTTCTTCCCACAGTCAAAAGAAGTGCAGGTTAGGTAGATTGGCCATGGTAAATTGACACTTAGTGTCCCAAGACATGTAGGTTATATGGGTTAGCCATGGTATATATATGGGGTGACAGGGATAGAGTGAGGAAGAGGGCTTAGGTAAGAGAGTTGGTACAGACTTGATGGGCTGAATGGCCTCCTTTTGCACTGTAGGGATTCTATGATACAAGGTACACAAAGTTAGCATGCATGTACAACATGCAATTAGGAAGACAAATGGCATGTTGATTCTTATTGCAAGGGATTGCTGCACAAGGATATGGAATTCTTGCTACAGTCGTACAGGGCTCTCATGAGAGCACATCTGGAGAACCTGACACAATTTCAATATCTATATCTAAGGAAGAATATTGTTGGCTTGGAGGTAGTACAGTAAAGGTTCACTGGATTGTTTGTTGGGAAGAGAGGATTGCCCTATGATTAAAGGCTGAGTAGATTGGGCCTATACTCTCTGGAGTTAAGAAGAACGAGAGATGCTCTTGTTGGAACATTTGAGGTTTTTGTTTAAAGTTTATTTATTAGTGTCATAAGTAGTCTTACATGAACACTACAATGAAGTTACTGTGAAAATCCCCTAGTAACCACACTCCGGCACCTGTTTGGGTACACTGAGAGAAAATTTAGCCTGGCCAATGCACCTAATCAGCACGTCTTTCAGACTGAGAGAGGAAACTGGAGCATCTGGAGGAAACCTACGCAGACACAGGGAGAACGTGCAGACTCTGCACAGACAGTGTCCCAAGCTGGGAATCAGACCCAGGTCCCTGGTGCTGTGAGGCAGCAGTGCTAACCACTGTGCCACCATGCTGCCCTCAAGGGTACCGAAGGGTTTTGATAAGGTAAGTACTGAGAGATTGTTTCCCTTGCCTGAAGAATCTAGAACAATGGGGCACAGTCTTGAATAAGTGGCTGATCATTTAGGACTGAGATGAGGAGCAATTTCTTCACCCAAAGGGTTGTAAATCTTGGGGATTCTCTACTCTGAGGGTTGTGGATGCTCCATCAGTGAATGTATTCTATGTTGAGAAGAACATATTTTTGGTCACTCAGGGAATCAAGGAATATCGGAATCAGGCAGGACATTGGAGTTGAGGCAGAAGATCAGCCATGATCATATTGAAAGGAGGATCAGGCTTGAAGGGGCCCTATGGTTTACTCTTATTTCTTCTTCTGTCCTTATGGTCAGTGTGCAGCATTAGCATGATTTGGCTTGCTACAAGTTAAATGTTTTCGATAGCTTTGGTCACCACTGCAGACTGGGGTATTTTATGTCATGCACACCCATTGCATAATATCCGTAGATAAGTAAATATAGTACCAATTCTTTAAAGGGTCTTTAATGCAAACTGTGTTGTGATGGAATCCACGGTTTCAAGGTTTTCATTTTTTTGAGAAAGACCCTCACTGAGAAGGAAAACTGATCCTTTCAATATATAAGGAAACTAAGACTGAAACTGGGATTGGAAACCAAAACGTGCGGAATACTGACATTGGTTGAAGCCATATGAAAGGTAAATGCCAACAGAGCTCAGTTTATGATTCCAGTGGTGCGGTACATGCAGGCTGAAGAAGGCTGAGGCTAGATCCAGAAGCTGATAAAGAGCAAAGACCCAGTTGCTGAGACTGGGTCTGTTATTTGAAGAATCAAATGCTGTCATGTTTCAGAATTTTTTGATAATTTTTCCACAGAAAAGATGTGAAAAGTGGAAGCTACTCTAAAGATTTGTATTTCAAAGCATTTTGTACTCACCATTAGTTGAAGAGAAAATAACTAGGCAGCTATCATGTGAATGAGCTGAATTTTGATGTTATTTCCCCAAAGAGTGTATACAATAAAGAATTTGCTAGGTTGTTACAGTATTCATTAAACACCTTGTGTTGGCTGCTTCCTCAGCCTTCACGCTTGCAATGCGTTGTCAGTTGTTCCAACCAAAGACCTTCCTTTTGGTCTGTGAACATTGTAAGATAAAAATAGAGATTGAGACAATTAGACAGATGTTTAAATAGAAAGCTTCAAGAACAAGCTTCTGCCTAGGTCAGAAGGAGAATGCAGGAGTCAAGTTAGTAATTATTATATTTAGGCCAAGCAAGATAATCTTGGAGAAGCATTGTGTGCTTATTATTATATATTGGTAAGTTGTACTGATTTGAATTGTGATTTTAATCATTATTGATGCCCTATATATTTACCTTCTGTAGAATAAAGCATGTTAGATATTTGAATCTGGCCTTATTTTACCAAAGGTTCAAAACATTGGAGAGGCCTAATAGGGCATGTATGTCATGATGTGGAGATGCCGTCATCATATAGTTGTTGCAGTGATTGCTCACCATGACTCCAAAGGAAGAAAATGTAATCGATGTATCTAGTGTATAGCATCGGTTGAAGGTCCTGTGCGGTGAAGAAGTCTTGTTCGAACCTGTGCATGAAGATGTTGGCATATTGAGATGCGAATTTTGTCCCCATGGCTGCTCCGTGTGTCTGGATGAAGAACTGGTTGTTGAAGGTGAAGATATTGTGGTCCAGGATGAAGCGGATGAGTTGTATGTCACACAGGGCACCATAATTACACTTCTCTGTTACACTCTCGTTTTGTTAGATATTACCCAATATCAACTCACTCCTAAATATAAGATGGTCAGATTGCTTACAGGAGTCACGAGAACTGCTGTAAATGAGAATATTCAGGATAACCTAGTAAGCTAGGTAGGAGCTGAACATATAATTAGGAGCAGGAGTAGGCCACTTGACCCCTCGAGCCTGCTATGCCATTCATTGAGATCATGGTTGACCTAATTGTAACCGCCCTCCTAACCCCAATAACATTTCACCCTTTGTTTGTCAAGAATCTATCTATCTCTGCCTTTAAAAATTAACGGGTAGAATTCTCCCATCCGGGGACGAAGGCCATTGGCAGGCGTGGGAATGTGGAGTGTTTCCCACTGCGGAGGCCGGTGGGAAAATGCACTAAATCTTCTGACTCCGGCCTCATTAATGATGCAACTGGGTATTTTTCATCATATTTTGTGATGGGACAGGCCTCATGGCACATTGTCCACCACTACATCCTAATGAAAAGACATCCAACATCACTGACCCACTATTGAAGAAAGAAGATGGACTTCCTGAAAATTAGGATGGGTCTCCAGGAACATTCTGAGACTGGAAGATGGACCCTCACCAAGGTTCCCCTATAGATGCACCACCAACCATTGAAATCCCGCTGGATTATCCTCAGCATTTCCGCACCCCCCCGCCCTCCCTCCTTCAAACAGTGACCTGCTGGATCTAGATTCTCCCACCAGGGGAAACACCCTCTTAGAAATATCCTCTTCATATCCACCCTGTCAATACCCCTCAGGATCTTTAAAGATCTTCATTGTGTCACCTCTTACTCTTCTAAACACCAGTGGATACAAGCCTAGCCTGTCCAACTTTTCCTCATGTGTCCTTTCCTGGTATTAGTCTAGTAAATCTTCTCTGAACCATCTTTCAGCACCAGTACATATTCCAAGGTGTTGTATAGCTAATGAAACATTTTTTTGCAGTGTCCCAGCAAACATTTATCTTTCAGATTTTGTGATGTTGACTGAGTATAAGTGTTGGCCAGGGTGCAGCAGGTAACTCCCTGCTTTTCCTCTGAATTAACATCTGAGGGACCTTGGATTAACATCTCACTCAAAAGGCAACATGCGCCACAGTCAGCATTTCCTCATGTACTGACTGGAGTGTTACCCTTGATTTTTGTGCTCAAGTTGTGGAGTGGGACTTGACCACAGAACCTCTGACTCAGAAGTGTGTCTGCTACCAACTGAGCCACAGCTGACACTCCAATGAGTGAAGTGTTTGGAATAATGTGTGTAAGATACAGTTTTGAAGAGTGTTCCTTGATTATTTTCCTGTTCTCATTAAGTATTCACAGGGGTTTGCACCTTCTGTGGCTAAGTAGTGAGATGATATTTGTTGTAATGGTGCTGTTTACAGAAAATCACCGAAAACCTCTGACCTCATTTCCAGCTGGGATTCTCTGATGCCGCTGCAATGACTGAAGTTTTGGCTGAAACACCAAATTCTCCATTCTTACTTAGCGTGCCGGGCACGGACGAGATCAGAGAATCCTGCCCCGTACCTATTAAGGAAGTCTTCGTAGTTTTCTGTATGTTAACGGCAAGTCTTAATTAACTACTTGTAGCTATATACATATACAGTAAATGTTACAGACCAGGTGCCATCTCCATGTCTAAATCTGGCCAAACCAAACTGACCCTAGCTCTGCCACCTTAAATCATTGTGTGGGCAGTATTGTCTGTACTCAGTCCCACATTAATCCTGTACATACAGACCCTACAATATTCTCCTACATCTTTGCCAATGTTCTTCACCTGGCCCACAGTAAGCAATAACAACAATTGACGACTTACAATCTGATTACCTGGTATTGCTCTAGCAGAACACAGAGATAAAGAACTGGGTAGTTGCAGGAAGTGTATCCCTCAACTGAATGGCCATCAATATCGGTGCTATAATACACTATTATCGTCCAGATTCAATGCTACAAAAATTCAACTTCTGCCTGATATGGCCAAGTCAGTGGTGTAGCCACTCCACTAGTGAGGCCCAATCCAAATTTGCATTCTGGCCTTACCAAACCAAACATAATGCATCAGCCCATTCATACCTGGTGATGCAATAACTGGCAGTCCATAGGCCAACCTTTCCAGTGGTGCCAGGGTCGTAGAATAAGGAGAGCCTGTGGTAGAAGAGACCCATAATATTCCTGTGGAGCCCAAATGAACAGTCCTTCCAGCCCCACAAAAAGATACAGTTTACTTTGTTTTTTGGCCTCCCTTCCATCACTGGCACAACCATATGGAGCATGCGTGGTGTAATTGGGGAACCGCAACCAGCAGTGGACCTCTTTTTGAGCATTTAGGCAGCCAGGTTTGTCTCGAGTGCCCAGGCTGCTTACCATTGACTGGCACACTGGACAATTACAATATTGAGTGTCAGTGGAATAGCTGACCCCAGATTTTGCACTGCAGGCTGTCGGTTACTGTGCTGCAAAAGAGGACAGCCAAGATTTTAAATTGTTCTCCCAAAGCTTTTCATGAAATGTGTAAAATAAATTTTGCATGTGTATAAAAACACAGCTACTTTTGAAAAAGGCTCGGTCAAATAAAATGCTGCAATATTAGCAGAGCTTGGTAGGATGGGAGTGAAAAAGATGATTCAGATTAAAAAGTTGCCATGATTGGGGCGGCACTGCTGCCTCTCAGTGTCAGGGACATGGGTTTGATTCCAGCCTTGGGTGACAGTGTGGAGTTTGCACATTCTCCTCATGTCTGCGTGAGTTTGCTCCACAGTCCAAAGATGTGCAGGTTAGGTGGATTGGCTATGGTAACTATGCAGGGTTAAGGGGATAGGGCAAATGGGAGGGCCTGGGTAAGATACTGAGTCAGTGAAGACTTGATGGGCTGAATGGCCCCCTTCTACACATTAGCAATTCTCTGGTTCTATTTGTATCAAAGTAGGAACTGCATTGATGAAGAAGAGCTGAATGCTTCCATGTTTTTATTACATTTAGAAAAGGAAAAGAAAGAACCTTTAAAAAAAATAAAATAAGCACAGAAGAATAAATGTGCTATGTTTTCACACGTTGAATGGAGCTTTTCTCTGAACAGACTCTTGAGTAAGTAGTTAAGAGGCAAGCTGGCACTGGTCAAGTGTAGCTACTTCAGAATGTATACAAAGGGCCAGATATGATTGTAACATATTACACAATACATTACATTTCATTTGGCGCTATTTGACTTTTAAACTTTTTGGTCACAAAATTATCTCCGAATGGTTTGACTGAAGTATTTCATTCTATGCTGATTAAATAGCAGTAAAAAGGTTTATTGAAAGAGAAAAGTTAACAAACCATTTGAGACAATAAAATCTCTTCATACCGTTTCTTCCCAATCGGCATAGATTTGTCACATTGCAGTTCCGTATGATTTATTTTCTTTGACACTGAACCATTTATGGTACTTGGTGTGTCTGAAGTAAGAAGGCTGACCTTTAACCTTGAGAGAGCTGCACTTCTTGTATATTTGAGTGATCAGTTGCTTCATTGACAGTTGTAATGTTTTTGCAACACCAATCATTGAAGCATAGAGGCTATGTATGTGGTTGTTCCATTTTTAAGGAGACTGCACATTTTAGATCAAAAAAGGAATTGGACATTAAAAAATAGTGGAAGTCAAACTTTCATTTTATTGTCCACTACTGTGAGCAATGTAATTTAGACACTTTGGAGCAAAGATATAACAAAAATAACCACTTCTATTTGTATAGACCCTTGAATATCGAAAAATGACCCAAAGTAAATCGAAAAACATGGATTGTGTGCCAGATAGGGAGGATTTTGTAGTGACTAGATGCTTTACAAGGAGATGGATTTTAAGAAGGGCCTCATAGAAAGAGGGGTGGTGCAACTTGAAGGGTGCATCACAGAGCAAGGAATCCAGACCGCTGAAGGCTCAGTTACCAATAGTGGGGCAAAGGAATGCCCAAGAGGCTGAAATTCAGAGGGATGACGAGTTTAATACAGATTTGAATTATTAGGAAAAGCCACAGAGATAGGAGGGGGCTAAGTGCAAGAAGATATTTACACAAGGCAGAAAATTAAAAATTTGAGGTGTCAAGTGACCGTGAGCCAATGTGAATCACAAGGGAAAGGGTGGTATGCAGGATCGGATACAGAGAGTGCAATTGTGGATAAGCTAGAGTTTATGAAAGATTAAGGATTGGAGATAAGCCAGAAGAGCTTTGGAATGGTTGAGCATGGGAATGACAAAGGCATGGATGAGAGATGAAGGGATAAGAGTTAGGGTCGGGATGAAAATCCTTCAGATTGCCGGGCGGACTTCTAATTCCTGCAGGCCATCTCTTTCCAATGCTAATTGGAACTTATGGTCGACAATGACTGGTTAGGTTTGACTGCTATTTTTGTAAAAAGCATGAGCTTTTGCAATTTAGACTTTCCAGAGCTTCAAAGTGCAGTCGGAGAAGGTTTAATCAAAGAACAAAGAAAATTACAGCACAGGAACAGGCCCTTCGGCCCTCCAGGCCTGCACCGATCATGCTGCCTGACTTAACTAAAACCCCCTACCCTTCTGGGGACCATATCCCTCTATTCCCATCCTATTCATGTATTTGTCAAGACGCCCTTTAAAAGTCACTACCATATCCGCTTCCACTACCTCCCCCGACAACGAATTCCAAGCACCCACTACTCTCTCTGTAAAAAATCTGCCTCGTATATCTCCTTTAAACCTTGCCCCTCGCACCTTAAACCTGTGCCCCCTAGTAATTGACTCTTCCACCCTGGGAAAAAGCTTCTGACTATCCACTCTGTCCATGCCTCTCATAATCTTGTAGACTTCTATCAGTTCGCCCCTCAACCCCCGTCGTTCGAGTGAGAACAAACCAAGTTTCTCCAACCTCTCCTCATAGCTAATACCCTCCATACCAGGCAACATCCTGGTAAATCTTTTCTGTACCCTCTCCAAAGCCTCCACATCCTTCTGGTAGTGTGGCAACCAGAATTGAACACGATATTCCAAGTGCGGCCTAACTAAGGTTCTATAAAGCTGACTTGCCAATTCTTAAACTCAATGCCCCAGCCGATGAAGGCAAGCATGCCGTATGCCTTCTTGACTACCTTCACCACCTGCATTGCCACTTTCAATGACCTGTGTACCTGTACACCCAGATCCCTTTGCCTATCAATACGCTTAAGGGTTCTGCCATTTACTGTATATTTCTTATCTGTATTAGACCTTCCAAAATGCATTATCTTACATTTGTCCGGATTAAACTCCATCTGCCAACTCTCCGCCCAAGTCTCCAACTGATCTGTATCCTCTGATGGTCCTCAATCATTATCTGCAAATCCACCAACCTTTGTGTCGTCCGCAAACTTACTAATCAAACCAGTTACATTTTCCTCCAAATCATTTTTATATATATATATATATATATCACAAACAGCAAAGGTCCCAGCACTGATCCCTGAGGAACGCCACTTGTCACAGCCCTCCATTCAGAAATGCACCCTTCTACTGCTACCCTCTGTCTTCTATGACCGAGCCAGTTTTGTATCCACCTTGCCAGCTCACCTCTGATCCCATGCGACTTTACCTTCTGCACCAGTCTGTCATGAGGGACCTTGTCAAAGACCTTACTGAAGTCCATGTAGACAACATCCACTGCCCTACCCTCATCAATCATCTTCGTCACTTCCTCGAAAAACTCAATCAAGTTAGTGAGACACGACCTCCCCTTCACAAAACCATGTTGCCTCTCACTAATACGTTTCCAAGTGTGAATAAATCCTGTCTCGAAGAATCCTCTCCAATAATTTCCCTACCACTGATGTAAGGCTCACCGGCCTGTAATTACCTGGATTATTCTTGCTACCCTTCTTAAACAAAGGAACAACATTGGCTATTCTCCCATCCTCTGGGACCTCCCCTGTAGCCAGTGAGGATACAAAGATTTCTCACATGGCCCCAGCAATTTCCTCACTAAAGTACTTGCATTTTCTAAGTTTTAAAAAAAATGACAACTCTTCAATTTGACTATTTTATTGCAGCTTAAATTTCTCCATTGTTGAAGCTCTGTTTGTTACAGATTTATCCCGAGCAACTGATTATTAATATTAAAATGATTTTTAATGAAATATTGTAAGGAGCTTGCAGCGAATGTTGCAGCATTGCGTTGGGTTCATATGAATTTTGTCAATTGTGAATAACTGTGTAGACACAAATAGAGTTTGAATTTATGGAGTGTCTTACACAATTGCAAGATGCCTCATTGCACCTTACAGCAAATTAACTACTTTTGAAGCACAGCCACTGTTGTAATGTAGATAAATGTGGTAGCCATTTAATGCAGCAAGATCCAAAAATAGCACTGAGCATCATGAACAGATAATCTGTTTTAGTGATGTTGGTTGAGGTATAAATGTTGGCTACTGTAATGATCCCAGGTGATGTTAATGCTGGACAAGTCAGATCCCAAAGTGAAACCTGGCTTGATGAATTCTATTATTTTTAGAAACCATGAAAGAAGGTCACTGAACACATTCAAAGGAGTTTACTAATGAGTTTTTAATATAAAGAGAATAACATTTATTAAGCAGGAAAATAACCTATATTACACCAGACAAAAAGGTTGGAAAGATCTAAATATAAATGCAAGAAAATGATTCAAACTCACACTATCCCTTTTATCTTTAACAAACACAAGACGCAAGGGAGGATTTACCACTATCTTCATACCAAGGCTTCTTGCTTTGGCTGGTCAGTTACAAATGGTTTTCTTCCAGCAGCTTTGTTAGTATTAACTGGATGATTTTTTTCCCCAGCTGACCTCTCTCTCTGAGACACCCAAAACCATACTGTAAACTTACTATTACTTCAACTGCAGAGCAAACACAGGAGCTCTGTAAATTCAGTCCCCAGCAGCCTTACAATATTTCTTGTTAAATAGCTTAGAACTCCTGTCCCCGTTCTCTGAATAGTACCTGCTTATCAAAGAGTGCCATGGCATTTATTACGTCCGGCTGAGAGAGCAGATGGAGCATCGGTCTCGCATCTTCTCCAAGAGGCAGCAGCTCTGTTCGTGCTGAATTGCCTGAGCGCTGCATTGAAGTGTCAGCACAGATTATATCCTCAACCCCTAAAGTGAGTTTGAATCCATAACATTCTGACTGGCATTAGAGGGCTACAAATACTGACACTTAAAATATTTCAGGATGATTTTCAGTATTGAAAATGTAACTCTGAACTTTGGAAAGCAATAGTTTATTTCTGAATCTCACAATGGAAGATCTTACTCGTATATCAAATGGACAATTATGCAACAATTTATATTTGATTACGCCCCTATGAAATGCCTTGGGGTGTTTTCTATAAAAATGGAAACCAATGATCAGAAATGGGACATGATTTGGTAGCTTAGTTATTGAAGATTTAAAGAGGCAAATGACATAAAAGTGCTGTAGTCGACAGTGTTGATGACTGACTCGCTGAAGAAGATTGGGCTTTTTAGAAAAGGAGATTGTAGATAATGAAAGGGCGTTGTTATCTCTGCGCAATGCCACAATGAAATAACTTTTCTTCCAAAGTTCATAATAAAGACAAGCACTTCAAAGTTCATTTACCAATAAATTATGACCTCTTGGGTTGCATGAGTGACCCTCGAGCTACTGCGCTTTGCATCATAGTCCACTTTTGTAAATCCTTGGGGTAATATCTTGGCGTGATTAGGATTACATTCTGTCATACTGTAATTTAGAATAGACTTACTGATAACTCAGGTTTGCAATTATGGTTGTAACATTTCTGTGCTCTGACATGTAATGTTAATAATTAATCTCAACTAGAATTTGCACTTTTTTTGAACATTGCAGTTGAGTCCTGCAGTGTAGTCCAGATTTGATGTGATTACATCACTGACAGAAACCTAATCTGATTCCAGCTTTTAACTTCCCTTGATACATCCTGTGAATTGACCATGTGATGGATAATCAATTCCTGCACCTTGGCTCTGTGTTTATAATATATTAATGGTTTAAATTCTGACTTTCTTAGCCTTGTACTGTAATATAATACATAATATTGATAGAATACAGCTGAACATGCAAGAGTAGGTTATTATGCAAAACAAAAAGCACATGGTTAAGTGATTTGGCTTATTGTATGCTATTAAGAGATTTTTTAAGATATCTTCAAAAATTTATAAGAAACAGTTGTACCCTTCTAAGCATTGACCAATTATGTTCCTGGGTTGCATTCATTTGATTGTAAGTTTTTTTTTTACCAATTTCGATGTTATATCATTTAGTTATCGTATTTTTCTACATGCATTTAAAACTTTCAATCATGAACTACTAACAAAGAACCTGTGTAGCCAGTCAAATCCTGTAATTCTTTACAGCAGTTAATGGGGGCAGAAAGTAAAAGATACACACTTGGCCACAAAAATGGAAACTGCCAGCAATTAACCTTGTCTATTTTAGGCAAACATTTAAGCTCCATCATAAAATGAAAACAGCAGGGGAGGAATTGATTGGAAATGCTATGTAAGGTGGCATAGTGACAAAGAGTTTAGGATGTTGGCTTCTGTTAATAATCTCTGAAGTGGCTGAGCTGAAACTGTATGCAGAATCACTCTGTGATGGCTTTCCAGTCAGTTTTTCAGTGGTGTTATGATCCCCATAGAAATTGATGACTTTAGAAAGATATTCAAATTTTTCAAATGATTGGAAGGATCACATGGCAAAATTTCAAGTTCTAAGATTAATACTATAACAAACAAACTGAAAGCCATATTGACTAAACACTATTTTAGTGGGTAAAACATACTATTAAAGTAGAGAGAAGTTTTCCCATTTAGCTTTTTAAAATATCCAAACATCCCACTCTACTGTTGTACTTTATTCTCCCCCTCAAGTAGACACTTCATTCTGTAGGAACTAGATGAAGCTAGTCTCAGTTCTCAAAGGCTTGATTTTTTTTCCGTTTCCTAGCTAATAACTTTCATCCCTGAACTGATTATCAATGTGAGGGAGACACTGAGATACCTTTCTCTAACCAAAGCTAGGCAAATCTTTCAGCCTTGTTTAAGTCCTCATGAAATTGTTTTCTTTGATATCAGCATGAGCTTGTATCTACATTCCATGTAGTAAACAATAGGGATAGGCATCCTGTATCTCTCGCTCTCTCACTCTCACGATTCTTAGAGACTTGCCTGCCTGTAAGGCTTGGAGATATCTTATGAAAAATCCTGTAACCTGATATTGCAATAGCTTGCTATAGACTCTTCCACTTTCAAAGCCCACCTCCATGATATTGTGAATGACGTGGGTCTTGTATCCAAATACAAATGTTTATTAGTTATTCTTTAGACCCCCAACTCTATTTTATTGTGAAATTAAATAGTTTAAAATATGACCAAGCATCAATAGTGAGCACAGGGGAGAACCTGGAAATCAGGCCATCTGTTTCTACTGAAACAGTTTCCAGATGGCCTCATAATAAGTGCTGGGTTGCACTTGCAAATTCACAAATGCATTAGCTCAGCAGGGGTCCTGTTTTGTCAATTGAGTGGAGTGTGTAGTTTGCTTGTTTGACATATTTGTGGTTAAAATCAGGTATTTTGTCTGTGACCTCTCTTGTCTGTGTCTATATGCTTATTTGGACACTATTACGAGATATGAATTGTTTAAAACTTCTGTTACTGATACTATAATTGCCTTGTCTGTTTTACACATTTAAGATCGTAAGAACAGCAGTATTTGTTTTCAAAAATAATTTCTAAAAGAACATTTTTTCTCAGCATTTCAACACTTGCCATTGTTATTATATGGTTCGTTAGTTCGTAAATGGTGCATACTGGGTGAATAGCCATAGAAGTGACATGGGCTATAGGTAAAAACCTTTTAATTCTACTTTCAAAAGTTTCCTGAATTTTGACTATGGTTTATGAATTTTTGAGGAGCCATGAACCATGAAGAATTTGGTCTGATTTCATGAAAATTGCAGAGTTATCAGATATCTACCCTCACATTTAGACTGGCCAAGCCTGGAATGCAGGGTGTGGCTTACTGCCTGTGCCAATGTCCTGCTTGGTGAAAATAATTCTTCACTACTCCAATTTTTCTTAACAGACCATCCCAAAACATAACCAAGTTACACACGTTGTATTTGTAACAGTGGTATTGGCAGAAGCCTTGTAATAAAGTGCTTTCGAAGTTCAGGAATGGCAAATATAGCATAAAGTACAATTAATAAAGCAATAAAAACTTAATGGTACTAAAGTGATTTCTTTAGTTTCTAAGATGCCTTTTGCACAACCTGATGTCTGAGTGCTATTCCTCTGCAGATAGTAATACAATGTGGAACATTGCTCAAGTATGTCTGGTACACAAAAGATAGAATAAATTCAACCCACCCAATTACTGCCTCATTAGTCTACTCCTGATCAACAGTAAAGTGGTGCAAATGATCATCAACAGTGCAATTAAGCGGCGCTTGTTTAGCAACAACCTGCTCACTGACGTTCTGTTTGGGTTCCGTCAGGGCCATTCAGCTGCAGACTTCATTTGAGCCTTAGTTCAAACATGGATGAAAGAACTGAACTCTAGAGGTGAAGTGAGAGTGACTGTCCTTGACCAAGGCCGCCTTTGACTAAGTGTGGCATCAAAGAGCTCTAGCAAAACTGGAGTCCATGGGAATCGGTGAGGGGGGGGGGGTTGGTGGAATCTCTCCACTGGTTGGAGTCATACCTAGCATGAAAGAGTTCCTTAGGGTAGTGTCCTAGGCCCAACTAACTTCAGCTGCTTCATCAGTGGCCTTCCTTCCATCATAAGGTCAAAAGTTAGGATGTCCGCTGATGATTGCACAATGTTTGGCAGCATTTGTGACCTTTCAGATACTGAAACAGTCCATGTCTAAATCTAGTAAGTCCTGGACACTATCCAGCCTTGTGCTGTCAAGTGGCCGATAACATTCACACCACATAAGTACCAGGCTATCGTCCCCTAATATTAAGAAATAACACATGGGCAGTAACATCACCTGGTGTGCAAAATACAATTCATAAGGTGTGTAGACCTTAATATCATTTGGGCATCATTGGCTCTGCTTTACAGGCAATGTGCTGAAATGGTTACTGCAGTTGAACTACAGCCCAAACCAAGAAGGAGTGGGGGTTCTGAGCAATGAATGCACAATAATTTTTTGTAAGTATTCAATGTAGTGACAAACCAAAACCCCAGTGTTCTACATTGCTGCAATATATTAATCACACGACAGAGCACAACCAGTACAACTACATATCATTTTTATTGTGATAGTTTCATTTGCAGTGGCATTTTCACAATATAGTGATAAGCTTGTGGCTCAAATTGTATTGTCATTTTACATGGATTAACAGAACAAGAGCAGTATTCTAAACTATTTCCCATAAAGATCATGGCAGTAATCATGGATGGGCTGGGAGATGGTGGGCCTGGAAAAGCTGGGGGGAGGGGGATGGTGGAAGTGCTGTCACCTTCCCACCACCATCACTTTTTATCAGTGGCGAGTCCTGCTCAGAGGCCAATTAAGTTGAGCTAATTAAGTGACTGATTAAGGGCCTCTTCCTGCCTGACCTTTTACCAGTGATGGGTGGGCCCTCTGCAACTTGGGAAGACCGCCTGGTGAATTTTGGTGGGCCTCTAGCCCCCTGCAGTCTCTCAGTGGAGGATGCTCTATTCATCGGGCGCATAGAGGGTTCCTCGGGTGTCAAGTGACTGTTCCCACAGCAACTCCTGCCCTTATCACCTCCCTCACCCTTTTGGGGCCTCCCTGATTGGTCTGGGATCCCAGTTACTCAATGGGAGGGCAGCCTGCTTCCATGGTGTCTTTTCTGTTGCATGCAGTCTCAGAACAGTGGCTACAGCTTCCGGTGACACTGCTGCTGGAACTCAGATTGGCCAGCAGCTTTTGGAGGCATTTGGGCCCACCGTGTTGATGAAATTTCAGCCAAGAAAACAACATGAACAGCTTGAATCTTTTTCAAGATTGAACCAATAGATGGCAAATGCCATCCCATGCAGAGAGATTTCCAATAATGTAATGTATTTAATCTAAATCAAGAGTATTTTGAATGGAACAGTTAAACTCCCATGCCTCTGTACATGCATTTGCAGAGTTTGCACTGTGCAAGAACAGCCCAAGGATATCTCTCTCTCTGTTGTGTCTGCAGGTGGTTCTGTAGCATCCTGTCTGGGATAGGGGCACTTAGTTTGTAAGACTGTATTGGCATGCATTTACTCAGTGGTCAATAGTGCTGCTCGTTGGTGCTACAAATTGTTAAACTGTGAAGCATATTCAGCAAACCTCGACAGCGTTGTTCACGCACGGAAAAAGCTTGTAATTAATATACTGCACGACAAGATTGCCCTTCCTCTGATACATGTTCTCTCTCATTTCCTCCCTCGACGTGTGTCTATTATTGAAAGTCTAGTTCCAATGGGAGGTGTATGGAGTATCAGTTTCCTGCCTTGGAATCAAACTTATGACATTAGCGTTACTGAGCAACGACTCAACTGTCACTCTGACATAGTGAATCAAAGTTCTGTTTTTGTTTCCATTTAATAACCTCCTGAGATTGGCCTCTTCGTGTTTCTCAGCGATATCTTGCATGGCCTTGTGAACACTAGAGTTTTAATATAGAATGTGGACAATTTGCTTCACTTTAACACCTAAAAGCACACTGGTTGTGCTGTGGCCTAAGGCCCAATTTTAAAACTGCTCGTTTAGTTGGGGTTTGGGAGAGAAGGGTGTGAGGTAGTGAAGCAAATGGAGGGGCCTTGTTAAAGGATGCACCGCATTTCTGTCCTTAACGTTTCTCAGATCAGGCATTGGAGGGCCACCCATCCTCAACAGGCAGAGGCTCAATTTACGTGGAAAAGTAATGGTTCAGTCACTGCCTGCACCTTACTCCATTTTTAATGTCAATTATGGGAAGTCTGCATGCGACAAGCCCATCTGACAGATGTTTCGTCAGAGGCAACCATGTGAGAGGGCTGAGTATCGTTTGTGATGATTTATTTTGTGGGTCATTTGGAACATGTGCACTCTCTGGATCTCACAACAAATCTATGGGGCTCCCTTAGCTCTGGTTTTCTGTCTCCTGTCTTTTGACTTTAAAACTCTGTTCTAACCTCATCATCCACCTGCTTTAACCAACATCAGGTGGAATCTAACTGATGGAGTGATTCGCTTTTGGAACTATAACCACATGATCACTTTGGTCTAATGGCTGCTTATATCAAACACAAAAAGTAGACTTCCATCCACCTTAGAAAGTCAAAAGACAGTTTGCAGACCTCTTTTCCAACATTGAGGGGGGCGGGTATGCAGAGATTTGGGTGGAAAACCCACCCTTTTCCCTTTATTCCCAGTTATGGGCCTTTTCCCGCCCAGCCTCAATTTTTAGGATAGTGGGCATGGGTCAGAGTAGGATGGGGAACTGAGAAATGGATAACCCCTCCCGCCACCTACCTCCAGGACATGGGAGCTCTGGCCACATCCCCTCCCTCCCCACCCTGACCTAAGTCCTGATGCTGAGATCGCCCTCTCCCAACCCCCAGGGCATCCCCTACTCTCCTACCCTTGGGACCCCTGGGATTTACCTCAAGTGCAGTCCCAGGACTTAGTTCCAGGCAAAGCTCTGGAGTATGTCTTCTAGCCATTGCAGTGCTGGTGCCTGGTCTGACTGGAGAGCTGTGAGCCAATCTGATTGTCCAATAGCTCTCAAAAGCGGGACCACTTTCTAAAGGTGGATGGAAGTCTACTTTTTGTGTTTGATATAAGCAGCCATTAGACCAAAGTGATCATGTGGTTATAGTTCCAAAAGCGAATCACTCCATCAGTTAGATTCCACCTGATGTTGGTTAAAGCAGGTGGATGATGAGGTTAGAACAGAGTTTTAAAGTCAAAAGACAGTTGTGTAAAAACAACAGCTTATATTTAGAAAGCACCTTTTAACCTAATGAAATGCCACAAGATATTGCGCAGGAGCATTTTAAAACAAATGACACCCAAGTCCAAGATCTGGGCTAAATTGTCAACCTTGAGTTGGGGAAACTCCCAACTTTGGACAACTGCCACAGTAGAAAGTGCCAGGAAAATGGGTTTTTCATTCTGGGATGGGGGGAGGGCGGATGCAGGCTGCAGTTGAGCCCAGCAGACTCTGGGGGGGGGGGGGGGGGAGTTCAGAAGCTACTGGTGCCAAGGAGGAATGCTATGGGACTTTATCCCAGTTAGAATGAAACATGTAAGGCTCTCCAGCCCTCACCCACCACAAACTTCTAATGCCCCACCTATGCTCCTCCATGCCTTCTTGCCAAAGTATGCCATTTATACTCTGATGGATGTCTGGGCTTCCAGCCAAGAATACATGGAGGCTTGGCCGAGAGCCCAGAAATCCATTAAACTGTTGAAACACCTGAACCCTAGGGAAAACATTGCTTGATTGAGAGGTCTGGCTCTCAGATCTATGCTATCATTTGCTCAATGCTTATTTACACAAGATAAAGAGGTTTCAAGTGCTTGAAGTTTCTGTTATTAATACTTTAAATTTCAAACTTTTCATCCAATGAAAGAGGTCAAGGGAAATGTAATTTCACCTTACTCAGGCAGCATTGGGAGATTTGTATACTGTTGTTGTGGATTCTTTAGTAGGTGGGTTCCTAAGATGTAAACGCATTGCCACCACCATTAGATTGCAAAGTAGGGAACCTTACCTTCAAACTCTGATGGAAAAGTTTGACCCCATCATTTTAGAACTGATATTTGGAAGAATTTCTTAATTCAAAAAATGATAAATGTTTGTAACAATCTGACAGTTGTAATAGTCATGACATTGAAAAGGGGCTGCAGGCTATAACTTAACAGTTAAGTACTGGAAGGACAACTTTCAGTGGGATAAATTATATTTTACCTCAGAACATCAGAAAAGTGAAACTTAAGTTTTATCCTGTGTTCTTGATTATAAATGATCATATAGGCTTTTGATTCTGGTCATTTTTGAATGTAGTGATATTTAAACAAAGTAACAGGTCAATACTTTTGAAGATGAAATTAGAGGGGTGTTTATTTCATCTCCCTTTTTTGGCCTCTGCATGCTGCAACCATAATAGCCAGGTGAGTTTTTCCCCATCCTTCTTTCACTACCGCACATAATAACATTGGTGGAAAGTGCAAAAGATAGGTCCAAGGATAACCCTTTTTCTCTCTCACACTTTCCCTCCTCCTTACCAGAGGGGAAGTGAAGGTCTTCTCTCCCACTTCTGTAGCAGTTAACATCGGGAACTGTCACAGAGTATGTCTCGTTAATGTCTGATGCCATAATTGCTAAAACTGTTCACTACTCCAGGATCATCCTGGAATGTAAGAATAAATCCTGGCTTCTTTACTCTGCGGCAAACTATCTTCTTCCTTGTCCCCTTCATCTTTGCCTCCAAGAATAAGCTCCAGGAGCTCATGGATCTTCATTACTAAGATTGAGACCACCCGATCACCTGCCCTTTGCCATCCTTTCTAGTAGCTCATGCATCAGACTTCCTCTGAAGGTCCCCTCTACTCGATCCCTGAACTCACATCCTTCTTCAATATCTCCCCTCATGCCTTTTCAGAACTCTTGTCCATGCGACCTACTTCCTGTTCCCTCGCTCCTATTCCCACTAAGTTGCTGATCGTCCACCTGGTTCCCATATTAGCCAATATTGTAAATTATTTCTCTGTTCACGTGTAGTCCCTCTTGCTGTAAAATCTGCTGTAGGCAAAACTGTCCTCAAAATCTAACCCTTGATCCAACCATCCTTGTGATCTACCATCCCATCTCCAACTCCTTTTTCACTCCAACATCACTGAATATGTTGTCTCCAAATCCATTCCCATCTTTCCAGGAATTCCACGTTTGAATCCCTCCAATTAGGTTTCCATCCTAGCCTCAGAGCAGCTGCTTTTAAATCACAACTATGTTCTGAGAGACTGTGACAAATTAAACTTTCTCTTCTCCCGCTTCTCAACTGGTCTGCAGCCTTTGATTGGTTGACCGCACCATCCTCCTCCAACGTCATGCAGATGGATGGAACTGCTTTCATCTGGTTCTGTTCTTTCTTATCTAATCAAAGCCAGAGAATCAACTGGAATGCTTTCTCTTCCTGTTCACACATTGTTGCTTCTGGTGTTCTCCAAGGACCTACTGACTGCTTATCTGACATCCAGGACTGCATGAGCAGAAATATCCTCCAATTAAATAATGGGGATCCTGAAGCCATTGTTTTGGTTCCCACTTCGGACTCCATTCTCTGGGTACTGATTCCATCTCTCTCCCTGGCAACAGTTTGAGATTAAACCAGTCAGTACACAATCCTACTATCACATTTGAGATGAGCTTATGACCTCATGTTCAGACCATCACCAAAACCACATAGTTCCACCTCTGTAATGTTGCCCGACTTCATCCCTCTCTCAGCTTATTTGCTGCTGAAATCCTTATTCATCCCTTTGATACCTCCTAGACTTGACTATTCCAGTATACCGTTGGCCAGTCTCCCACATCCCACAGGATGACCTCTGAAATGTGAGGTCATCCAAAACTCTGCTGCCTGTGTCTTTAACTCCTGTTCCCCAATCATCCTTATACATGTTGACTTACATTGATTCCTGATCAAGCAATGTCTTGATTTTTTTAAAAATCCTTCTTGTTTTTCAAAGCCATCCATGATCTCACCTCTCCCTATCTTTGTATTCTCCTTCAGTCCACAATCCTCCAAATCATCTGTGCTCCTTTAATTCTGGCTTCATGTATATCCCTGATTTTTAATCTCTTCACTATAGATGGCTACAGGTTCGATTGCCTCGGTCCGATGCCCTAGAATACTCTCACTACACCCCTCTGCCTCCCTTGTTTGCTTTCTTCCTTTAAGACGCTTCTTAAAAACAATCTCTTTAAGTAAACTTTTGGCATTCTGATCTAATATCTCCTCATATGGCTGAGTGTCATACGGTGAAGGACCTTGGGATTTATTGCATTAAAGGAACTATACAAACATGTTATTATTGCAACACATTCAAAATTTTAACTATCTTTATGAACTACCACAGAATTGTTACAGCACAAAATGAGGCCATTTGGCCCAACCTATCTGCATTGGCTCTCTGGGCAATTTACCTAGTGCTACTCCCTTGCCTTCTCTCCGCAACCTTCTATATTCCTCCTCATTGTTCCATTGATGCTTTTACCAGATGTCTTAAATCTGTCTCGACTTGTTTTCATTCCTTCCACCAACCAAAGGACAGCTTTTCCCCCTCTATTTTGTCCAGTCTCTTCATGATTTTGAATACCTCTATCAAATCTCCTCTTAGCCTTCTCTTCTCCATGGCAAGCTGCTCTAACTTCCCTAATTTATCTAGGTAACTAAAGTTCCTCATCCCTAGAACCATTCTCGTGAATCTTTTCTGCATTCTCTCTCATGCCTTCACATCTTTCCTGATGTGTGGTGCCCAGAACTGGTGCAATATTCCAGGTGAGGTGGAACCAGTGTTTTATGCAACTTTGACAAAACCTTCTTGCTTTTGGCTGCTTGGCCCCTATTAATCAAGCCCAAGATACCATATGCTTTATTAACCACGCTCTAAACCTGGGAGGTGATGGCTTAGTGGTATCATCACTACACTATTAATCCAGAAACTCAGCTAATGTTCTGGGGACCTGCCGTGGCAGATGGTGGAATTTGAATTCAATTTTTAAAAAATATCTGGAATTAAGACTCTACCAATGACATGAAACCATTGTCAATTGTCGGAAAAACCCATCTGGTTCACTAATGGCCTTACCTGGTCTGGCCTACATGTGACTTCAGACCCATAGCGATGTGGTTGACTCTCAACTGCCCTCCAAGGGCAACTAGGAATGGGCAATAAATGCTGGCCAGCAAGCGACCTCCATGTCCTACGAATGAATATAAAAAAAACCTGTCCTGCCACCTTTACTGATTATGCATTTAAAGACATCCTGGTCACTGTAATCCTGTACCTCCATTATAATTATATCCTTTATTTTGTATTGCCTCTGTGTTCTTCCTACCAACATGAATCACTTCATATGTAGGTGCATTAAATTTCATCTGCCATTTGTCTATCCATTCTATCAATTTGTCTATGTCCTTTTGAAGTTTTATACAATCCTCCTCACAGTTCCAAGTTTTGTATCTTTTGAAATTTTGCCCTGTATGCCAAGGTTGAGGTCATTAATACGTATCAGAAGGAGAAAGGGATGTAACTGTGACCCCGGGAAACTCCACCACAATCCTTCCTCCAGTCTGAAAAACAACCAAAACTCCCACTGCTCTTGTTTTTGTATTTGTCCCTTTGCCAACTTGTGCTTGTCCCTTTTATTCCATGAGCTATAAATTTGCTCTTATTATTTTTGTGCCGCACTTGTATCAAATGCCTTTGCGATGTCCATATACACCATGCCTCTTCAAAAACTCCAGCAATTTAGTTAAATATGATTTGCCTTTAACAAACCCCCTTGTTGGCTTTCCTTAATTAACCCTCATTTGTCCCAGTGACGATTAATTTTGTCCTAAATTGTTGTTTCTAGCTCCCTCATCGCTGAGGCTAAACTGAGAGGCTTGCAGTTCCTGGGCAATCTACAGCTAAAGTTCATATTTCTGTGTTAAAAAATATTGAAGCAAAGATTATGCAGGGAATCTCCTTGAATTCTGCAGCAATGTCTTTACAATATGTTCAGAATGTTGCGTTGTCATGGAAATAATCCTAATACAACCGTTTCCTCCCTACTCCATAGTAAAGCTGTCTAATTACAGCTCTCGAGAAACATGACACTTATGTGATGCTTTCCCAAAGGTTTCCAGTTTCTCAAAATCAAATATACCAAATTGGGATCAACATGACCATAGTAACAACATGCATTTATACAGCTCCTTTGCTGTAATCTAAATGAGCTTCATCATTTGTATTTAAAGTGCTTGCCTTCCTAAAAATTAAGACGTATGTGCACACATTATGGGGAGGTTTTACGCAGATACGGTAACCTCTTGGTTGAACTGTCAATTCACTAATTGGCTCAGGACTTCCAACCCCATTGAAGCCAGCAGATTAAATGGTCGGCAGTTCTCTAGCACCAGCAAAGCCACCAGGTGCAATGCCCACTGCTGGGGCTATAGGCAGTCCCCAACAGAGGAGTCAGGAGCCTAACATCCAGGTATGTCTAGGGATTTGCTGGGGCTAAGTTGGCAAGCCTGGCACATGAGTGGGGGATGGGTTTCTGGAGCACATGATTGGAGGGGGAATCCATCTTGGGGGGGGCAATACCTTGATTGGGCACAAAGCGTCCAAATGGGAGGCACCCTCCCAACACCATCACCCCACCTCACTTTGTTCCACGCTGTCAATTTGCCTGCCAACCCGCTCCTAGGGTTGGACATGTGGAGTGGGGTGGTGGTGGTGTATCGCTGTTTGATACGGTCTAAACCATCCATAACTTTGGGTTCAAGGCATCTACATAGCTTGAATCTAGCCCTGGCCACAGACTGAAGGTTTCAAACCCTGATGGGTGTTTATGCTGACCGTGAAAAATAAGTGTTAATTGGATTTCCCAATTTTCGGGGCTGAGCAAAAGCAACAAACCCCATGTAAATCTGAAAACCAAGGAAAATGAAGTGGGAGGCATTGTGACATTGCTCCTGCCTTATGAGCTTCCTTAGCCCTTCTGGATCACCCCTAGAAGTCCATGAACAATGCAATAACATTGTGGTCACAGCGTGATGGTCTCAGTCCCTCTTGCTTTCTTCTTTAGAACTAATTATTCCCTGGCACAAAGCAGAGAAAAATTAATCTCCAGGTTACTAATTGCTTTGAGTGAGTTGTTAATGTAAATGATAATGAATTGAACTCAGAAACCTCTGGATCACATTTCCCAGGTCAAAGGATGCCCATTTATAAAAACCTTTTTGGCTTTTTGTTAAGTCAGTTTTCAGTCCTCTTTGCTATGTCTCCTAATTTTATCATTCTTCATCTTTGCTACTTTTTTCTCCCAAGGCATTTCATCAATTACTTTTTAACCTTAGTTAAAAGACTGCCATATTGGCCCTCAAGGGCTGGTGGGAAGTTGAAATCAAAATTGAAATCTCAAACCCAACCTGCCTATTTCCAGCTTTAACTAAGACAAGTTGTTGGGCAGATGACCAATCTACTCTCAGCATTGGTCAGTCTGTTAAAGCTTTCAAAAAGGTTTCATTCTTCCATTTTAACAGTGGTGTTATTTTAGACAAACCCCATGGAGATCAAATCTGGTGGGGGTTTGGCAAACCCAGCAGGTTAAAGGAGACAAAAGGGCTGTTTCCATGAAGTAAGTGCATTTTTTGCACTGCCTGCAACCCAGAAGGTGAGGGGTAATCCTCCAATTCGCACAAGCATACTTCTTTACACACACTACCAATGGAGTCCCTGATCTCAACTGCTGATCTCCCAGGATCCCCTATTTCCCTTGCAACTACTCCATGGCTACTTTCCTTGGCAGTAAATTTGCTGGCAAAAGAAAAAAATAAAGACATGCTGCTGTTAATTTCATCCTTATTTACAGGTTTTCCATCCAAATACCTCTCTGCCTCACTCCCTTCGTGTCCCAAAATAAATATTGGGGCCGTTGTCCCTGAGTTTTGGGTGTGAATCAAACTGACTGTGTGATTAAAGTCTTCTCCAGCTGTTGGGCGTAAAGGTGCTCTGTGAAATCTATTTGTGCAGTAACCTAGTTACTGGTCATTACTGCAACCTTGCACTCTATTTGGTTCTAACAGCTACTTTTTCAATCTATTAATTTCGGCAGAAAATCTAACCTTAAATTAGCAATCTCATTCATTGAGTTATTCATTGGGGCCAAGTGGAAAGCAAGTGTAGATAAGGGAAGCAATGTCATATGAGCTGTAGTCAGGCCTGAAATAGAAATAGCTTTACTTTGCCTCTGACTTGTGCAATACTGACCTGCTGCTGACACTGAGACCCCTAGCTTTTTTCGGTGTAACAGGGCAGCACAGTGGCACAGTGGTTAGCACTGCTGCCTCACAGCTCCAGGGACCTGGGTTCGATTCCCGGCTTGGGTCACTATCTGTGTGGAGTTTGCACATTCTCCCCATGTCTGCGTGGGTTTCCTCTGGGTGCTCCGGTTTCCTCCCACAGTCCAGGGATGTGCGGGTTAAGTTGATTGGCCATTCTAAATTGCCCCTTCGTGTCCCGGGATGCATAGGTTAGAGGGATTAGCGGGGTAAATATGTGGGGTTCTGGGGATAGCGCCTGGGTGGGATTGTTGTCGGTGCAGACTCGATGGGCTGAATGGCCTCCTTCTGCACTGTAGGGATTCTATGATTCTAACCAGTAATCAGCCAAGTTCACTGACATATGATTGCAAAAATCACCTCTTTTGTTTTGTAACTATTGCTACCACAATAATTACTTCACAGCAAAATATTGAAACTTATGCTGCACAATGCCAATGTTTCATTGCACACTGGCATTTAACTATAACTCAGTTCAATGGAAGAATAAAATTATTAATTCAGCTAATAGCTAAAGAGTGACACATGGCCAGACAGACTGCATAATGCCGGTGTCAGTTAATGTCTTTGGCTGGGATTCAAATAGCAATGGAATTGTCTGGAAAATTGTGCCAGCAGAAAATTCAATAATAACTTTAGGAAAGAGCTGCGGGCAAGATGGTGAAAGCCAATCGAATAACTGCATTTTCTCACCACCTGTTTGTTAGAATTGATCTACGAATGTTTCTTTTAAGTGAAAACGATCCACCTATGCTTTAGAAAAATAACTTCAAGGTTGGTTTTGGAAATTGGTAATCCATTTGGAATCAGTACATTTGCATGGTGGCATCGCCAGACCTTGGTCATGAGACATGCAATCACTTGTGTAAAGGCAACATTATATATATAATCAGCCAGATTTACCATTATTTTTCAGGCTTATCTGTATTGAGATGGTTAAAGTTTAGTTCAACCTACATATTGTCACCGTGTAAATCTTTTGTGTTTTTATTCAGTTTCTGTCTGAAGCTTAAGGCTATACTTTAATTCAAAAAGTTTGTTTAAAAGATGAATTTACTCATGGTTAAAATTCATCAATTGTTTCTGCACTACTCCATATGTTTTCTGCTGGGGGTGGGATTAAAGGTTAGGGAGGTGCATCAGCTCACAATATTCCCTGATCTATCTGAATATATAACAGTGGTATCCTCAAGGTATTGGGTTCTCTCCCTGAAACACTTTTCTAAGTCAGTTGAAGCTGGCTAAGACTGCATCTTGGAATTTAAATACTGAACCCTCTAATAGGAGTGAGGGTATCTAGGGGAGATATTCCTGATATAATTATGGTCTGCATAAATCAGGTCACTAGTGCTGATGCCTCTACTTGCTAAGCATTCATTAACAGATGCAGTATAGAAAGTTATATCACATCATTGTTCTGGAAGATTGCAGCATTAGTTTCAGAGTGTTTACACAAGCTGAATTCCAGAGGTGAGGTAAGAGTGACTGCCTTTGACGTCAAGGCAACATTTGACTGAGTATGGCAACAGAAGGCCCAACAAAATTGAAGTCAATGGGAATTGGGGGAAGACTCTCCACTGGTTTAAGTCATACCTAGGAAGATGGTTGTGATTGTTGGAGGCCAATCTTCGCTGCAGGTGTTCGTCAAGTGTTCTAGACCCAATCTCCTTCGGTTCCTTTATCAGTGATCGTCTCTCCATCATGAGATCAGAAGTGCGGAATTTCACTGATAATTACACAATGTCCAGTACCATTTGCAACTCCTCAGATACTGACGCAGCCTATGTTTATATGCAGCAAGACTAGGACAACATTCAGGCTTGGCTAGATAAGTGGCAAATAATATTCACATCACAGAACTGCCAGGCAATGACCATCTCCAACAAGAAAGCATCTCTTTGAAGTTCAACAACATTACTGTTGCTGAATCCCCTACTGTTAACATCCAACATTACCATTGCTGAATCCTCTACTGCAGGGTGGTGGTGTGGTTGCCATTGATCAAAAATTTAACCAGAGACCAGCAATGTAAATACTGTGGCTGCAAGAGCAGGTCAGAAGCTGGGAATTCTGTGGCAAGTAACTCATCTCCTGTCTCTCTCAAACCTGTTCACCATCTACAAGGCACGTATCAGGAGTGTGCTAGAATACTCTCCACTTGTCTGGATGAGTGCAGCTCCAACAACACTCAAGAAGCTTGACACCATAGGACGGCATGGTGGTTAGCACTGCTGCCTCACAGCACCAGGGGTCTGCGTTTGATTCCCGGTATGGGTCACTGTCTGTGCAGAGTCTGCACATTCTCCCCGTGTCTGTGTGAGTTTCCTCCAAGTGCTCCAGTTTCCTCCCACAGTCTGAAAGAAATGCTGGTTAGGTGCATTGGCTAAATTCTCCTTCAGTGTATCTGAACAGGCGCCAGAGTGTGGAGACTAGCGGATTTTCACAGTAACTTCATTGAGGTGTTAATGTAAGCCTGCTTGTGACTAATAAATAAACTTTACTTTGAAACCATCCAGGACAAAGCAGCCCACATGAGTGGCATACTATCCCACCACTTTTAACATTCATTCCTTTCACCACCAGTGCACAGTTGCAGCTATTCTGTGATCTATAAAATGCACTGCAGCAACTCATGAAGCCATCTTCAACAGTCCCTTTAGAAATCCATGAATGACAAGGAACATCACCACCTGTAACTTCCCCTCCAAGTCACACACCATCCTGAGTTGGAACCATATTGCTGTTCCTTCACTGTCGCTGCATCAAAAACTGAGAACTGCCTTCCTAACTGCACTCTAGGTGTATATATATAACATGGACTGCAGTGGTGGTTCAAGAAGATGGCACTTGACCAACTGAAGACCAGTTGGAGATGGTCAACAAATGGCTCTTTGCCAGTGACACTCAAATCCTATGAATGAATAAACAAATTACATCTATATGACTTTTTGCTACTATTTGTAAGGAGGTAAGTGCCTCCTGAAACCTTGTTACATCCATCAGCCCGCATTTCAAAATTGTCCCTCCTATGGTGAATACTTCAAACCATTCAGTTGGGACTGTCTGACATTCTGAGCCTCCTATCCACATCAGTTGACATGAATTGTTTACTATCAGTTTAAGATTGCCCTATTTGCCAGTTCTCACTATTTCATCAGTTTACTGCTTCTGAACATCACTATTTTCTCTGCCTAATTGTAATCCGAGTGCTTAACCTTAGAATAAAACTGTTTGGTATTGTGGTGAGTTGTGCCCATTGAATGAGGCTCATATGACCGTGTTTTTCTTGTTCTGTAAAAAGAATGGATGATTCAATATTAGTAAATAAGCACCTGCATCCATGTTTACTTTACTATAATCTTAGATACAATCATTTTGCATGAATATATTTCTATTCCTATATTCATTTTATAAAGTTGTACTCTGGCTGAACAGCCTCACGCACTGGGGTTGCATGTTGGGAACTTGCAATAGTGTGAATCGCAGATTAGAAAAGCATGGCATTCTGGCTGTTCTCCAATCTCCACAGAGCCACACCTCGATCAGTTCCTGTAGAACAGCTTGACACTAACTTACACATAGAGCATCTGTGGTTGTGATACTGGGGTCCACCATCAGTTATATGTTCTGTCATTTTATGATGTGCATGCTTTACCTTTAAGCTGAAGAGTAATGAGTATTAAGATATGATTTTGCCCATGGAAATTACAACAGTACATTATTTCCCATGTGCTATCTTCATTTCTTTAATACTTAAAAAAAAATCAATGTAACCCTATGGATAGTATTTTCTTCATATGTATCTCCAGTTATCTTCTTAATTTTCACTACTTAGCAAATCATGTTGCAAGACAGCATGAAAATACTGCACAAATTTAAACAGGACTTAAAACTTAAAGTTATTACATTCAGCTCTTTTTGTGGAAAATATTCATATGGTTTAAGGTTACCACTTATGTAGTGAATGCATCATTTAATATTCATGATGCTTTCACAGCAAAGGTTTTCTACAAAATGAAGGACTGCTTTGTTGTTTGAAATAAACGTTTTTGTATTGATCTCTTTGTCATGTAACTCTCTTGGTCGTGAAGTTTATTTTTCCATTTCGTCTAAGAGTTGCTGACCTGAAAAATTTCTGGAAGCTGCACAAGGTCCTTTTCCATCCCATGAACCGCACTTTTATTTGTTTTGTACCCTTTTTGTACAAACAGTGAGGTAATTATCATCTTTATTCCTTGGATGAAAACATGATGGTGTAGATTGCCTGCTCATTATGGAACCTGCTGTTCCTTTATTTTCAAAGTGATGAAGATTAAAATGTACCTCCAATATTAATCACCAGCACACATCTTCCAAGGGAAGAAAAGCCATCATCTGAATCCCATTTTACAGCACTTTGCCCATAACCTTGTAAATTACAGAACTTCAACTACAAACCCAAGTTTTTTTTTAATGTGATGAGGTAATCATAGAACCACACAATGCAGAAGGAGGCCATTCAGCCCATCGAGTCTGTTCTGACCACAATCCCACCCAGGCTCTATCCTCATAACCCCAGGCATTTACCCCAGCTAGTCTCCCTGACACTAAAGGGCAATTTAGCATGGCCAATTAACCTAACCTGCACATCTTTGGACTGTGGGAGGAAACCGGAGCACCCAGAGGAAACACACGCAGACACGGGGAGAATGTGCAAACTCCACACAGACAGTGACCCAAGTCGGGAATCGAGCCTGAGTCCCTGGCACTGTGAGGCAGCAGTGCTAACCACTGTGCATCCCTATGTTTTCTGCCTGTATCACCCTTTCAGGTAGTACGACCTTCGCCAAAAAAATGATCTTCAACTCCTCTCTTATTTTTCTGCTAATTACTTCAGATCACTGCCACAAAAAAGGTCATTACAAAAAAAATGGACTTGTGAGTTTGGGGAGAATATATTAGCATAGATTGAGGATTGGTTAATGGACAGAAAATAGAGTAGAAATAAACAGAACATTGTCGAGTTGGCTGGTTGTAACTAGCAGGGTACCAGAAAGATCAGTACTTGGGCTTCAACTATTTATAATATTAATGATTTGTCCGAGTGGACTGAATAATTTATCCTAGCTTGCTAATGATACAAAGTTTGGTGGGAAAGTAAATGGTGAGGAGGTTGCAAAGAGGCTGCAGAGAAATATTTACAGGTTGGATGAGTGGGTAAGCATGTAACAGTACAATATGTTAAGTATGGAAGCTATCCACTTTTGTAGAGAATAATTTTTTTTTTGAATGGTGAGAGCCTGGGAAATATATGCATTCAGAGAGACCGATAGATGTCCTTGTACATGAACCATAGATTGTTAACCTGCAGATTCAGCAAGCAATTAGGAAGGCTAATGGTATGTTTGGTTTTGTTCCAAAGGAAGTAGAGTTTGAGTAAAGAAGCCTTATTACAGTTATATAGAGCACTGGTGAGACCATACCTGGAGCACTGTGTCCATTTTTGGACGCCCCACTAGTAGAAGTTGGTATCTGCCCAAGAGGGAGTGCAATGGAAGTTTATTAGACTGAGGGTTATCCTATGAGGAGTGATTGAGTAGGCCTAAAACACGTATAGTTTAAAAGAATAGAATCATAGAAACCCTACAGTGCAGAAAGAGGCCATTTGGCCCATCGAGTCTGCACTGACCACAATCCCACCCAAGCCCTACCCCCATATCCCTACATATTTACCCACTAGTCCCTCTAACTTACGCATCTCAGGACACTAAGGGGCAATTTTAGCATGGCCAATCAACCTAACCCGCACGTCAATGGACTGTGGGAGGAAACCGGAGCACCCAGAGGAAACCCACGCAGACACGAGGAGAATGCGCAAACTCCACACAGACAGTGACCCAAGCCGGGAATCGAACCCAGGTCCCTGGAGCTGTGAAGCAGCAGTGCTAACCACTGTGCTACTGTGCCGGAATGAGAGGTGAACTAATTGAAACATAAAATTCTTAAGGGGTTTGACAGGGCAGATGCTGAGGAAATATTTCTCCTGGCTAGGCAATCTAAATCATGGGTCACAGAGGCGATACAGTGGATAGCACTGCTGCCTCACAGTGCCAGGGACCCGGGTTCAATTCCAGCCTTTGGCTGACAGTCTATCTGTGTGGAGTTTGCACGCTCTCCTTGTTTCTGCATGGGCTTCAACTGGCTGTTCCGGTTTCTTCCCACAGTCCAAAGATTTGCAGACTAGGTGGATTGGCCATGCTAAATTGTTCCATAGTGTCCCAAGATATGAAGTTGAGGGGGATTAGTGGGATAAATATGTGGGGTTACGGAGATGGGGTGAATCTGGGTAAGATGCCGAAGAGTCAGTGCAGACTTGATGGGCTGAATGGCTTCTATCTTAGAATCTTAGAAATCTTAGAAACCCTACAGCACAGAAAGAGGCCATTTGGCCCATCGAGTCTGCACCGACCACAATCCCACCCAGGCCCTATCCCCATATCCCTACATATTTACCCACTAATCCCTCTAACCTACGCATCCCAGGACACTAAGGGCAATTTTAGCATAGCCAATCAACCTGACCTGCACATCTTTGGACTGTGGGAAGAAACCGGAGCACCCAGAGGAAACCCATGCAGACACGGGGAGAATGTGCAAACTCCACACAGCCAGTGACCCAAGCCGGGAATCGAACCCAAGTCCCTGGAGCTGTGAAGCAGCAGTGCTAACCACTGTGCTACCGTGCCGCCCTAACCACTGTGCAACCTGCCGCCCTATCTGCACTGTAGGGAATCTATGATTCAGTCTTTGAATAAGGGATCAACCACATCGGGCAAGGTGAGGAGAATTTTAAATATTTGGAATGTTCTATCCTAGAGAGCTGTGGATGTTTCATTGTTGTCTAGAAGTTGATAGATATTTGGTACTAAGGAAATTAAAGCTCACAGGGATAGTGCAAGTCGATGGAATTGAGGTAAAAGATTGACCATGATCTTGTTGAATGGTAGAGCAGGCTCTCAAGGCTAAAACTCCAGCTTCTATTACTTATGTTTGTTTGCATGTTCTTATGTCCCTTGGTTAACAACCTCTCTGTTAAGGGAAATAGATCTCACCCTTTGATTACTTCACACTCAATCTTAATGAAGAATTCTATCATATTATGCTCACTCTTCCCCAAGGGACCCTTCACAACAGAGCTGTTAATTAATCCTTACTAGTTGAACAGTACCCAGTATAGAATAGCCTGCTCTCTGGTTGGTTCCTCAATGCGTTGCTCTAGTAAAGCATCACATACACATTCCAGGAACAACTTCTCCTCTACACAATTGCTAGTTTGGTTTGTCCAATCTATGTGCAATTTAAAGTCACCCATGATTACAGTTCTTATTACATGCATCTCTCTGATTTCTCGTTTAATACCTTCCCTTATAGCTTCACTATAGCCTGTAGACAATCTCCAACAACATTTTCTGTCCCTTGGTGTTTCTTATCTCCACCCATACAGATATCACATAATGATTTTCCAAGCTAATATCCTTCCTCACTATTTCATTGATTTCCTCCTTTATTAACAATGCTATCCCACTTCCTTTTTTATCTGGCCTTTTTAAATAATGAATACCCCTTGGATATTCAGCTCCCGTCCTTGGTAACCCTGCTGCCGTGTCTTTGTAATTGCAATTATATCATAACTGTTTATATCTATTTGCGCTGTTAATTCATCCACCTTATTGCGAATGCTCCGTGTATTAAGACACAAAGACTGAAAGTCTCCCATTGCGGGAATCGTTTTCATCCCCCTGCCATTCTCATCTATACCCTCCCTGACAGCACCAAATCCCCAGTGTCATTAATTATGCATCCAGGAGTTTGCGCCGCCTTCCAGGCTGGCTTGGTGGCGCACATCCTGCCATCATAGCCAGGTTTGAAAAGGCCCCAACATCACTGCTGTACTATTAAAGCGAGAAGATGGACCTCCTGGAGAGAGGAGATGGATCTCCTTAAATTCACTGAAGCTGGAAGATCCACTTGATAGACACATCCCCATCCCAAGTCTCTGGCAACCTCCTTCCAAAACTCCAAGACAGCCCCAAGCTGCCTTCAGGTAAGTCCTGACTTTTGCGTGCTATGTTAGTCCAGATATGTTCTAGACCGATGTGTTTTCCCCACTGGTATAGTGGAGAATTGGATGTGGAGGGGAAGATTCAATATGAGCCTTGTTTGGCCTCCCATTAGCGGGATGCAAATCAGTTTCATGTGGTCTCCAGTTAGATTCCTGATCCTCCATGGCGGCTACCACTGGAAGGTCCTGCTTTAAATTCATGCTGGCATGAAACCAATTTTTGGGCCTCCTACTGAATTTTGAGCACAGGAGAATTCCACCATAAGTCTTTCAAAGAGCTGAGACAGGCATATTGGGTTGAATAGCATTTCTCTCTGCTGTAGGATTCATCTGTGTATCTCCATGCTTTGTTCTTCCTGCTAGCTGGATTGTCGGATGTCTGCTGGCTCCCCTCCTGTCACTTGTCATTCATACAAATTATATGTAATCTTTTGCTGCATGAGGAGAGGCACAGTACGGTCTATTTGACAAGTACTGGATAATCTCATCACTTCTCTTATGGGTTTTAGATAGGAAATTGACATTGCTAAGGGCATGCTTGCATTTCAAAAGTTTATATATGTTACATAATATACTCCTTCCATTAGAAGTCTATACAATTTGTATTGTTCAGAGTTATACACTTTTTACTAGATTTGTTTGGATAATAAATTTTAGCTGAGTTTAAAATGTGGATGGGTTGCAGCTTGTTGCCATCACACTTGCCTTTGCTGCCATTGTGAGGTTATTGTACTTATTCCTGCAATGGAATGTGTTGGTGGCTCTATTAACACCCACTTCCATAATGCATCCCTGCCAGCCTAAATTCAGTCAGACTGGTGTTTAAATCACTCTGAGAAGCTTTCTGCTCTCATTACTCCTATTACAGTCCTGATTAAAATCTCTGCATTTGTCACTCCCAGTGTCTCCTGCATCAGCTCGGTTTTGATTGTAGTGGAATTGCAGGCCATATTGTCAGTGGTCTCAAAGGTGGATGTGCTGATTTTGTACGTGCTTTTATTTTCCATTTGTTTCTGTTGGAAAGAGATTACGAGTGGCGTGGTTAAGCAAACAAAATGCTCAGCCACCTAATATTAGATAATATAAATGAATACCATGGCGATTACACTTTAATCCAATAACTATTTCCTATGTAACTGAGTGAATGGGAAACACAGCTTGTAATTTCTTACTAAAGGTCCAAAGAACAAATGTTAATTCATTTATATTTTCTTTCCAATTGCTCCAAGGGGCCAGAATTAGTCATGGTTGGGCAATTAATTGTATCTGTCATTCGTTAGATTTGCTCCTGCATTCTTCAGTTCATTGCCCACTAAGTTGCTGGAGGTGTGCGTTGATAATAGTGGTGTTCAGGAAACTAAGCATTTGGGACATGAGTCAACAGGTCAACCAACAGGGTACTTTCTTAACCAATCAGATTTAGCAGTTGGGAAATTATCAGAGAAGCAATGAAAAGGAGGGTGAAGGTAAGAGTGGTAACTTCTAGACCAAGATGGGTACAGAAAGATAAAGGGTGAGATTCTAGTTTTCTGACTCTCGTGGGATTTTGCACCCATGTCACCGTTTGGGCTTGTGGCAAACATGGGCGCAAAACCTTGGTCACAGAAGAAAAGAATGATTGGATTAAGAGAGAAAGAATTCCAAAGTCAATATCATTTAGTTAAAGGGCGGTCCCTGCATCAATACTGTGGAAAACCACTTGCCATCTTTTACCAATCTGAGTTAATAGAAATCAGCATGATTGTGGACCTTTGTGTTGCTTGGTAGCCTTAACTGTGGAGCCGGAAGGCAGAATCTGGCTTTTAGTGGCCTTGGTAAAAGATTCAGTGCACTTGGGTCGCACTTTGCTAAAAGCACTTGTATCATATATAACTGAATTGAAATAACGGGAAATAAGAGTCAGAACATCAAGGAAATTGCATTTAGAGGAAACCTTGTATCAAGCAAATCTTGTTTCCTAGGCATTCAAGCCTCAATTATAACTTTTCTATTTGTAATCTCAACCATTATTGAATTTTGCTGGCATCAAATAACATCTAAATGAGCACTCCAGTATACCTAAGACACTGCAATTCTGGGAAAATTCCGTTCAGAGCGCTGGATCAGGCGAGGAAAGCTGTGTGAAACTCGTCGGCTTTACAGCTGCCTTTTCTCATCTGATTTAATGCCACTCTCTGCAATTTCAGAGTGCTGGCAAGGATCACACAGCCAGCTGGAGGGATGGGGTCTAATCACACTGGCAACGCTGGGAATCTGGGATCGGCATGTCTTTTTTTAAAGGGTGCCCCGACCTCAAAGTTACATTTAAGGCCTTAAGGCTCCCCTCCACCCTCCAACAGACACTGGGACCCCCAAGGATGTGCCCCGCCCCTGACCTAGGGACCTCCTGGCAGATAAGGGGAACACACTCAATACCCCCACATGCCTTCCCAGCCCTCACCATATTGAGGCCACTTGCACAGATCAACATGAGCCCCCGCACACACCCTGGGATTCCCACCTTCCCCAATATTGCCCTTGCCTTGCAGTCACTGAACAGCCACTGCTCTGGTCGATAAAGACCTGTCCCTGGGACTTGCAAAACGTGACACGGTATTGCCTGCAAAGCCAGGTGCTGATGATCGCGAATGCAGCCCGAAGCAAGGTTGGCAAACTAGCCTCAAAGTCCTGAGCAAAATGCAGGTTGCGAGGTGCGCGTCACTTATATGAAACATGTCAACGTGAATGCATGTTCCAGCACGTGGGAATGAGTCCGACGAGGAAAGCTTATAATTAGATTCTCTAATATACTGAAATTAGCTTCCCAACGTGCGACAGTGGGAAATGCAACCCGTCATTGACGGGTGGAGCGGATGATTGCAAACTGGCTTCATAACCGCCTAAAATCAATTTTTGGCTTTCTTGCCACATTGTCTGCTCATGCCACCAAACATGCATGCTGTTAATGGCATTGAATTTAAATATCAATTTTAATGATCACATTGTGACCTTAGAAAAGATGGCATTTCAAAATGTTTGTTGTATTTAATTGTGTTGTTAACTGTTTTTTCAAGCCAACTATTTCCTACATATAATTCTCTGTTGGAAATTGATGAAAATAATTTGTCATGGCATTTTAGAAGGTGTCATCCCTCGTTGCCCTTCAGAAGGTGGTGGTAAGCTGCCATTAGAGTCACAGAATCCCTACAGTGCAGAAAGAGGCTATTTGGCCCATCGAGACTGTGCTGACTCTCTGACAGAGCATCTTACCCAGGCCCACCACCCCCATAATCCCGCACATTTAGTATGGCCAATCCACCTAACCTGCACACCTGGGAGGAACCAGGAGCAACCGGACCAACCTATGCAGACACGGGGAGACACGGGCTGGAATTGAAAGGACCCTGGTGCTGTGAGTTAGCAATACTAAGTACTGTGCCACCGTGCCACTTGAACCGCTGTTGTCCCTGATGTGGGGACACCCACAGTGCTGTTAGAGAGGGAATTCCAGAGTTTGGACTCAGCAGCAGTGATATATTTGCCAGTCAAGATGTTGACTGATTTGGAGGGGAACCTCCAGGTGGTGGTGTTTCCAGGTATCTGCTGCACTTGTCCTTCTGGATGGTAATGGTTGTGGCTTTGGAAAGTGCTGCCTAAGGAGCCTTGGTGAGTTCCTGCAGTGCATCTTGTAGATGGTACACATGGCTGCCACTGTTCATTGGTGGGTGTGGGAGGGAATGACTGTGAAAGGATGAGCAATTCAGTGGGCTGTTTTGTCCTGGATGGTGTCAAGCTTCTTGAGTGTTGTTGGAGCTGCACTTACCCAGGCAAATAGAGTATTCCATTCCATTCCTGACTAGTGCCTTGTAAATGGTGGACAGGCTTTGGGGAGTCAGGAAATGAGTTACTCACGACAGAACTCTTGACCTGCTCTAGTAGCCACAGTATTTGTATGGCTAGCCCAGTTCAGCTTCTGGCCAATGGATGTTGATATTGAGGGATTGAGTCATTGAATATCAAGGGGCAATGTTACTGTTGTGTTACTGTTGCTGTTACTGGCATGCCCTTCCATACTCATCACTGAACCAGGGTTGATACCCTGGCTTGATATTGACGGTAGAATGAGGAGTATGCTGGGCTATGATTATAGATTGTGGTGAAATACAATTTTGCTACTGCATTCTAAGGACGTCCAGTTTGGAGTTGCTATATCTATTGTGAATCTATGGGGTGAATTTTACAGATATTCCCAGGACTTTTAGAAGGGGGGCATGTAAAATAAAGTAGGTTGCCAGTCTGCCACCTTCATATCCAACCAGTCTTGGGCCCATTGAGGCCCTTAAGTGGACAATTAACTGGCACTTCCTGATTCCACCACTGCTGTAATTTGTTTGGTCAGTGGGAGAAGTCAGGGGCAAGTCAAGCAGCCTGGCAGTTTTCACTGCGTGAGCTGCTCGTAAGCAGGAAGGGGATACCTCCTTTGGCAAGTTTTCTGGGCCAACTGGGGGCACCACACCCCCAGATTAAAACCAGCCCCTTTGTTTCCAAGCCACCTGACTCCCCCTCCCTTCCCTCCCTGGACCTCTCTAAGCCAATTCACATTCCTTCCCTGGCTTGCTGGGGTCTCTGTCATGCCTGTCCAAAACCGCTGGAAGACTCAGAAATCCAGAAGATATTTTCACTTCCTCCTGGGGACTGCTCTAGTCCCAGCTCTGGCCTCCTTCTGGTGCTGCTGACACTACAGAGTTGTCAACTAATTTGATTTTCTGGCAGCTGTTTGGGCACGACTTCCTGTTCCTGAGGAACATTTCTCACTCTGAACCTCTTAAGGCCTCTGCCAGCGTGTTATCGCTGTTGGCAACCAGGTTTCTAAGTGCTAATGGACTTTTCAGTCAGGGGCCTGGGTAATTTTTCTTCCTGTAAAACCCTAACTCATTTACTGGGGTGGTAATACCATGCAACTTTGTGGGGTTATTTTCAGAGTGAAGACAAGACTTTATTGTCACAAGGACCTTACAGTGGTCACTCCTACCAGTTCTGTCATGGGCAGATAGATTGTTTCCCCACATTATATTTTTGCCCACTCACCTCACCCAGCTATATTCCTTTTCAGACGCTTTGGGTGGGGTTTTCTGGCTGCGCTTGCTCCAAGACCAGAAAATCCCACCTGAGTTCAATGGAGCTTTGCATGGTCTGCCCGCTCCCTACTCGCTACAACTCAAGTGGTGGGCAGGATGGGAAAATTCCATCCTTTGTATCCTCCTCACAACTTGCTTTGCTAACTACCTTTGTATCATTAGCAAATTTGACTACAGTACTGGTGTAAAATGTGGAGTGATAACAGTGAGTTGAGATGATATCATCTCCCTCCGCCCCCCCCCACCACCAAACCAACACTCCAGTAAAATGGAAGGTTAGCGACTGCTGGAATCAGAAGTTATTGAGTTTATTAAAAAGACAATTGACTACATTTTCTAGTTGTTCACTCCATTTTATTACCAGTTACATGGGAAAAACGTTGGTAGTGAGTTACACCAGCTATGAAGAGGTGGTACAAGGGCAGATGAAAAAGTTCGTAAACAGCATCATAACTGCAAATAGTATCTGAGTCTGCTGTTGAAGAAAGTGGCAGCATTTTGCTGTTTCCTTAATTGTTATGTCTGCCAATGGAAACTGATATGGAGATGGCGGCGTTGGACTGGGGTGGACACAGTAAGAAGTCTCACAGCACCAGGTTAAAGTCCAACAGGTTTATTTGGAATCACAAGCTTTCTGAGTACTGGTCCTTTATCAGGTGAGTCTGATGACGGAGCAGCGCTCCAAAAGCTCGTGATTCCAAATAAACCTGTTGGACTTTAACCTGGTGTTGTGAGACGACTTACTATGAAAACTGAACAAATAGAGCGAGAGAGAAAGGAGACCTGGAAATTGGTAGCTGGAACCAACCTCATTGCCCAACCTCTCTCCTGCGAGACCTCCCAACCTAGCCAGCTGATTGGATGCAGAACTTCCCTTCACGATGCTATCTGGTTGGTATTCCTGCTGGCTGGTTGCTAATTGGCTGACAGACTCGATATGCTGAAATGTTGAGGGCAGGAGTGAGCGCATTTTCCTTTCCACCTCCCTTATCCATAAAATCCAGCCCCATGTGTTTTTATCTTGTGTAGTAACCTTTTATGTGGCACCTTATCAAATGCCTTTTGGAAATTGACATACATAAAACATAAGAATTAGGGGCACTAGTCGACTATTTGGCTCCTTGAACGTGCTCTGCCATTCAATAAGATCATGGTTGAACTGATTGTGGTTTTAACTCCACTTTCCTGGCCCACTCTCCATTTAAGTCTTAACTCACTTGCTTGTAAAGCAGCCTTGTATGTTTTCAATGACCCAGCCTCCACTGCTTGCTGTGGAAGAGGATTACAAACACTAGTGACTTCTGAGAAAATAAATTCCTAATTTCCTTTTTACATGGGGGACCGCTTATTTTGGAATTCACTACATCCACAGGTTCTCCTTTATGCACCCTGCATGTTACATCCTCGGAGCACTCCAATGAACTTGTTAAACACTATTTTCCATTTCTAAAACTTATGATGGAGTCTGGGTTTTTTGTTTGAGGAGAAGGTGCGGATGGCAGTTTTACAGAACAGAGGGGCAATACTTTAAGAGAGAGAACCATTTGGCCATCTAACGTTGGGCCAAGAGGGGAAGTTGGGTGGTCAGTCATTTAGCATGGATTGAGGAAATAGGAGGTGGGCATCATTTACAATATGACCTTGGAGAGGACATGAGAGGAAATAAGAGAGAAACTAGAGAATGGTGTGAACTCCGGGTTCAGCCATGGGGGAATCTTTTGGAGGAGGTCTGGCCAGGTGAGTTCAAGGAAAGGAGAGAAGCAGCAGAGGCAGCTGATGAGTCTGGTCTCGACAAAGAAGCTTCTCACACATACTGTTGGAGCTGAGGGTGGATAGATGGGCTTGGGTCTGGAGCAGCAGTCAAAATGTGTATGTGAATTGACTCTCATCATCACACCATCTATAGGACAAGCTTATGTTCTTTTAAGCCCATGACACTTTGGTCATTTTATTTTCACTTGGAAAATACCTGTTGATTCATAGAGTCAGAGAGTTATTAGGGTGCAGAAGGAGACCATTTGGCTAATCAAATTGCTGGATTGAAGTTGGACTGCATTATTAATACTATGGCATTCTCCAGTCTCTCTTATCATGGATAAGTTGCCATTCAAACAGATTGTTAACATGAAATAGAGTCACCAGGGATTGAATTGTGATATGGTGAGGATCTCCTCATTCTGCTGATATTGCATGTGCTAATTGAGGACAACAACAGGAGGAGTGATCCTCTTCCAACGTTAATATTAAATGTTTTACTAAGTGTTTAATTGCCAGTAATTCCATTGCAGACAAAGATAGGATCAGGATGGTTGAAAGTGTTTTGATTCCAGTGGATATTACTACTGGAGAAGTTGGATCCCAGGATGGAGCCAGCTTGTTAGATCCAAACTTTTATTTTTTGTTTAGTTACGTTGAAGGTGGCTATCGAACAAAATCACAGGAATCAGCTGATGAGCTTTTGACAAAAGAATAAAACATTTATTAAACAAGACAAGATGAACTATATTACAATACACCTTCACCCCCAACTATACCTTCACAGAAATATACAGATTCATAAGGATAGCAGAAGTTGAGAAATTTATCTCGTATGCTAATGTTCGCTATGCATACGGCCCATTTAAACCAACAGCTGACCCATGGTCAGACACCTCGCCCTCTGAAGCCAAGTGACAGATGCCACACAAAACAACTTATATGGATTTGTCATCAATTCCCCCACCCCCAGATGTTTGTCACACCGTGAGCCAATTGGTACTTTTGGAACTCTGCCTTTCACACAAGGGTTTCCAATCTCTGCTCTTGAAGAATATGCTTTGAAATCTTCTCCCAAATGACACTTTCTTTTGGCTGTCTTCACCAATGATCCACCCTCAAGGTTTCAACCTCTCCCTCCTCTGCAACACCATATGCTTTAAAGTTTCACCTTCTGCACTCTTTCAGATACTCAGCCATGCCAGCAGAACACTCTTACTGATTCACAGGGGCATAATAAACAATTACAGACCATTGGCTGTCTCCTCGATCTCCTGGCTTCTCCTAAGCCTGTTTTGTTTCAGGTCCGCTTCCCGCTGCATTCTGTCCTGAAACTTGGAGCCTTTTTTAGCTCCTCACTCTTAATCTCACTGAACAGGATCCTTTCCAGATTCCTGTTCTTTTTCCTTTGTCTAGAGGATCTCCTTGGGACCTTTTTCCTGTTCCACTCCCTGGCTTTGGCTTCTTCTTTAGCTTGGGACTTGCTATCTATCCCATTCCATTTCCTGTCTATTCTGGCACTTTCTGTAGAATGCTGTTTCTTTCTGAGTCACCTTGTTTATCTGTGGATCTTTCCAATCTCCTGTTGGTAATCACAGAATCCCTACAATGCAGAAGGAGGCCATTCGGCCCATCAAGTCTACACCGACTACAATCCCACCCAGACCCTATTCCCATAACCCCACATATTTACCCTGCTAATCCCCCTGACACTAGGGTCAATTTGGCATGGACAGTCAACCTAGCCTGCACATCTTTGGACTGTAGGAGGATATCAGAGCACCCAGACGAAACCCACGCAGACACGGGGAAAATGCACAAACTCTAGACAGACAGTGACCCGAGGCCGGAATTGAACTTGGGTCCCTGGCGCTGTGAGGCAGCAGTGCTAACCACTGTGCCATCATGCTGCCCACAGCAGTTATTTTCCACTTTATTTTGAAACTTCCCTTCAGAAGTCATTAAAAATGCAGATATACAAAAGGCTTCAGCACTGCTGTCTCCACTCTAAAATGGAGCTAGACCCAAGTTTCACCTTTTTAATGAGGGTGGCACAGAGGCACAGTTGTGAGGCTAGCACTGCTGTCTCACAGCGCAAGGGACCCAGGTTCAATTCTGGCCTTGGGTCACTGCTCCGGTTTCCTCCCACAGTCCAAAGATGTGCAGGTTAGGTTGATTGGCCATGCTAAATTGACCCTCGTGTCAGGGTAAATATGTGGGGTTATGGGAATAGGGTCTGGGTGGGATTGCGGTCGGTGCAGACTCAATGGGCCGAATGGCCTCCTTCTGCACTGTAGGGATTCTATGAAATAAAAACATATAAATTAAACATAAAGCTACATCTTATTCCTAACGTCCATAAATACAAGTACAACTTGCTAACACTTTTGTTAGGAAATAAAATAGTTTAAAGTTGTTTGGTGGCGATATTTTCTAAAATCAGATTAAAATTTTGAGAGCAACCATCAGCCATTGCAACTCTACAACTCAGTGAACTCGAATCTGCTCATCTTTAATGCATGTTACTGCAGACAATTGATTCCCTGAATAATCCTGTTATCCCGAATTCTATAGGCATCAATGGCAAAGTACTCCTCTCACTTGTGAATTCAATATATGAAGACATCCTGACATGAGAAATAGGGTCATTGGGCTCACAGTGCCATTCAATAAAGTCATGATTGAGATTCTGCATCAACTGTACTCTCCTATCATATCCATGATTATCCCAAAATCTATCCTCAAACTAATAAGTTGTTAACTTTTGAAGCTAACTAATTTCTTGTCTATGTTTTGTTCATAGTTGAGAGAGATAACTGTTAATTATTTAAACCTGTATGTCAGGAACTCTGATTACAAACACATCTTTATCACTGTTGCTGTATTGTACATGATCTACAAAATACACTGCAACTGTGATTACTTCAACAATACCTCTCTCAGTTGTGACCTCTACCACCAAAAAGAACAAAGTTATGGATGCATTGGGGCAAATTTTACTGTCCCGCCTACCATGGAAATCAGCGGGCGAGGGGCAAACCATGGAAAGATCCGTTGACCTTGGGTGGGATTTTCTGGTTTTGGGGCAAGTGAGGCTGGAAAATCCCGCCCATTATCTTCAAACTCACTCCAAATATGCACCATCCGGAATTGGGTATATATTGTTTTTCCTTCATTGTCCCTGGATCAATATCTTGGAATTTCTCATATAACAATAAATGTGGCCTTCACACTTCCACTCTCATCCAGAAAGAAAAAAACTAAAATGATAAAGACACTCAGAGAGGCAGACAGGGGGTGGGATTTCCCTCCCAAAATTCCAAGTGTCAAACGGGCGAGAAGATGGTAGGTTTTCTCACCGTTTTTCTCAGCAAGGTAAGGAATGCACTTTTTCGGCATTCTGTGCAAATCAGGAATCATCATGCAATTCTTGCCTGGAAGGGGATGAGTGGAGCCTAATTTTGCCAGTGAAGCCGGCATGCTGAGCTTTTGGGACACCCTTGCGCAGGTGCCCCGATCTCCTGTCACTGCCCTCCACAAACATCAGGATCCAGCCTCCACTGTTCGCCCCAACCCAATGATCAACCACCTCACCCCACCCCCCCCTGCAGAGATCCCCCTGCGGAGCTCACCCCCTGTCTCCCACCGTCATGGCCCCTCCCCCTTGAAACTGCCAGGGTGCCTGATGGGCATTGCCAAGGTGCCCAGTGGGCTGTGCTACTGCCCCATGGGTACTGCCCAGCCCTTCCCTCCACCACCCGGGGGCTTCAATGGTGGGGACCATCTGTGATTCTCGCTGGTGAGGACCTCAACCGACGACAAGTGAGCCCGGAAGATAGCATCTGGGACCCACTAATGACATTTGAGTGATGTCATTAATATTGAAATCAGATTTGTGCCCTTTTTGGGCGTGAATCTGGTTTCACTGGCAAAACAGTGCTGATATGATTGAGAGAGGTGAGAAACTGGGCATGAACCCATTTTTTTTTTTTGCCTCTCGCCCTATCTTATCAGCTCAAGCCTGCTAAAATAAATGAGCAAAGGGGGACTGCAGATTGCAAAAACAACAGACATATAAGAGAGAGACCATGTTCCTTGGCTTGCTTTGCACATAGCTACAAGAAATCAACTAGTAATATTTATCTTTTAGAATTTAAATTTTCAGTGCCAGAGAGGTTGTTTAACAATCATTACACCATACATATCTGAATGCAACAACCCTGATTATTTTAAGCATGATTCATGGATTGGTAGCACAACTTCATTGATCTCAATATTAAGTCTCTTAGTGAGGATACCACATATTCTATGGAGGAGCAGAGCAATTTGGACTCAACCTCTGGATTTTCACCTTTGTGCAAACATGTAATCGGGAAGTTGCTATCTAATTTATTCCATCAGAACAATGAGTGCTGCTAGCCTCCATGTTATTCTAACTGCAAAATCTAGGCTTTGGTGGTGAACTGTGGAAAATTGACTAGTCTTTTGGCAAATACGTAAATTATTAGACTTTATAATTTTTAATTTCAATTTGCAATGCTAAATAGAGTAACCCTTCCGTACAATGTGATCTTTGGAAGGTGTACATAATATATGTGAGGGGTATACGACAGGGAGGGGTGTATGTTTTCTTTGTTGTTGTGGAATCAGTAAACAATTTATACCATTATCCGAGGATGGAACATGGTGAAGTATTATTGTGTTGGTAATAGGTTTATTCTGCTTGAAAAAGGTCAAAGATGAAAGGGTACAAATAGGGCAAATAAGCAAGATGATATCACTTGTTTTGCAGATCAGATCATTACGTCAATATGTTAGGAAGAGAGATGCTTGTGACTATACCATTGCAGCAACATGTCTGATTCTGGAACCACCCTGTAAGACCCTGCCTTGTCACGTTTCAACAGTTTAACCTTTGACTCACCAGGGGATCTATTAGTATTCCGATCAAAATACAGTAACATAAATTATCAGCCCGTATGCAGCATTAAATCTAAAAACTTCATCAACATATAGCGTACATTATATGATTTTCCCAGATGAGAACATTGCCATGAAGAAGAATGATGCATTCTTGAAAGTTTCCCCACTGTATTTGTTTAATTGAAAACAAAAGCTCTGATTTTGTCCATACACCAATTAAAATGTTTGACTTTTTTTCAGACTTTTCTATTTCAATCAACTTAATTGATTACTGAAAAAAGTCAAACATTTAATTGGTGTATGGACAAAAACAAAAACAGAGGGAGAGTATTCCATCACATTCTTGATTTGCAAGAGATCAGTTCAGGAAATGGATTCTTGAAAAAAATTCTTGGAACATTCCAGGATTGAAAAGCTGCCTGTTGTTTTTGGCTCTACTATGGCCACATCCCAAATACCAGGAATGAGATTCTCATTGTGCTGCCCTAGTGTATGATGTGTGCCAACCTGCTGGCCAATAAGAGGGCAGACTGTTAACCTGACAATCTAAAGGGATGTGCACAAGCTTGAATAGGCTAAAGAAAACTGATGCCTGACACTGCTTCTTCATGCCACTCATTTGACAGTAGCCCTAGAATCAATTGGCAATCCATCTGGGAGCAATTGATTTCTGCTGAGTGAGGCCTCCAAGCAGTGCAGAATGGTGCCCATTTTGCTATCTGTGGACATATATCCTGCTCGAACTAATGTTAGTATTTTCAGAAGATCACTGGGAATGTCCTGAGAAGAGTCCTCAAAAACCTGATGAAGTATTTCATCTCGCTCAGTGGTAATTGCACCACCGCTAAAGGGATCACTCCTCCAATTGCAAGGGCCTGCCAATCTAACCACGGCACATTTTTTAAAATCACCTGCCTTTCAAGGCACCCTCTTCTTCTCCCTGTAAGTCTCAGCAGCAGCAACCTCTAGCAGTGGCACAGTCGAGGCTGCAACTACAGGGAGCGCATTCAATGGACATGCAATTGCATTGCCTGTGCTGTCATTGCCATCCACAGGTACCTGCCTGCACCAAAGGATAGAACCATTCAGTAATGCAAAGATGTTTAAGCAAGTGCAGCATCAATAAAATGTGCTTTTATTTTCACCACAATTAAAGATTGTAATTTTTCCAGAATATTGAACCCAAATATTCTGAGATTGTGATTTTGTGATTGCAATTTGCTCGCTGCTGTATTGGCTACTCACAACTCCTTTTTGTGTCCCCCTCACTCATTGCCCTGCAACTTTGCTTTCCTTAGGAAGTAAGCATGGAGCCATGGGGGCACTCATTGTCACCAGGGAACCCCTCCATGGGCCATGGAGCAGTCATAAAGGAAGACCCGCCCTCTTCCTAGGTACCCATTGGATACACCTGTTAAAATAGTGGGCACTAATTAGCCAATTAACTGAATTAGTTGGCCACCCACTGCCATTTTACCAACCCATCTTCCTGCTTCTCAGCCCATTTCCAGAGGCCTGGGAAAATCCAGTCTGTTAACTCTGTTTCCCAATCCACAGATGCTGAATCACCTGCTGTGTTTTATCAGCGGTTTCGGTATTTATTTTCTGTTCACACTGTGCTTGCTTGCCCCATACATTAACCCAGCAAATAAAATAGTTATGACTAATTGCAGTGATTTACTTCACTTTAAATTTACAGTATTCTTGAATGGTGCTTGTTCTTTTAAGGTATTGCATTTATCATGAAAAACCAAATGATAACATCGTATTCAATCCGGACATGATCTCCAAAATATATTTATTAATGAAATAAGACGTTGGTTTGAATGTTTGTAATTTATTGGATCATGATAGTAAATTGTTGCATTACCTATTTAGAGAAAAATGTGAAGAAAATATTTCAAAGCAAAAGACGAAAGGTTTAAAAGGAACTCGCTCATCATTTAAAAAGGTGTATTTTCAATAACACCATGATAAGTACAGACCACTGCCAAATATTCAAAACTATTCCATTGTTCATTTGAGAAATTCAGCTTGCAAGATTGCACCTTTATGGGAGGTTCATACAAAGTACCAATTTTGGAAACACTTTCTAAAATTCCATGGAAATAAATCAAGATTTTTTTCACTTGAGCTCTTTGCTCATAGCTCTGACAACCAGGGAGTCCAAGTCTGATTAAATTGAAATGATCCAGAGCATCAGTTGATGAATAAACTTGGAATTGAATTACTAGGCTTTTGCTAACAGCATGTGAGGATGGATTTTGTCAACTTTAATGTACCACCATTTATTGTATGAGACTATTAAGCAAATAGGATATTACACAATGTACAATGCAATAATGTCTTGTTTATTTCAATAGGGTATCATTTTGAGCTGCTTAGAAATTAACTTTTCACAATGGTGAGTTTCCTCAGACGATATGTAAGGAGAACACATTGACAGAAAAGAATGAAATTAGAATTTTTTCATTGATATGCATTCATTTAGGTCAGCATAAATTAAGGATGACATTCAAGACCAGAGAGTGTCGTGTGATCTTATTAAAAAGCTCTTTTAATTGGTTATAAACAGAATAACATTCATAATTCAATTACAAAACTTTGATTTGAAATATTTGAAATATTAACCACATCACTAGAATGGTATCAAAATGTTACTTCAGTTACCAGCTTGGTGATATTTTTGGAGTAAGCTGTTTCAGAACATTAGACATGAGCAGCACGGTGGCACTGTGGTTAGCACTGCTGCCTCACAGCGTCAGGGACCCAGGTTCAATTCCCAGCTTTGGTCACTATCTGGGGGAGATCTGCACCTTCTCCCCGTGTCTGCGTGGGTTTCCTCCAGGTGCTCTGGTTTCCTCCCATCGTCCAAGTGACGTGCTGGTTAGGTGCATTGGCCATGCTAAATTCTCCCTCAGTGTACCTGGCCAGGTGCCAGAGTGTGGCGACTCGGAGATTTTCACAGTAACTGCATTGCAGTGTTAATACAAGCCTACTTGTGACTCTAATAAATAAACTTAAACTTGCTAATAATGCCACATCATCATTTTAAACATTAATGTCGATTGAAACAGTTTTTTTTAATGATAAACAATACAAGGTGATATATTGGTTGTTATATTTTAAAATTACTTGGATACTTTTAACTGGTTTGCATGCTAGCAATTACAAAGTATTGTGGGAAATTAACTGTTGTTTGTTCTTTTACTTGGTTAATATGATTCTTGGTATCTTTATCAAACAGTCTCTAATAGCACAACCTGTGGAACTCATTCTTAGGATGGATACATTGATAAGTCTTTCAGTTCACCCTTTCCCCTGATTTTTCTCTCTATTTCGCTATGTTTTCTTGAAGATGGTAATTGTCTTTGACTTTAATTCCATTTGGTATCACACTGCAAGTGGTCATTCTTTGTGGATCTGGGAAGTCGGAGCTGACGGGCTTTTTCAAGCTTAGGCAACATCACAACAGGTTCTGATTTATGTATCATCTTGCATCCAAAAAGGTACACTTCAGCAGGGGTCCACTGGACAGCATTCTGCAGCAGGAAGCCTAGCAGGAATGCTGACAGCTGAAAGTTTAATAAATGAACAAAAAATGATGTGCAGATTTTTGGAGGCAGAGTTTAACTTTGAGCCAAAAGCTATTGAAAGTTCAAATTGATCTACAGTCTATTTTACATCAGATATTTTGTCATCAATCAAAATGAAAGAAATATAGTAGCAGCAATTTGTGCTCAGCAGTGAACGAGCGAGCATTGCTTGCCGTTCTTTATGCATACTCTTACCTAGAGACTACAAGGGGACTTTTACAATGTACTTTACAGCAATTAGAAATCCAAATCTTGCATCCTGTACAAGGGATTTGGGACCTGTATGAGCAGGAGAAGATCTTCCCATGTATCTGCTCCCTTGTCCAAATGTTTCTTCAGTCAACCAGATTGAAGGATCTTCACTGAGGCATGAGATATCTGAACCAGGACGTGTAATTTAGAATATTCAATTTATGGAAAGCGAGAGGGAAGGAAAGATAGGATTGAGAGGGAGATAAAGGAGACAAAATAAACGCAAAACATTATTTTTTTAAATTCAAAATAATAAAAATCTGATGGAATAAGGCTCCGCACTTTTAATTTTCAGCGTCAGAGAGATTGCTTGACAGAAATTAAGGCTTTCCATGTTGTTAAAAAACTATTTTGACTTGAATGGATGAGCCCAAACATTTTCCAGTGTTGTTTGGTAGGAATTGGTAAGGACAAAAAATGCACACCATTGTGAATACTGAGTTTCTTGGCTAAATATTGTGAGACTGAAGTGTCCAGAGAAGCAAGGTAATTTGGAAAGCAGCTTCCTGATTTCTGCATTTAACTGTGCATGTACGGTCAAGAACTGGCTTTCCAATTTAGTTCCTAATAAAAGTATGTCAAAGGGACATTTGACATGTTTGCTTGATTTTTCTCTGCCAGTCACCTGTTTTCAGATGAGAAACAAGTGTTGATATTTGAAAATAGCTGATTTTTAAAAAAAAACAGAGTAATTATAGATTAGCTATTTGACCTATACTACCAGCAGGGCTAATCTTATATAATATTTAAGACATAACAGAGGTCAGCGCTGCAATTCAGAATATCACAGTAAAAAACTTGAAACTGAAATTGTACGTGACTATATTTAGTGAGATAGTTCTTCTATTGCACAACACACTGCTAATTTTTAGTGAGTTTAGACGCACTTTCTCAAAAAACATGTTTCTCATTAAGCATGTTGATAGTGTTGCTATGCAGCAATCAAGAACAGCTCCATGAATATATATCCAGGTGAATGGACAACAATAACACAAATCCAAGATTAACAAAGTTATCTTGCTTTGAAATAATGATTTGAATGAATAGGTTTTTGGTGGTGGAGGGACAGCAGATTCTGTAACAGTTGCTCAGAAGGTTCTGTCCAACAAGAAATTGCCATTTGAAAGTGGTCATAGTGGATTGATTAATTGATTGTTGTTTGGGAAGGAGCTTGAAAAATATTATCTGGTTATGGGTATAAATTCATTGCTTTTACAGTGAACTTCACTTTCAATTTAGTACTGTCTCTAATTTTCAACATTGCCATAAATGTGCAAGTACCTCCTACCTTGATGGCTCATTCTGATCCCTTTTAATCATTTGGAGCGATAGTCAATAGGATGTTGAATCTCATAGCCAAAATAACTGAGTATTAGTCACAGGGAGTACTCTGTGCTCAGATTATACACACTGCGAGATGTTCTGGTTATTAAGAAACAAAAGGACCATTAGAGATAGTGCAGAGAAAATGCACAAGCTGATCCCTAGCGCCAGATTTTCATTTCTGTGTTGGAAAAGTGGGAAGTGGGACAAATCCTGGAGTCACAATCACACCTCCTTTGCCAAGCTGCTGAGGAAAGGGATTTTCTGGCAGCCATGGCCTTAATTGACGCGGAAGGGCAGCAGACCCAAGGCAGGGTTGGAAGCAGGATGATTCTGGAGCAGGCAGGTTAAAAGGCTCACCTCCGTTCCCAAAAAAAAAGGACACAGCACTTTCCATGGAAACAGTAGCAAAGTTTGAGTTGTATTGGGAAGGTCACGCAATCTATAGAGATGTCAGCCTTCTGATAAATTTAACCCACCCTCTCATTCCCAGTCCCACTCCCATAAGCCCCACCTTCTCATCCTCCTCATCCATTACCCACTTGATGAACAGAACTCATGAGCCCTGTTATCACAATTGGAAGCCATTGGATAGCATCTAATATTCCTCAAGTAACAAACTGATACTTCAAACCAGCCATGTAAACAAAGTCCAGCATTTGTAATAAAGACTGGAAGTGCTAGAAAAATCCAGCAGGTCTGGCAATATTTGTGGAAAAAGAAAAGCAGAGGGAGGAATTTTGCTCATTTTTTTGGGCAGAGTGGCTCAGCAGTTGGGAAAAGGGACTTCCGCTTTTCTTTTAGGCACTTCGAAAAATAATTGGTATGGGGCAGTTCCCATGATGTCACACTGGCAGGGTGGGCTCTGATTGAAACAACTCCCCCCCCACCCCCTATGGAACCTGTCCCCCACAAAACACCCGCCCATACTTCACCCCCACCCCTCCACTCCCCCAGATGATCAACCCCACCTGGCAATGTCCTCTGTCTCAGCCCCCTCTTTTCCCACTCCATCCCAATCTGAAAGATGTACACACCTGTGTGCCTCTGGCGGGTTCTGCTTACCAGGTGCACATTGTGGGGGACCTGTTGTGATTTACGTTGATGTAAGCTCAAGCTGATGTGATGAACATTTTAAGAGGCTGGGGGGGGCGTGGGCACGACGAGGCTATAAAGGCCTGATAATGATATTTAAATACATTCAAATGGGGATCCTGACATTCAACATTGGGATTCCCATTCCGTCATTGGTGGGTTGGGGACAATCAGAGCAAGAAATCGTGCCAGTGTAAACCACATTTTGGGACCCCCACAAGATATCCTGCCTCCACCTGCTGCAAACAAAAGCCGAAAATTCCCCCGAGTTAATGTTTTAAGTACATATGATCCTTCTTCGGAGTTGAAGAGGTAGAAATGCGATAGGTTTTATGCTGTTGAAAATGCTGTGGTTGTGGATGGTGGACCAGATGGAGAAAAATAGAAGAGGTCAGAAGAGATTAGATGAAAAAGCTATCAAGGACACAAGACAAAGGGATGGCAATGATAGTGTTAAAGACTTAAAGCAGATGTTAATAGCAGAACAAGGGTCCGCACTTTCTGAAAGTGAAACATGAGAAAAAGAAACAAAATGACACTTGTGGGGATGGGGAGGAGGTGAGAAAAATCAAAATGAAGGACCGAGTTCATGATCTGAAGTTGTTGAACTCATGTTAAGTCCAGGAGACTGTAAAGGACCAAATTGGAAAAATTATGTACTGTTGGGCTTCACCAAAACATTGCAGCAGGCCGAGGATGAAAATGTGAACATAAGAGAAAGATGGAGAATTGAAATGGTAGATGACAGGAAGGTTGGGGTCATACTTGCAGACTGAGGGAAGGAGTTCTGCAAAGTGATCACTCAATCTGCGTTTGGTCTCCCCAGCGCAGAGGAGACTGCAATGTGATATGCGAGTACAGCAGCTTAAGTTGAAAGAAGTAACAATGAATCACTGCTTTACCTGGAAGGGGCAATTGGGGCCTTGAACAGTGAGGAATGAGGAGATAAAGAGGCAAGTTACATCCTCTGCAAATGCAGGGAAATACATGGAATTACATCCGTAATAATCACACTGATCTTTTGAAGTAAGTGCCCTGATCTTTGAATAAACAGTAGACAACCTGGTTCATAAGTAGAATATTTTTACAAAACATTATATCGAGATGAATAGTTTTATTTACATATGCAAGTGATAATAGGAGATTAGTGGTTACCCATACCTTGTTGGGCTTCATGCATGTAAAGCCAATGGATCTACTGTGTTGAAACGTGGGTTAAAATGAGTTGAATTCTATACCCATTATTTCACAGTGAAGGAATTTTACAGTTTCAGTATGGGATTATATTTTATTGTGTTATTTTATCATTTAGTTTTACTTTGTGATATAATAAAGCTAATAGACCCTAATATTCCTAAGTTTTTATTTAAAGCAGTCTTTACCTGTCTTGTGGAGGTCTTGTGGCATAGTGGGTAGTCCCCCTGGGGTCTTTGCGCCTGAAGCTCTGGGTTCGAGTCCCATCCCAGGACTTGATGACCAAGGAAGATGCATTCGTAATGCAGTCAAACAGGTTGAGTGTCAACCTGCAAATTCTTCCAAACATGCCAATGGCTGGTGGTAAGCACGGGAGAAACACCTGATCAGCCATGTTTGATGCAGAATGGCGTCCGTTAAGCGAAAGACGAGTGACCTGTTCCAAGCATGAAAAGCTATGGAAACAGACGAAAGTCTGCCTTAGTGCACTACTTGGTCCACGAAGAGGCTTGGAATTGGAATTACCTGCCATTTGAATTATTTTATCAGGGTGAATTAAAAGGATAATATTTTCACAAAAGTACTCTACAAAACTTTGTTCACTATTTTGCAGATTTTAAATTGATCTAAATTAGTTTGAAATCCACCATTGCTTCACTTCTATGCAATGCAATCTTGATAAATTTGCATGTTGCTTTACAAGTATTTTGCATAAAGTGTTTTGCATCAGATGTAGCACATGGCTCTTCAGTGCTGCTGAAAGACATATGCACCTTCTGGGATTGTTTCCCAGGCTGCCAATTTTAAAGGATATTTGAAATACTGATGATTCACAGACATAAGAGTTAAGGTTACTGCTGTAACAAATTGTTGTTTTCCAAGCATTGATTGAAATCATTCTGTACAATGAGTAACTAGGCCTAACCCAACAACTCAATAAATGATGCAAAGGAGAAGCCATTCTATTCAAAGCTGTGATTGGGATTTTCCACTTCCGTTCGTGTTGGTGAATTTTGTGGCAAGAGTGGAAAATATCACAAGAAGGCCTTGGTCGTGTTTCACTTTGATATAAATGCAGGACATGATTGTCCCCTACCCCACTCCCCCCATCAGTGGCATTTCCCAACATTCAATGTCAGCAACCTCATTATAATACATTAACACATCATTATACACTGGAATCATAGTCCCACGTCAAATGATATATCTGTGGTGGCATGATGTCACAACGGTGCAATGTACGACTGTTTTCAAAAGGCCTACACCCGGTGAACAGAACTCCAAGGTGAACTCTGAGGTGTGTGCAGTGTTCGTGGGGCAACTCAGGAGAGGGGAGAGGGTGAGTCAGGGCGGAGGGAACAGAGAGTGAGTCAGGGGGAGGAGAAGGGAGTGACTCTGTGAGGGGAGCAGTGAGTAAGTTGGGGGTGGAAAAGGGAGTGAGTCAGGGGGGAACAGGGAGAGCCGGAGTGGGGGGAACACACCAACACACAGGTGATTGTGGGGGAAACGGGGGAGTTGAGTGGAGGAGGAAAGGGTTGAGTGATGGGGGCAGGGGTGAGCTTGGGTGCAAAATGTTTCCTGGGTCTCGCAGCCATGACTTCCCAGCGAACTCCAAGGTGTGCTTGCTGTGCGCTCAGATCATCAAAGTGCTGCGGTGATAGCAGGGTAGGCGAATCAGGAGGTTGCCTGCCAGCAACACAGCGTGGAACCCATGCCTGCCAAATATTTTTTCCAAATGCTGCACAATACAGTGGAATAAGCTGCCATTGCTGTCGGTGGGCTCCATGCCCGACATTGGATTTTGCCGATATCGGAGATGATTCCACCCGCTGTCTTTTTGCAACTTATGCATAAATGTATTGTTATGACACAGCTTAATTTTAACACTAAAGATAAATTTCTGACCAGAGTTTTGTATTAAAATTCAATTCACATAAATGGTTTAATATTTCCCACTGTTCATACTTGGGGATTTAAAACCAGAGCTGCCAAAATGTACAGCATCTATTTTACATTAAAGGTCTCGTACACAATAAATCTTCTTCACTAAAGATGAAGCAACTTTTGATCCACCACCACCTTTCCAAAGCCAACCAAAGATGGACAATAAATGCTGGCCTCACCAGTGATGCTCATATCTCGAGAGTGAAGTTTTAAAAATCCAGGTTTATGATAGTTCACTCCACATATTATATGCATATTTTTAAATTCTCAAAATTTACAATGTTGATTTTTCTATAAAGGTGACAGTTCATGCATGAATTGAGTTCTGTTACTGGTAGCTTCTACAGAGCTCTGCCTACTAAATTAAGATAGGAATTAACCTTTTCAAAGTAAATGGTTCACTTCCATTAAAATAGCAGTCAGGGAACATGTTACAGGGAACAGGAAATATGTTAAGTGTTTGCCTGCTAAGCTCCCCAACAATAATAATTAATCTCTCGTGCTCGCTCTTGCGCTCTGTCTCACTCTCGCTCTCGCGCTCTCTCTCGCTCTTGCTCAGAGGAAAAAGCTTCCTCAGTTGCCATCTACTTGCATAAAGACAGTCCTCAGGTGGAAATTTTCAAGACCTGAGGTGAAGGACTGGGAAATGGGAAGCTGGCAATATGGCGGGGAAAGGCATCAGGAAGAGATTCCGATGTCTTCAAACTGCCATCGCGTTTTGCCAATGGTGGAAACCTCAATGCAACGGCTGCTCATTGAACAGCCATTTGAGCTACTTGAGGGCCACTTTCCACTCCCGCTGGCATTTTGCCCACATCAGGAGAGACCCCGTCATATGACAAGACTGCAAGCTAAACCCTGGCAGCCTCCCAACAGGTTCTCAAGAGGAAGGGGACTGTCTTCAAGGGCTGTTCCATGGCCCATGGAGGTGACCTAGTGGCAGTGGTTTCCTCCATGCAGCTGAGGGACCACTGCTTGCATATACTATATACCTGGCTGCGGCTTCCTGAAACCGAGTCATCTTCTTTGAGGGCACCTCTGCGTCATGAGGTAACCTTACCTAGAGGGGCATTGCTGAAGTTGCTGAACTCCTGGCCCTCTGGTGGGGCCGGCAGCCCTGGGGGGCTGACTACGTAAGGCTAGAACAACAGCCCAATGGTGACAAATTAATTGGCTGTCAATGACAAGATATCACTGGAGGACTCCAATAGCAGGATTCCTGTTGGCAAAGCTCAGCCGCCAATTCTTTGTCAACTTGGGCACATACTGTGAGCCTTGAGTCATGTACAAAGTTTAAATAAATATTCCACTCAACATCTTGAGCTGAAGATACTTGCAACCTTAAGGTTCTGATTTAGGACTTTTCTATCGCTATCAATGAAGCAACAGTACAAAAACAATCCTTTCAAAACTTCCAACACCACATATTCAAACAGGATAAACCAAAATGAACTAGAACTAAGTTATCTGCACTTGAGAGCTCGATTGCCAGTAATTGCAGGTTGCTAATAGCTCACTGGTATACTTTGGACACTCTTTATTTTTTTATACTTTTCCAATTCAATCAAATCAAGTCCAATTCAGAGTCTCAACAAGTTGAGACATTTCCGATCCAAGCTGACAAGACAGGGTATGCAACCCCTACCCTGTCTTGGGCCTGATCTACATGAGCCAAGCTGATTGGAGTAGGCAGAGGTTTCCTCCTCCAAGGCTTGATCTCATTTGCATCTTAGCCAAAAGGCTGAGATGCTGCTTTAAAAAATTGCTTCATATGAAAATGAAGCTTAAATGCAACCCAATGACCTCAACCAAGTGCAGCATCCGCATAACTACACTTGATCTTAGCCAAAAGGCCGACTGGTATACTTTGGACACATTTTTTAAAATATACTTTTCCAATTCAATCAAATCAAATCCAATTCAGAGTCTGAACAAGTTGAGACATTTCAGATCCAGGCTGACAAGACAGGGCAAGCGACCAAACCACCCTGTCCTGGGCCCGATCTACATGAGCCAAGCTGATTGGAGAAGGGGGAGGTTCCTCCTCCAAGACTTGAGCTCATTTGCATCTTAGCCAAAAGGCCGAGATGCCGCTTTTAAAAATTGCTTCATATGAAACATATGAAGCCTCAGCGTAACCCAATGACCTCGACCAAGTGCGGCCGACAATGGGGTGCCGACCATACACTTGATCTTAGCCAAAAGGCACTTTGGACACTCATGGTAAAAGATGTTAAAGGTCTTTTTTTTCTCCCATAAATCTGCTGTTTATGGCAATGGGATTCTCTTTTACATTTTGTATCTTGAAAGTGAGGGTTGTTAGTACTCAGTGATTAAACCCATACTTTCCCAGAAAGCACGTCGGCCTTTTGGCTAAGATCAGGTGTAGTATCAACATGCTGTACTTGGTTGAAGTCATTAGGTTACATTTTAGCTTCATTTGAAGCAATTTTTAAAAGCGGCATCTCGGCCTTTTGGCTAAGATGCACATAAGATCAAGCCTTGGAGGAGGAAACCTCTGCCTACTCCAATCAGCTTGGATCATGTAGATCAAGCCCAAGACAGGAGGTGAGAGCCCTGTCTTGTCAGCTTGGATTGGGAATGTCTCAACTTGTTGAGACTCTGAATTGGACTTGATTTGATTGAATTGGAATAAAAATACAAAAAAATATGTTCTTATCAGTTTAATATCTGATACGTCCCTTATCTGGGGACCATATATTAAATTGATTTTTGGAGCAGGGAGATGGAATAGGGTCTTGCTCCGTCCACTCCACGTATTGGCCCGGTATTGCAGTATCTCCGGGAACGGTGCACCACCCCCTTTCTGGGGACATTCTCAAACTTCAAAAACAGCTTCCCAGAAAGCACTCATTGTCAGGTTCAGGATGAATTTGATACAAAATAAATCTCCCTTTATGAATGTGCTTTAGGGTAATCTTAGGAATTGCAACTGATATATTTTTCTGGTTTTCCTGAGTAAGCTGTTAATGTTTTGAACTGTTCTGTGACAACGGCATACTATCAAAGCTTTTTGTCTTGCACTCATCAGGCTAGCTCACAAGAACTTTCCAACAGTAATGGGGAACTACAATTTATACTGCATGCGAAGAGAGTGCTGATTGATTAGCAAGTGGACTCTGGTCGAGGTGTTGCGTGTAACAGTTAACTGCCCAGCTTTGTTCAAATTCAAACTGGACGGGTCGACTCTGATTCATCAAGGCATTGCCCTGAGGAATGAACCAGGGAATGACTTTTCTCTAAGTTTTTGTTTAGTTGAAAAAAGGCACAGTGAGTGGACGTGTTCTTTTTGTCTGCAAAGGATAAGGCCCTGTGTCAATATGTGTGCTTTCTAGCATGCATATGTGAGCCACACTTTAACCTGACTGACAATCACACACTGTAAACAAATTTAATTTTAAGTGCAATCAGTATGGTTTAGCAGGTGTTTTCCAAGTGCAGAATAGCACCTACTGTTGGACACTATGGGCGGAATTTGTTTACCTGTTCTTTCAGCGAGTAAGGTAATGGTAATTTATGGCACTCTGTGAAATACAGAGGCTGTAATGTGAATCTCGTCAGTAGGGGGTGGGTGGAGTCTCAGCTTGCCTGAGAAGCCGGCTACTGAGCTGTAGGGGTGCCATTGCTCTGTGTACACCATATACTGGGAGATCTGTCACTCCGGTGATGGGGCCATCTCTGATCCTCAACAGTGAGGACCTCAACCAGCGATTTGCCCTATTTATGAGGCCAATGGTCAGGCCAAACTTGTAACTTGTGGAACCATAGGAATCCCAATGAAAACATTGATTAGTGAAGGTAGGTTTACAGTAGATGGTAGTAGAGAACACATTGGCAGATTTCTTAATAGCACATCGAGGAAAGAGAACTCAGTTTACTGCTCCAAGCTGAATTCAAACCTGAATTTGAGTGCAGGAGGCAGTCCATTAAGATGTATGAGAAAATTCTTAAATGATATTAATATATATTAATTACTCAGATTGGTGTGCATTGTATGATTTCAAAATTTGTGGGTGATAAGAAAATTGGAAGCATTCTTAACTGTGATGAGCAGAGTCTTGAACTTCAAAAGGGCATAGACATGTTGGTTAATGGGGCAGACAAGTTGCAGATCATGTTGAATGTGATCAAGAGAAGTGTGAGGTGATTCATTTTGGCAAGGACAATGTGAAGGGACAGAATAAAATAAAAGCAGAAATGCTAAGGAGGTGCAGGAACAAAAGGATGTGCGTGTGCATGCATGTGTATGTGTGTACATAAGTCATTGAGGGTGGAAGGACAGATGGTATTCTAGGTTTTATTAATAAGGGCATTGAGTCCATAAAAAGGCCATGTTGAACTTGTATCTGACACTATTTAGGCTTCATTTGGAGTTCTGCATTCAGTTCTGGGAGCCATACTTGAGGAAGGATGTGAAGGCATTGGAGAGCACAGAGGAGGAGATTTACAAGATTCCAGGGATAAACAACTGTAGCTATGAGGATAGTTTGGAGAAGTTGGGTTTGTTTTCCTTGGAGAAAAGAAGACTGAGAGGAGACTTGATCGAGGTGTTTAAGATCCTGATGGTTATGGACAGGATAAATACTGTGAAGCTGTCCCCACTTGGGTACACCTAAAACTAAAGGGCACAAATACAAAATAATGGGCAAAAGGAGTAGAAGTGATGTGAACAAGAAAATTTATACCTAGTGATGATTGGAGTCTGGAGGATGATGGAGGCAGGTTCGACTGAGGTATTCAAAAGAGAATTGGATTGCTATTTGAAAATAAAGAATTAATTTGCCAGGTTACAGGGATAAAACAGGGGAGTTGGACTCGGTAGAATACTCTTTCAGCGTGCCAGTGCAGACTTGATGCGCTGAATGGCCACTGTTAGCACTGTGAAGATTCTGTCATGCAGCTGCGATTTCAAATATAGCAAATGTATCATCTACATCTCAGAAATATAAAATGGGTAGGAGGTTAGGTGTCATTCCATCAAAGATGTGTTTCTTGCAGAAAGTGACACAGTTGTTTGTGAGAGCTTAGCCTAGAGGGGATCCCATGGCAACACCAACTAGCGTCACATAAAAAGCTCAGTCTGGCTTGTTGTTTCTAGTAATGAATGTTACTAGCATTACTAACTAGCATTTCTAAATTATATTATGTAATTAAATATTGTTTAAATATTTTGACTAGACACTACAAATACCTTAAAAAAAAATACTGCCAATTTGTAATCTGTTATTGGTCAGGAATGCTAAATTATCCATCCCTATTGTTACTTAATTTAAATATGTCTCTACTGATGAACATTTAGTATACACACCAGGTACATCCAAGTATTTGTGTACGTGAGACATGTTTTTGCTTTGGGCCAGATTACTTGTTGGTAGATTTGAACCCTTTCCGAGTGCAAAGTAACCATCTGCTGGTTCTATGGCAACCAGCTGCTCCGCCAAATGCTCGTGTTGTTACACAATGGCTTAATTGCGGCAACTCAGCTGCTGGTCTGTTAGCATAAAGAGGCGATTGGTTCAGAGTCCAAAGTTGTCATCAGCAGCTGGCTCATTTATGGTTGGAAATGTCCTTGAATTTGGTGGGTATGAAAGTTAGCAGCTCTCCGCCATGCTCAGTGAGGTTGAGGACATACGTCCATCCCACTGACAGCGATGGGGTGGGGAAAGGGAGGGTGTAATGTCTCCCGGAAGTAGAATTAATGAGGGTATGTGCTGCGTTTTTACAGTACGCATTATCATTAGATGGCGAGTGGTGCCTCTCTTAAACCACTTAGTAAGGCTGCAAGTTTATGTGAGATGCAAGTCTGCAGCTGCCTGCAGTGGAATCCCATTAATAAACATTCATGAGAAAACAACAAATGTTACTCTGCCCCAAAGCAAAAACATGTCTCACATACACATAGACCGTTGGATGTGCCTGGAGCTGGAGCATATACTAAAGTTCATCAGCAGAGACATATTTAAAATGATTGACCATGGTGGATTGCAAAATATGTTAAAAGGTATGATGGGAGACAGGCAATGGCGAGCATTTAAAGAACTAAGACTTAGTTTACAACAAAAATACATTCCTTTTATGCACAAAAACCCAGCAAGGAAGGTGTTCCACCGTGGCTAACAAAATAAATCAAAGATTGCATTAGATCAAAGGAAGGGGTGTATAAAGTTGGCAAATAATTGATCAGCCTGAAATTTGGGAGCATTTTAGAATTCTGAAAAGGAGGACCAAGAAAAGATTAAGAAAGGGAAAATAGAATATTCAAGTAAACTAGCAAGAAACATAAAAACAGACCGAAATAGCTTCCATAGATATGTAAAAAGGAAAAGATCAGCAGGGGGTGGCACGGTGGCACAGTGGTTAGCACTGCTGCCTCACAGTGCCAGGGACCTGGGTTCGATTCCGAGCTTGGGTCACTGTCTGTGAGGAGTTTGCACATTTTCCCTGTGTCTGCGTGGGTTTCCTCCGGGTGCTCCAGTTTCCTCACACAGTCCGAAAGATGTGCTGGTTAGGTCCATTGGGCCATGCTAAATTCTCTTCCAATGTACCCGAACAGGCACCGGAGTGTGGTGACCAGGGGATTTTCACAGTAACTTCATTGCAGTGTTAATGTAAACCTACTTGTGACACGAATAAATAAACTTTAGAAAAGTAAATGTGGGTCCATCACAAGTGGATTCAGCAAAATTTATAATGGAAAATGAGGAAATAGAAAAGAAACTAAACAAATACTTTGGGCGTGTGCTGTGGTCATAACAAATGAGGTGGACTTGAGTAACAATCTTCTGCATAACAATTAGAGAGCTGGGTGTGTTTAAAAAGAGGCTGTTGCTCAGGTTGTTGCCTTGTTTAAAAGAAAAAAATCAAGGTAGCTGTTGGAACTGAATTGCAATGTGTGCATACAGGGAACCTCCATTAGTAAGAATATGGCAAGATTTTTCAGCATCGTGGGACCCTGTGATAAAAATGTGGAGTGATGGATCTCCTATACTGAGCGTTTTGACTATTTCACACCGGCAAACAAAATAACAGAAGATGCTAGGGTGCCCACATTCCTGATTGTGATTAGGATGAGAGAACAAGTGAGGAAGTACACTTGGAGTGATCCGATACTTTCAGAAGTGGTGGACATGGTATTACGAAGGAAGACTTCAGAACTAACTTCTGACTCCTCAAATTTTTGGAAAGCTTTGGATAAGGTCTTGCACAAGAGGTTAACACAGTTAGAACAGATGGGATTGGGGGTAATATATTGGCATGGATTTATAACTGGTTAATGGACAGAGAACAGAGTAGGAATAAATGGGTAATTTCAGGTTGGAAGGCTCTGACTAGGATACCATAAGGATCAGTGCTTGGGCCCCAGCTATTCACAATCTATATCAATGATTTGGGTATCGGGGTGAATTTTAATATTTCCAAGTTTACAGATGACACAAAACTAAGTGTGAGTTGTGAGGATGATGCAAAGATGCTTCAGCAGGATTTGGAGAGGATAAGCTAGTGGGCAATAATTTTGCAGATGGAATACAATGTGGAGAAATATGAGAGTATCCACTTTGGTAGGGAAAACTGAAATACAGAGCAATTCTTAAATGTTGAGAGTCTGGCACAACAAGGGTTACAGGGATAGTGCAGGAAAATGGTGTTGAAGTAGAAGATCGGCCATGATCTCCTTAAATGGTGGAATGGGCACGCAGGGCTGAATGGCCTACTCCTGCTCTTATTTTTTATGTTCTTAAAAGTAGGGTGGATTATTTATCATCCTCAGCAACAACACATTAAAAATTGGCAGTAATGTTTTTTTAGGCTTTTGCAGTGTCTAGCCAGAATACTTGAACTGCATTTATTATATACTGCCCTTTCAAAGTACAGTACAAGTCCTTTTATGGTCTGCATAGGAAATATTATGTAGATCAGCATGTCTACACTGAAATCATCTCACTCAGCAGTTAAGTAATTCAACATTATTTTTATGAATTTTTATCATTGTACAGCCACTTTCACACCTCAACCTTATCTCCTCGTGTATTTGCAGACTGACAGTCCTCCATTTGCCACATCTGTGCATCTACAGATTTGTTGAACCACTCCATCAACTCCAACTTTGATGCCCAAGTCCCCAATAAAATCATTACTCACTCTCGTCCTCATAATTTTTCTGATGTGACTCTGATCTCCACTCCCTTAAGTCTAAGGTACCCAGGCTTGAAAGTTTATGGCGGACAGCTGATTTAGCCATTCATCACCAGATCTGACTGGACCACATAAAGCACTATTCTATCAGTTCCTGCTCTTATCTGCTAAGCAGCTCGCTAATCATCTCGGAATGCACACAATCCTCAGTTTCTTTCTCTACTACAGATCAAATTCTTAAACCCCTCTTCCCTGTCTCCTCCACAATCACCTCCAACAATGGGGTGGAATTCTCTCATCTGGCATAAAGATGGCGGGGAGTCACGTAAACAATGCCAAACACCTGTTTGCATTATTAATGAGGTCAAGGCCGCAAGATTTGGTGTGTTTTCTTGTCGGCCTCCACAGCAAGAAACTCCATGTTCCCACCCGTCCTTCCCCCACCCCTCCTTCCTGGAGCACCCTGACTGAATCTCTCCAAACAGATTTCCAAACTTGCCACAACACCAAAACTGCTTTTATTAAAGTCACATATGACATTCTGGGCCCGATTTTACCATTTGGAGTCTAAGGGCCGGATCTGGGCGCAATGCAGATCCGAGCCTGGAATCCTCTTTGCAGCGCGCCCATACGCTTTTTGCCGGCTCCAGTCTGATCCGCGCAGTGGGCGGGGCTTAGCGCTGCCAGAACGATTGGAGCTCTGAACGGCGCATGCGCAGTTCAAAAAAAAGTCTGAAGCAGCGCGTCTGGGGCGTGAAAGAAAAAAACAGCGGGGGGGGGGGGGGGGAAGGATGGACTTGGAAGAATCTTGCAAACTGAAAATAATGTAGCATCTTCTTTGTGCTGCCTAATTATCTATGGGAAAGGTAATTAAACTACAGTGTCCTAGTGAGCAATTAGTGACCTGTATAATATATTTGTGATCTGTAACTGGATTGTTGCCATGAGCCAGGTGCTCAAACGTTCAGAGTCACGTGGTGAACTTGGCAGAATTGTCCCCGTGGTGGAACTTGGTTGGAAATAAGATTCAAGGAGATTACTAAATCTGGGAAATCAACCATAGTGAAAAGAAGTTTGTATTGGCAACTCTTCTCTCACATTCCATGGCAGATGTGCCCCTACTTATGAATGTGATTTGCATGGGCAACGTTGGGAGCAGCTAATCTGCCTCTGGAGCAGCCTTGGATCCTTTCTTTCATCTTGTTTTCATCTGAACATTGCACAGAATTAGAGGAATTCCCTTTGGAAGATAATGTCAAAATTATAATCTGCTGGACAATAATCCCCCCCCCCCCACCCCCGCCAACCAGAGATCCATCTGAGCCCGCCCCCCTCCTCCGGCAGACGCCAGCGCAAGGCCAGGAAGGTGCTGCAGGCTCTTGAAGGACTGCAGGTCGGAAGGATGGTGGAGGGAGACCAGCGATCAAGGTAGATTGGGGGTGTGCTCTGCTGAGGGGGGCCTGCCTCCCAGGGGGGTCCGATCCCAGGGGTGTGTGTTCTGCCGAGGGGGGCCTGCCTCCCAGGGGGGTCTGATCCCGGGGGGGGGGGGGGGGGGGGGGGGGTCTGCCCCCGGAAGGGGGGGGGGTCTGCTCCCGGAGGGGGGGCCTGTTAGGGGGGCTTGCCTCCCAGGGGGGTCCGATCCCGGGGGGGGGGGGGGGGGGGTCTGTCGGGGGGGCCTGTCACCCAGGGGGGGTCTGATCCGGGGGAGTGTGGGGGTGGATTGGCCATGCTAAATTGCCCCTTGGTGTCAGGGGAACTAGCTAGGGTAAATGCATGGGGTTATAGGGAGAGGGCCTGGTAGTATTTTGGTCGCTGCAGACTCGATGGGCCAACTGGCCTCTTTCAGCACTGTTGGATTCTATGATTCTATCCCGATTGATGTAAATCCACTACGCTTTCTGAGGTTGATGACTATCTCCTTCATTTTGTTGACACTTAGGGAGAGATTATTGTTGTCACACTAGTTCACCAGATTCACTATCTCTTCCCTTTACTCCGAATCATCATTGTTTGACATCCGACCCACTATGGTGGTGTCATCAGCAAAGTTGAAAATCGAGTTGGAGGTGAATTTGGCCATACAATCATAGGTGTATAAGGAGTATAGTAAGGGGCTGAGGATACAGCCTTGTGGGGCACTGGTGTTGAGGATGATTGTGTAGGAGATGTTGTTGCCTATCCTTATTGATTGTGATCTGTGAGTTAGGAAGTTCAGGATCCAGTCGCAGAGGGAGGAGCCGAGCCCCAGGCCACAGAGTTTGGAGATGAGTTTTGTCGGAATGATGGTGTTGAAATCTGAGCTGTGATCAAAAATAGGAGTCTGACATAGGTGTCCTTGTTATCTAGGTGTTCCAGGGTTGAGTGCAGGGACAGGGAGATGGTGTCTGCTGTGGACCTGTTGCAGCAGTAGGCAAACTGTAGTGGATCCAGGTAGCCTGGGAAGCTGGAATTGATCCATGTCATGACTAGCCTTTCGAAGCACTTCATAATGATGGATGTCAGAGCCACTGGGCAATAGTCATTAAGGCACGCTGCTGGGTTTTCTTTGGTACAGGGATGATGGTTATCTTATTGAAGCAGATAGACACCTCAGATTGGTGTAAAGAGAGGTTAAAGATGTCTGCGAATACTCCCACCAGCTGGCCCACACAGGATCTGAGTGCTTGTCTAGGTACCCATCTGGCCAGTCGCATTCTGTGGGTTGACTTTCGAGAAGGCTGATCTGATGTCTGCGACGGTGACCTCGGATATGGGTTTGGCCGAGGCTTCCGGGGTGGAGGGCATGCTCTCGCTGACTTCTTGCTCAAAACGGGCATAGAATGTGTTGAACTCATCAGGGAGGGGTGAATTGGTGCCGGCGATTCTACATGCTTTCATCCTGTAGCCTGTTACATCTTGCAGACCTTGCCATTTTCGGTGGCAGTCCGTGCGGCCAGCCTGGGACTCTAGCTCAGTCCGGTACTGCCTTTTGACATCTTTGATGGATCCCCATAGGTCATAGAATCATAGAATCCTACAGTGCAGAAGGAGGCCATTCGGCCCATTGACTCTGCACCGACCACAATCCCACCCAGACCCTATCCCCATACATTTACCCTAGCTAGTCCTCCTGACACTAAGAAGCAATTTAACACGGCCAAGCCACCTAACCAGCACATCTTTGGACTGTGTCAGGAAACTGGAGCACCCAGCAGAAACCTACATAGGCATGGGGAGAATGTGGAGACTCCACGCAGACAGTGACCCAAGCCTGGAATTGAACCTGCATCCCTGGCACTGTGAGGCAGCAGTGCTAACCACTGTGCCACCTTACCGCCCCCATGTGTAAGCTTGTTAATGATATGTAAAAAAAAAGACTTGGTATATTACTCTAACCTTCGAGGGTAGAACTAGGGGACATAGGTTCGAATGAACAAAGCCCCATTATAAGACTAATATCAGGAAATTCTTCTTAATATGAAGTGATCAACATGTGGGATAGACTTTAAGATAGAGGAATGGAAGCAAAAAATCTGGAATATTTTAAGAAATGATTGGATGATACATTAAGACTTTAGGGGACCAATGGATAGGCTGAATATATTTCCTCATCCTTAATTTTAATGAGCTTATGTTGAAGTCCTATTGTTGGTTATAGATGTCTCTAGAATCTGAAATTCCAGGCAAACTGGAGATCTATTTTTGCGTTTGCAATTCTGAAGTGGAACTTTGTGCAACTACCACTATTCATATCCTAAAGCAAGTACAAGATTTCAGAAACCCAAGTAATACATTCTTTTGTCAGCACTTAAAATAATCTACCCTCCAGGAACATCATGTACTTGCTGCAATCTACAATTTCAAACTGAAGTGGAATTTCTTTTTGAAAGACTCTCTTTCTGGTTATTGGTCATTAGTAAGCCACAGCTTAGACTCACTTGGTCTTTTTGCGTGTGTACGCTCAATGAAAGTGAATTCCACAACTCAGCTAACTGAGGGAATTACTGTAAATCATAGATGTCTGATACCTTGATAATTGGGAAGGAAGGGCATGGTCACGTTTTAGCCCTTTCACTGATGGTTAAAGAAAGGTGTGACCATTTTCTGCAGTTGGGTCATGACCTCAAATAAAATATGCGCCTCATTGGAAATTGCACAGCAGTTTAAAAAGTCCTCAAATTTAAATATATTTTTGAAATGATTAAAAAAGTTAACATTTTAACACATGGATTAGTCAGACTGTGTTACCAAGTGCTGTGAGGTTAAAACATGGGCCGGGATTTTACAGGGCCCTGACAGCTTCCGATGAGGTGGGCAAGGAGAAAATTTGGGTAGGATGGCGAGGGATGCTGTGCTCATCATACGTCCACCACCGCTGGTCTTTTACCAGTAGTAGATAGAACATAGAACACTACAGCACAGAACAGGCCCTTCGGCCCACGATGTTGTGCCGAGCTTTATCTGAAACCAGATGGGCACTTCCCCACAGGAAGAGACTCTCAGGTATACTCTGGTGGCCTCTATGTGGGCTCAGTAGGAGAAATCCTTCTGATTAGGCACCCTATAGTCCATGGAGAGATAACTGCAGTAAGGGCCACTCCTGCTAAAGTAGCCCCTTGGAGATCCATTTAGCTACACTTTCGGCCTCCACTATTGTAGCTGGCCAGTGGCCTGCAGCAGTCCCAGCAGTGACCACTGCTCCTGATGGCGCTACTGAAACTGAAGAGTTGCTGACCATCTGATTGGGGTGGAAGCCATGATTGCATAATTGCCTGGAGAATGTTAAATTCAGTCAGGGCTTTGATGAACAGTGGAGGCAGTGTTGTCCCCCAACTTTATGGCTAATGGACAGGGACACCACTGCTCTGTAAAATACCAACCATTTCTCTTGAGTGTTCTGTATGTAATGAAGATAGAACAAGTGTTCAGCATGAATTCTTGCTGAAGAGCTGTACTTGAGCAGTCTTTTCTGTATTTTTATGGATCATTATTTCATTTGGATTTTTGAAACTTGAGGCACATAAGATCAAAGGCATAACATATTGAAAATTATATACAAACAGTTTGGCTGGGGCACTTCAGAAAATTTACTAATCTGCAGACCATAGATGAAGGAACAGAATTAGCATGTTGCGTTCGGAGCAGGGGACAATTAATTGAACAAAAATAGTCTGCTCAGCAAAAATCCCATTAGTAAATTCTGTTAATACAATTTGATAATTTGCTGTCTTAATTTTGGTTTCTTTGTGTTTTCTCTGCTACTGACTCATCAGCTCCCTGTACTTGTAGGTAAATGTATCTGGTTTATGCAGTGCAAAGGGAATGTTTTTGTTGAATTAAATAATGCTAGTTACTACTATCCTTGGAAATTTCTGGTAAACAGCTGCAGATTATTCCTCTAATCCCATCTTAATATTCTTCATTAATCCTCTTCTGTAAATGGCATTGTGCACTGAAGATATGAAACAGGTTTAGATGCTATCTGCATCTGGCTACTAACAAAACATCGACACAAAGCTGTACGTAATATTAACAATAACTAGTACATGGAAATGATCACAAGTTTTCAGTGAATGAGAGAAGTTCAAATGGTAGCTTTAAAACAGAATTTGTGTAGTTTAGTTCACAATGCTCTCTGCAATCATTAAACATACATTTCAAAGCTTATTCATGGTATCCACAATAACATGCATGCAACATGATTTTCAAAATACATTGGTCATTTAACTGCATTGAATGTAATTTATTTCTACACTCAGGTGCTAAAATCCATATTGAACAAGCAGAGTTTTCAATACTACAGAGATCCTTAAAAATTGTAAGAAGCGCGACAATTTCTTGTCTATTTAAAAAAAAAATGTGACCTAAAATTTCCATTCTTGCTATTCATTCACCTGTGTCGCCGGCTAGACCAACATTTATTACCCATTCTTAGTTGGCCTAGAGAAGGTGGTGGTGAGCTGCCTTCTTGAACCATTGCGGTATATGCAGTCCAGCAGATTGTACAGTGGGCAGGCTAACCAAACTGCCAGATTGTTGCCCAGACGGTGAAGCAGACGATCACCCTCATGAACACTGAATCAAAATAATAATTTTCTTGTGCCTAGTACCTTAATCGAAGGAGAAAACATTCCCAGGAGCTATTTTAAGGGAGTAAGGAAAAGTAAATCAAATAAATATAAAAAGGAGATAAATCAAGTTGTTGCACCCACGTGATTTACAAAAATGTAAAACAACTGATAAAATGCATTATCATAAACTTATTTGTTAATGAACAATGTCTCCAATGCTTGAGCGTTTTTGTCTTGTTGAAATTATTAATAGACCTCACATGATGGTTTTATGATAACTAATATGTTATTTTATGAAGATTGGAGCACTACAATCATGTAATTAATGTGATTTTCTCTTATAAAGGTGAATGTACAAAATTAATAAACATTAGATAAGGTTAGTGTTTAATACCATTTTCAGGCTTTATGTAGGATCCTAGTTTTCATTTTTTTAATATGGTTTGTAAAAGCAGTCAAGGGTTGCAGACAGTCTGGCTCCTGTGATATTTAAGGTATTTGCAATTGCTTTGAGACTTCGTACAATTTAAATAAATTTTGCTTTGTCTTGAGCATTGCTCTGTACACTATACATAGTGAAAATGGGCCTGTACTGACATTACTGGCACGATGATGTCAGGTTGCATTCCTGATGTCATTACGCTGGAATGTGATGATAAGAAATCGGGAGCCTGTTCAACATATTCAAATTGATTTTACTTACTTTGTTGATCTTGTTATAGTAGCAATTGACTGGAACAACACATGCTGGAGATAATAGAGTATGAATCATGCCAGGTGAGGATCTTTCTTTTTCAATGAAAGATTGTAAGGATGAGTTAAAAGTCACCAGTTGGGTCCTTAGTTTGATCACAGCAGTTCAGGTTGCTGTGAGCGCTAGTATCATTTGCTATTGGCAGCTGTGTTTCCAGGGGATATCTTTGCTGTTTTGAGGCTTCATTTGGCCTGTTGAGGATTAATTTAGGTCCTCAACTGTACTTCAGCCTGTTTGGCTATAAAAGGTAAAGTCACTATAGTCCCAGATGACCATAGGCTGTGACTGATGGTGATTTAACCTGAGGACTACCACACCTCGAGCGAGGGGCAAAGTTGGGAAGGCAGGGCCTTCATGAATAACCTCAGCCGGTACGGGAATTGAACTTGTGCTGTTGGCATCGTATCATTAACCAACTGTCCAGCCAACTGAGCTAAACTAACCCCAGGCTATTTGGCTGTAAAAATGTGACGATAGTAGTCTCCATGGGAGATGCATCCTCCAGTGAGGAGGAGGTGATAGGGAGGAAGAAGGCCGGATAGTCAGATGCAGGATGCATTCGTGGTACATGAATATGATGTAGAGATGCTGGCATTGGACTGGACCCTAGGAAGGGGCTTAAGGCTCCGAAAGCTTGTGTGGCTTTTGCTACCAAATAAACCTGTTGGACTTTAACCTGGTGTTGTTAAACTTCTTACGGTACATGAATATAGCAGACCTGTTCCAGAGCAAGTAGCTGATGGAGGCAGGGAGCAGCAACAACAGAGCCGAGAGCAAGGACTTGTGTTGCCAAATGAGTATCCACTCAGAAAATGAATTACCTTCAGAAACACAATGCCAGAGGAGACTCAGGCTTCCTAAATTCACAGTGACCTCTCTCTTTGAGTTGCTGGCAGAAGAGAAAATGCCTAACTAGCCATAAAGGTGTAGTGCTGAATTTCTCTACCATGGATCCTTTCAGGTTACCTGTGAAAACTCCAGAGGCATTACACAGCCTGCTGTGCACCATTGCATTAAAGTCTTTATAGATGCAGTATTCTGAAGGACAAGTCAATACATTGCATTTTTAATGGATTGTCACAATCAACTTGAACGAGCTAGTGTCTTTGTGGCAATTGTAGGTTTCCCTAGGGTTCAGAAAGTAATAGAGTGTATTCATGTCACCATAAACATAAAGGCTTCAACAAGCCAGCCCTGTACATTCATTAATAAGAAGGCTTAACTCCTTAAAAGACCAGTTGGCATGTGACCACATTTGAAGAATTTTGCAGGTTTGTGCTAAGTATCCTGACAGCAGCCATGACCTCTATATTCTCCAGAACTCCAAGGTGGAAGACATGATTAATGGACCTGATGCCCTGGATGCTTGGCCTCTGGGAAGAAATTGCTGATGAGGCTTGTGAGGGGCTTCTAGAACAGGAAGAGGAGCTATACCGACAGCCATGGCACCATTAGGCCCATCGTCAAGCAGACAATTGGACTGCTAACAATGATGTTCCAATCCTTGGATAGATTAAGAGGAGGATTGCATTATGCACATTCTAGAGTTTCCCTGATGATCACTGTGTGCTACACTCTGCATAACCTCGCCATTTAGAGAGAGGATGCCCTGGAGGAAGAGGAGACTCAAGATAATGGCATTCCTCTGACGATGAGGTCAAAGAGTAAGTGAGGAATACCCTGACATAGATGTGGAAAGGCCTGCGCAGGAGCAAATGGATGGTGTAACTCATGGAAGGTTTTGATAAGACAGAAGTTCCAATAGACCACATTGGGAATACTGAATTCAGTCGGGCTGTTTGAACTCAGTGCTGAATTCCAACAGACCCCTTTTTTGCTAGCATATGGATCTTATCCTGTAGACTGGGAGTTGCAAAATATTTTAGAATATTTATAAATGCTCTTAAAGTGCAGAAAAGGTCCAGTCCTTTCAAAAAGCTTATTTTAAAAACAGCCTGCCTGTGTCTGTAAAAGTTGAAACAATCTGTTCCAGCATTTTCAAAAGCTGTTTGTTAACATGATCCTAAATGCATAGCATTATTGATACTTGGCTCCTTTCCACAGTGATCATTAGCACAATTGGGGGTGTAAATTCACAGTTTGATTGACAGCTAAAAGAGGCTATTAAAGGATCTGACAGAGAATCATCCAGACTTAAAATGTTAGCACTATTCTCTCTCCACAGATGCTGTCAGATCTACTGAGATTTTCCAACATCTTCTGTTTTTGTTTCAGATTCCGCATCCGTAGTAATTTACTTTTATCATTAAAGGATTATCTGTCTTTGTGAGATTAGGAATACAACTGTTTGTTTTGATATTAAGTACTTGAGGGGGTTTAAATATATTGAGGGGGCTTTCATGAATGGGAGCAATTTATATATAGTGAAGGCAATAATAAATATTAAGAACTATATTTAATCTCAATATAGTTTTTGAGCTCTGCCAACACTGGATACCGGGTGAGTTGTCATGTAATGTGTAAAGGCAAAGGATGATGGGTGGGTGGGTTATCATGGGTTGGTGTGAGTTGCCACATTAGCTTTAATGGGGCTATGAAGGTGGGTGGGTGGCATTGGTGGGGGATCTGTTAGAACTGTTCTGATCATGGAATCATAGAATCCCTACAGTGCAGAAAGAGGCCATTCAGCCCATTGAGTCTGCACTGACAATAATCCCACCCAGGCCCTAACCCTGTAACCCCACTAATCCCATCCGACACCAACGGACAATTTAGCATGGCCAATCCACCTGACCTGCACATCTTTGGACTGTGGGAGGAAACCCACACAGACATTGGGAGAATGTGTAAACTCCAGATAGACAGTGATCTTGGGCCATAATTGAACGGGGTCACTGGGACTGTGATGCAGCTGTGCTAACCACTGTGCCATGTGCTGCCCTATGATGAAAGGTCACTGACCTTGCATGTTAATTCTATTTATCCTCACAGATGCTGCTTGACCCGCTGAATAGCTCCAGCATCTTTTGTTTTTATTTTGATTGCATTCATCAATCCTAACAATGTAGGAAGGTCATCAAGAGAGCCATTGATGGCAGCCTGTTCATTGCTTCTTCATTTATGGGTGCAGGCCGATTGACAATGTGTTTAAAGTGCTCTGCCCATCTTTCTAGAATTTGGGCCTTTTCTGTAGGCAGTGTTGACCCATCGGCACTGAAGTCTCAGAACACCAGGTTAAAGTCCAACAGGCTTATTTGGCAGTACAAGCTTTTGGAGTCTCGCTCCTTCATCAGGTGAGTGAGGAGTTGTGTTCACAAACAACGCATATATAGACACAAACTCAATTTACACGATAATGATTGGAATGCGAGTCTTTACAGGTAATCAAGTCTTAAAGGTACAGACAATGTGAGTGGAGAGAGGGCCAAGCACAGTTTAAAGAAGTGTATATTGTCTCCAGCCAGGACAGTTAGTGAGATTTTGCAAGCCCAGGCAAGTTGTGGGGGTTACAGATAGTGTGACATGAACCCAAGATCCCTGTTGAGGCTGTCCTCGTGTGTGGAACTTGGCTATCAGTTTCTGCTCAGCGATTCTGCGTTGTCGTGTGTCGTGAAGGTCGTATTCGAGAACGCTTACCTGAAGATCAGAGGCTGAATGCCCGTGACTGCTGAAGTGTTCCCCGACTGGAAGGGAACACTCCTGCCTGGTGATTGTCGAGTGGTGTTCATTCATCTGTTGTCATAGCGTCTGCATGGTTTCCCCATGTACCATGCCTCGGGACATCCTTTCCTGCAGCGAATCAGGTAGACAACTTTAGCCAAGTCGCAAGAGATTGGTGATGAACCAGGAAACTGGGGCCTGTAGACTGATTTCAGAGCATTGTGGAATCTCTTCCAGTCTTTGTGATCTGTGTATGACTCCAATTCATCTGTTTTATAGTTCAAACAAGTGTTCTGCATCCCTCTGAGCTTGTATTGGACAGTGCGGTAGGCATTGTGCATTGACTTGTCGTTGAGGTCGACCTTGTAAAGGTGGTGTTTCTCCTCCAGTCATTTCTGCATTATCTCATCAGCTTCATCAAATAAGTCTGGATGCTCATGAGAGCTTGGGCCAAGGGCCTCTCGAGCAGTAAAATGGATTATATCACTGAAGATCACCCAGTCATTCCCAATGCAAAAACATGGATGATCATTTCAACAGCATGTACATTTACAATCAAGGGTTGAATTTCAGCAGATTTTTCCCTGCTCACGCACCAGAGTGAGGGCTGACAGCAGGGAAGTTAAGATCAAGGCTGGTGAAGTATAAGACTGGTGAACTAAAATCCATGAAGTTGGGAATCACCTGTCAAGCAATAAGAATACACTCTCAGAAGAGTATTTTAGCAGCAGCCTTGCACCTGCAGTGCTTCAGCTTCAGCTGCAGCTCTTGAAGGCTTCCCAGCCCGTCTATTTCACTGATGAACCATTCTCCGCTGTGCACATTGCCTCATTGACCCTGAGGAGATGTAGACGATTTGGGAAACCTGTGTGCTGGCTGCTATAGACAGAACGTGGGGTTAAATTGAAAGTTAATTACCTGTTTGCATATGTTAATGACTTTTACAAATGCTACATGGGGGTTCCCTGCTTGCTTGCAACACTGCTTGTGTCAAACCCGGGAGTGGGTGGAATCATATTTGGTTCCCAACATGATGTCACTTTCTGGGGATTTAACCCTGTACCACCTGAGCCTGGAAGATTCTGGTCCGTTATATTTCAAGTTGCCCTTGGTAAAACATTTGTTAGCTTTCTCCAAATGGACTGATGAATGTTAAAGATCTCTTGCCACCCTATGCCTTTAGGAGTATTACGTAGACACAATAGAACAATCCAGCTTGTTGTGAAACTAATGAGATTGGGTGCAATGCTGAGTTTACACTCTGCTTGATTTTACTTTCCACTGAAATCAATAAGATGCTATATTGGGATATTGTACTTACCTGGCAGGGCTGAAACCATAATCACCTGGCAAGGATATGCTTCTCGGTCCTTTAGCTAAATTTAAGCATCAGATCAAGCCCTGGATCAGATGTGATACTTGTTCTTGTCAGCTTGGATCTTGTTTGTCTCTCTTGTGGGGACAATAAATTGGATTCAATTCGTATTGTTTTTTGGAGCAAGGAGATGGATTAAGGGATTGCCCGGTCCACTCTTTGCATTGGCTTTGTAACTTTAAGAATGGAATAAACATTTTTAAAAAACTGACACTCCATCCAATGCCATGTATTTCTCACCCACCAGCTCAGTTAAAATCATTCGCAATGTCACAGCTTGTAGTCGCAAAACAAATTTCCTCCTCTCTTAGGACCATAATACATATAAAAGAAATTTAAAGGAGGAGCAAGACTGAACTGCCTAGTTTTAGTGTGATAGTGGCTGGGATTTTACGATCTCGCTTGGGCGAGGCTCATAAAATCCCGCCCAGGGCCAACGGAGAATTCACAGTAACTTCATTCCAAAATTCCCTGGACACGGGAAAGATTCCAGTGGATTGGAAAAATGCGAATGTAATACCCATATTCAAAAAGGGAGGGAGGCAAAAGGTGGGAAATTATAGACCAGTAAGTTGACATCTGTTGTTGGGAAAGTGTTAGAATCAATTATCAAGGAAGCAATATCAGAACATTTGGAAAGTCAAAACGCTATCCATCAGAGTCTGCATGGTTTTATGAAGGGCAAATCATGTTTGACTAATTTGCTAGAGTTCTTCGAAGATGTAACAAGCAAAGTGGATAATAGGGATCCTGTAGATGTAGTACATCTGGACTTCTGGAAGATGTTTGATAAGGTGCCATACAAAAGGTTAGAAGATCACATGGGATTAGGGGTAATTTATTAGCTTGGATAGGTGACTGGTTTATGGACAGAATAAGATTAAGAATAATCTACAATAATCCTGCCGAGTTTCACTGGCTGTCTTGTCTGGAGACAATACACATCTCTTTAGCCTGTCTTGATGCTCTCTCCACTCACATTGTTTTGTTTCTTAAAGACTTGATTAGCTGTAAGCATTCGCATTCCAACCATTATTCATGTAAATCGAGTCTGTCTTTATATGCCCTGTTTGTGAACAGAATTCCCACTCACCTGAAGAAGGGGCTTGGAGCTCCGAAAGCTTGTGTGGCTTTTGCTACCAAATAAACCTGTTGGACTTTAACCTGGTGTTGTTAAACTTCTTACTGTGTTTACCCCAGTCCAACGCCGGCATCTCCACATTATGGACAGAAGACAGAGCATCGGGATAAATGTGTTTTTTTTCTGGATGGCAAAAAGTAACTAGTGGGGTGCCACAGAGTTCAGTCCTTGGACCCCAGCTATTTACAATCTACATTAATGACTTGGATACAGGGATAGAAGACTCGATAGCCAAATTTGCAGATGACACAAAAATAGGCAGGACAGTAAGTTTCAATGAGGAAATAAGAACCCTACAAATGGACATAGATAGATTAGGAGAGTGGGCCAAAAGATGGCAGATAGAGTTTAACGTGGATAAGTGTGAGGTCATGCATTTTGGTCAGAAACATGGAAAGGCAACTTATCTAAATGGGGAGAGACTTCGGGGTGCTCTGGTGCAGAGGGATCTGGGTGTCCTTGTTCATGAGTCACAGAAAACTAGCATGCAGGTACAGCAGATAATAAAGAAAGCGAATAGAATGTTGGCATTTATAGCTAAAGGAATAGAATATAAAGGTAAGGAAGTACTGTTGCAACTATACAAAGCATTGGTGAGACCGCACCTGGAGTATTGTGCACATTTTGATCCCCTTATTTGAGAAAAGATGTAGTGGCATTGGAGGCAGTTCAGAGCAGGTTCATTAGATTGATTCCAGAGATGAGGGGTTTGTCGTATGAAGAGAGATTGAACAGTTTAGGCCTATACTCTCTGGAATTTAGAAGAATGAGGGGAGATCAAATTGAGGTATATAAGATTATTGAAAGGGATGGATAAAGTAGACGTGGAGCTGATGCTTCCTCTTGTGCGGCATTCTAGGATAAGAGGTCATAGTCTCAGGATAAGGGGTAGCAAATTTAAAACAAAGTTGAGGAGAAACTACTTCTCCCAAAGGGTTGTGAGCTGTGGAATTCGCTACCCCAAAGTGCAGTGGATGCTGGGACAGTGAGTAAATTTAGACAGGTTTTTAATTGGTAATGTGTTGAAGGGTTATGGGGAGAAGGCAGGAAAATGGGAATGAGGAGCATATCAGCCATGATCGAATGGCGGAGCCGAATGGCCTAATTCTGCTCCTATATCTTATTAATTTATGAACTAATTGCAGTGTTAATGTAAGTCTAATTGTGCAACTAATAAGTAAACTTAAACTTGGATGCCATTGTGTGTAAATCGCCAAAACAATTGTTATCATTCACTTTATGTGGATTGTGTGATTCTAGCTTGGGATGCACATAATTCTCATCTGATCTGGGTCTAGTTTGTAGTTAATTCTGCTGCATAAAAGGCAACCAAAAGATTCTATTACCGTTTTAGCTTTAAACTGAAGGTAATAACAGAATCCAAATTAGCGATAAGGATTAAAAAATACATAGCAAGTTGATTAAAAGTTACGAAGAAATATGCTGAGATACAATTTTTTTAAAAAAGCTTCCCTTCCTCAGTTAGAATTTTTTCTCAGTTGGAATTTTTTCATATTTGATTGGGATTTCTGAAAGAAATGTTGGCAGTAGCCTGAGGCAAAAAGTAAATCTGGCCTATTAATTCCTGAGGAATGAAGTCACAAGTCAATTGTATAGTCTGATTCATCAGTGCTCCAGATGCTTAGTAACATGTTACTATTACGATCTGTTTTTATTTTTCTGTCTTGCCATGCTCCTGGTAGATCCTTTTGTTCTTTCTGCCATTTTACATGGAATTCTTTATGCTGAATGGAGGTTGTTGTGTTTGATGTAATGTTGAACAGCCTGCACGATGGGGATGATTAGTGGGCTTTTTGTACGAGAGGCTGTGGTTTAACATATTTGAAAGGCAGCACCTTTGACAGAACTGCACTGAATTGTTGGCCTTGGGTGATGCACCTCAATCTCTGAAGTGAGCTTTGATCCACAACCTCCTGACATGGAGTCGAAAGGGCTACTGTTGAGTCAAGATTGACACTGCTCCCTACGTTGGTCTGGTAATGACCCCCTGACTCAACATCAGAAAAGCAATCTCGACTGTATTAGTAATTTTTTCCATTTCCCATATACAGCAGACTCCCCTCCTGGCCTCTTGAGTAATATTACCAGATTATTGACAATTTATGCAGAACTGTGAGCAGTTTTGTGGTGTGAATTCACGACCAATGGAAACTGTGTTGCGGCTGCTGTAAATTCATTTTGGATAATATCTTAAAGTGGTGAGAGAGACTATTATCCCATTACTCCTTGTTCGTTTTGAACTCCAGCTCCAGAGGTGAAAGGACCATGCTTGTTGAACCAGTCATTCTCATTTTAGGCTGGTTGGGATATAAAATTAAAAGTATTTTAATTTTTACAACAACTTTTCACCGTGAGCTCTCGAGGGTGAAATTGAGATTTTTTTGACTTGTGCAGTGCTGTGATAAAGTGACAGAACAGACTCTGTGAACCATCCTGTATCATTTCTTTAATATATCCCACCCTGTCTCTAATTGTATTGTGTTTGTCAGTTGAACTCCTGCTCCCTTCCAGGCAAATAGTACAAAGGATGCATTTATTCTGATGCTGTGTCCCAGTGATTCAATTCAGAGCATTTTATTCAATCAAAGGAGGCTGAAGAGAGGTCAGACAAAAGATCTGAGTTAAAGCCTAGCAAATAAAATGTGTGGCATTTTCTAATGTACAGCGTCAGTTGCAGTACAGCATTTTGCATCTTGGAACTAGCTGTTAATCTACTGGTTTTGAAGGAAATGTATCTGCGATTAAGAATATCTTAATTTTAATCTCTAACCACCACCAACACTTCCCCTCCCACCACCACCCGACAATTAATGGAAAAAGGCACCACCCAATGGAACATTTAAGTCATATATAATGACCTGTCAGAATAAGTCATTAACACAGTAAGGAATCTAACAACACCAGGTTAAAGTCCAACAGGTTTATTTGGTAGCAAACGCCACTAGCTTTCGGAGCGCTGCTCTTTCATCAGGTGAGTGGGAGATCTGCTCATAAACAGCAAACAGGGCATATAAAGACACAAACTCAATTTACAGAATAATGAATAATGATTGGAATGCGAGCTGGTGTATGAGGTGTTTGAGGAGTGTGAGAGAGGTGTGACGGCAAAGTGTCTCGGCGTAGTCTGTGTTATAGGTTGACCTGAGTGGGTTTGTGATCTGTAGTCCTTTCGGTATCTTGTCTGCTTTCTTGCATCTTTGTAGAAACTTGATGTCTGTGTCGATATGCGCGATCTTCTTGGAGATCCCCTCCCCTTGCAGCCGGCAGTTTGCGATGTTGATGGTAGTCATGATGTGGAGATGCTGGCGTTGGACTGGGATAAGCACAGTAAGGAAATAAGTCATGGCCAGAGGTGAAGGCTAAATTCAATCAAGGCTGCAGTTGGGTACAATGGTCATCTAGTACCAGTGAGGGAGTGAATCACCTGGAGTTTCCAGCTATTCATCTGTAACTTTTGCTGGAAACCGCATCAGGTGACAACAGGAATAGACTCCATTGTAATGTTGAAAAGCTGCCGATGCCCACTGGTGCCATCTTTACCTTCTCCACTTGGGCGATAAACTTGTGGGGAGATCTTTTTATGGAACCCGACCAGCCATCCCCTTTTCATTTTCATTTCCACTATTAAACACATCACTACTCTCTCTCCTGTGATTTGGATGTTGCTGCTACTCCAGGCAATGCATCTCTGCTGTGGGCGCGAATTCCTGTTCTTGTAAAACTGTTGTACGAGTTCCCACCCACAGCAGTGTGCCTCCTGTGGAATAGGAGCAGCGGGAATAATCAGTAGGAGTGGAGTCACTCGAAGCACTAATATTGATATTGCATTTAAAGCATCAAATGAAGTGATATGTGAAAAATGTGATTAAAATTTCACAATACATTTATATCTGGTAAAAAGAAATGTTGAAGAAAAATAGCAAAGCAAATATTAATGACTCAGTGTTTTATTTGTTTGGAACTGAGGGTGGCATGTTGGCACAGTGGTTAGCACTGCTGCCTCACAGCGCCAGCGACCCAGGTTCAATTCCGGCCTCAGGTCACTGTCTGTGTGGAGTTTGCATATTCTCCCCGTGTCTGCGTGGGTTTCCTCCGGGTGCTCCGGTTTCCTCCTACAAGTCCAAGGATGTGTGGGTTAAGTGGATTGACACTGGGGTCAATTTAGCATGGCTAGAGGGATTAGCAGGGTAAATATGTAGGATTACGGGAATAGGGCCTGGGTGGGGTGTGGTCGGTGCAGACTCGATGGGCTGAATAGCCTTCTTCTGTACTGTAGGGATTCTATGAAAACTGATCTCAAAATGATAACTAAGTTGCCTAGTTTTAGTGTGATCAGCTCTGAAGAAGAGTCATATGAACTTGAAATGTTAACTCCGTTTCGCTCACCACAGATGCTGCCTAATCTGCTGAGTTTTCTGGCATTTTCTGTTTTCATTTTGGGTTTCCAGCAGCCACAGTAATTTTACTTTTTATCAAAACAATGACTTGCTGGATGATTGGCATGTTTGTGTAGATGAAAGAGAAGTATTGCATTTTTCAGCAATGTAGTCCTCAGCTCCACTCAAATCACAATCATGTGCATTATGATATTGAGCCAGTGCAACCTACAATAACTTTGATACCTGCTAACCATGTCCTGGTAGGTTCCTGTGTGTCAACTGTGGTTCAGTTGGTAACACAGCTGCCTTGGAATTACAATGTTTTAGGCTCAAGTCCCATTCCAGGCTTGAACACAAAAATCAAGGTTGACACTCCAGTGCAGTACTGACCGAGCACTGTTAGAAGTGCTGTATTTTGGATGAGATGCTAATCCCGAAGTCCCATCTTCCTGCTTGGGTAGATGTAAAAGATTCCCATGGAAAGAAGTGGTGCTGGGTCTCTTGAAGAGCAGTAAAATGGATTAGGGTTAGGGCCCGATGGGATCTCCCCAGGTTATTAAGAGAGGCAAGAAAGGAGATGACTGGGGTCCTGACAAAGATCTTTGTATCCTTGCTAGCCACTGGAGAGATCCCGGAGGACTGGCAAAGAGCTAATGTTGTTCCCCTGTTCAAGACCGATGAGTTTAACATCGCTGGTTGGGAAGCTATTGGAGAGGATTTTTAGGGATAGGATTTACGTGCATTTGGAAAAGCATGGCCTAATTAGGGCAAGTCAGCATGGCTTTGTGCAGGGCAAGTCATGTCTTACTTTCGAGGAGGCGACAAAGGTGATTGATGAAGGTAGAGCAATAGATGTTGTCTGCATGGATTTTAGTAAGGTTTTTGATAAGGTCCCTCATGGTAGGCTCATCCAGGAGATTAATATGCATGGGATCCACGGTGAGTTGGCCAGTTGGATTCAGAATAAGTTTGCCCATAGATGTCAGAGGGTAGTGGTGAAGGGTGCTTTTCTAGCAGGAGGTCCATGACTGGTTGTGTTCCACAGTAATCCGTGCTGGGATCTCTGCTGTTTGTGATGTATATAAATGACTTGGATCAAAACGTAGATGGGTGGGTTAGTAAGTGTGCAGATGACACAAAGATAGGTGGAGTTGTGGATAGTGTAGAAGGTTGTCAAAGGATACAGCGGGATACACAGGCAAGTGTGAGGTGCTGCACTTTGGGAGCTCAAATGTTAAGGGTAAGTATACAGTTAATGGCAGGACCCTGAACAGCATTGATGTCCAGAAGGATCTTGAGGTTCAAGTCCATTGCTCCCTGAAAGTGGTCACACAAGTAGATAGGGTGGTAAAGAAGGCATATGGCATGCTTGCCTTTATTGGTCAGGTCAAGAAATCATGTTGCAGCTTTATAAAACTTTAGTTAGGCTGCACTTAGAGTATTGTGTTCAATTCTGGTCATCAGATTATAGGAAAGATGTGGAGGTTTTGGAGACAGTGCAGAAGAGTTTAACCAGAATGCTGCCTGGGTTAGAGTATGAGCTATAAGGAGAGGCTGGACAAACTAGTCTTGTTTTCTCTGGGGCGGCGGAGGCTGAGAGGAGACCTGATAGAAGTTTATAAAATTATGAGAGGCATAGATAGGGTTGACAGTCAGAATCTTTTTCCCAGAGTTGAAATGTCTAATACTAGGGAGCATGCACTTAAGATGAGAGGGGGAAAGTTCAAAGGAGATGTGAGAGGCAAGTTTTTTACACAGTGGTAGGTGTCTGGAATATGCTGTCAGGGGTGGTGATGGAAGCAGATTCAATAGGGGCATTTAAGGGGCTTTGAGATGACCACATGATTTGCAAGGAATAGATGGATGTGGACCAAAGGCAGGCAAAAGGGATTAGTTTAATTTAGCATCATGTTCAGCACAACATTATGGGCTGAAGGGCCTGTTCCTGTGCTGTACTGTTCTATATTCTAACTATTTTAAAATGCAGCAGAGTTATCCCCCGTTTCCAGGCCAACATCACAAAGACAGACTAACTGATCATTATCACATTGCTCTTTGTGGCAGTTGGTGAGTGCAAGTTTCCTACATTAGACCAGTGACTACATTTCAAAAAATACTTCATTGGCTATAAAGTACTTTGAGACTTACAGTGGTCATGACAAGTGCTATATAAATGCAAGTTCTTTTCTTTTTTCAATACTAAGGAGACAAATTAGTTTGGGGGCTTTTCATTGTGTCCATTGTAATTTAAACAAAGTAGCTGCAAAACACAATGGTTTTCTCAAGGTTTCTGCAGCCCTTCCACTGAATGAACAATACCTGGTGGAAATTCATCCCCTATCTTATAGGGTTAAAACAGCACTTTGCTTCTACTCCTCTGGCAAAAGTTGACACTTGCCGGTGTACAGTTCTCTGGACACAATTGGCTGCCTAGCTGGGCTTTTGTCCACATGGCTATTATTTTTCCCTGAATGTTTTGGGGAATTTTATGCTCAATAAGGCAATTTTTAAAAAATCATTTCATAGGATGTGGGTGCTGCTGTCTAGATCAGCATTTATTGCCCGTTCCTAATTGCCCTCACGAAGATGGTACTGAGCCGCCTTCTTGAACCACTGCTGCCCATGTGGGTAGGCGCACCTTGGGTGCTGTTAGGAAGGCAGTTCCAGGATTTTGACCCAACGACAGTGAAGGAACAGCGATCATAGTTCCAAGTCAGGGTGGTTTGTGGCTTGGAGGGAAACGTGCAGGTGTTGGTGTTCCAGTGTGTCTGTTGTCTTTGTGCTTCTAGGTGGTACAAGTTGTGGGTTTGGAAGATGCAGTCAAGGGAGCCTTGGTGAGTTGCTGCAGTGCATCTTGTAGCTGCTTATTGGTACCAGATCCCATATCCAGGAAGCTCTGGAACAGATGCTTACTGGATATAGGGATTTTCTCAATTTTGCATCCTGGGTGGGGAGAATGGAATAACTTTAAGCTGGGCTGATTTCTCTACTGAGCTGGACTCAACTGGGACGGGAAATGGAGGGAATGAGGGATGGATCAGGCTGGTTTCCACCGTTAATCCCAGACTCAAAGAGCAGAGGATCAACATGTTGCGAGCTGGATGTGACAAAGAGCAATGCCTGATGGGATTGTAGTTTCCAGGTCAGGACTAGGTTTCCATGTCCTTCAGGCTTTTGGGATGCCGGATAAAGAGTCCAGAACCTGTACACATTGCTGTTGAATGTTACGATGGATGAATCAAGCAGACTGCTTTGTCGTGGATGGTGTTGAGCTGCTTGAGTGTTGTTAGAGCTGCACTCATTCACGCAAGTGGAGGGTATTCCATCGCACTCCTGATATGTGTCTTGTAGATGGTAGACAGGCTTTTGGGTATTTGCTGTGGTAAAGAACCTATTAACTGGTTCAGTTTGAAATTTCTAGAGCAGCACCATCTGGTGTACCACTCTTGTGATATGATTTTAACAGCAATCGTTGTGAGAGCTGGGATCAATGCTCAGGTCACAAAAGGCTTTCATAAAATATTGTTGTTTGTGTTATATATTCAAAAGGGTTGCAGGGTGCTTTAAGAGCTGATCACATGATTTGATGATGATGTCATTAGGATGTTAAAAGAGGCTGCTGTTTTACTTACAGTTTTGTACTCTGTGCAGAGCACAAAACAGCTCTTCATTCAATTTGTTGTTTTTCTTTTATTCATTCGTGGGACATGGGCATTGCTAACTGGCCAGCATTTATTGTCCATCCCTAGTTGTCCTTGAGAAGGTGGTGATGAGCCCCTTCTTTAATCACTGCAGTCCATGTGCTGTGGGTTGACCCACAATGCCATTAAGAAGGGAATTCCAGAATTTTGACCCAGCAACTGCAAAGGAACAGTGATATATGTCCAAGTCAGGACGATGAGTGGCTTGGAGGGGAACTTGCAGGGAGTGGAGATCCCATGTATCTGCTGCCCTTGTCCTTCTAGATGGAAGTGGTTGTGGGTTTGGAAGGTGCTGTCTAAGGATCGTTGGTGAATTGCTGCAGTGCATTTTGTAGATAGTACACACTGCTGCCACTGAGTGTCGGTGGTGGAGGGAGTGGATGTTTGCAGATATGGTGCCAATCAAGTGGGCTGCTTTGTCCTGGGTGGTATTAAGCTTCTTGTGATGTTGGAGCTGCACCCATCCAGGCAAGTGGGGAGTAATCCATCACACTTCTAACTTGTGCTTGTAGATGGTGGATAGGCTTTGGGGAGTCGGGATGTGAGTTACTCGCTGCAGTATTCCTAGCCTCTGACCTGCTCTTATAACCACTGTGTTTATGTGGTGAGTCCAGTTGAGTTTCTGGTCAATGGTAATCCCATAGATTTGGTTATTTTGAATCCACATGTGCAAACCACATTTTTTTTGTGTAAAACCCACAACTCCAAATATAGCTAGGACATCACAGTTTGGAAAAAAGAATCTGTGAATTTTTGATATATAAAATATGTAGAAGTAAGGCCATGGTAAACAAAAGGAATATATTTCATTTTAAGGTAGCAGGGTCAACATCAAACACTTCCAGGTCACACACACATGGTGTTAGATGCAAAGTAAAGATCTTCCCACAATGTTCTGATAAGGGTTGCAACAGCAAGTGCACCTATCTTCTTGCTGCAACATTTCTCTTCCTTAACTCCATCCCATAGTCTCTCTAGTGTGTTGGGAGATGGGGGTTAGTAAGTGGAACTAATGCCCACTCAAAAAATGGATGCTTAAACCAGAAGAACCTGCCTGAATTCAAACCGTGGAAGTGGTAAACTTGGGTGCTGGAGGCAAAAGATCCCATTCACTGAATCAATCATCCATCTCCTTAAGTGACTGTCCTTTGCAAGTGTCTTAGCAATGTGCATAAGTAAGGTATTCTGTGTGTAGGACATTATGACTTAATGCAATCTGTATTTTAGCTAACATGTGCTATTTCCAGCACAAATTACTGGATAGCAATCAGGAGCAAGACTGGGGCTAATTTTAATTTTCCCCACTATGAGCTGAGAATAATTGTAATGCCTTGACTACCAATGTAGCACAGACTAGGAACTGGTCTTGGGATCTTCTGTTCTGTATAGTCTAATACTGCACCTTTAGTCAATTGAGGGGGAAGATGTATTTTTAGTCATTGTAAAACCAAAATGAGCTAATGCTTGGACATTTTTTCCAAGGTGCATAGTATCTCAGTGTTGGATGATAGTAAATGGAGCTTCAGTATTGATATAAAGGTGCAAGACCTTACAACTGCTTGATAGTTAGCCTGAAATCAGTTGTTGGGAAAAGGCTTGACGGCATTCTATAGGATGCTTTAAGTGAATATTTAAAAGTAGAGTTATCACTACAACTTTGAATAAGTTAGTTTAAGAAGTTATTAAGTCATGTCTTACAAAGTTACCAGGATCCTTAGAAAAGGTAATCTAAACAGTGAATGAGGATAATCCAATAATGTAGTTTAACCTGGATTTTCAAACGGTTTTCAAAAGTTTCTTATCGAGCCTGATAGGGGATGGTAATCTTGAAATTATTTATAAATAATCAATTATTGATTGAGAATTTGCTTCACCAAATCTAACCCCATCAGTTTTCTAAGGGCGGAATTCTCCCATGGCCCTGCCAGTGTGTTCAATAGCAGGTCGGGTGGGGTGGGTCTGAGAAATCGGCAAGAGTGCAAAAATGGGTTTCATATGTCAGTGTGAATTTCCCTTCGTGTCTTCCGCTAGTGCCCGCCATGGCAGATCATAAAACTTACTGGAGGCCGGCATAAATCTGATTTGTATCCTGCTAATAGAATGCAGATGAAGGCCTGACAGGAATCTTCCTCCTCATGCTCAATTCTCTGTGACGCCAGTGAGAAGACATGTGGGTCCAAAATACATTTGGAACAACGTGGCGTGCAGAAGTAGGGACCTACCTGAAGAATGCTTGGGGCTACCTCCGAAGTTTGAAATGGAGGCAGTCAACCACACTGGACTCCGGAACACCACAGCAGTGGGTAGGGGGAGTATCTACAAGTGAATCTTTCAGAATCTGTGTCATTGAGGAGGTCCATCTTCTAGCTTGAAAAGTGCTCCCAGACATCCGTCCTTTTTTTCAGGAGGTCCATCTTCTTTCTTCAATAGTGAGTCAGCGATGTTGGGCACCTTTTAAATATGGTGCCCAGATACAACAGCAGACTATTCACTATCAGGCCTGCCCCACTACAGAATACTGTGCAAAACATCCGGTTGTTTAATGAATTAAGCTGGGGCCAGAGTAAATAAAATATTAATGTTTCAGAACACCAAAATCAGCTGGAATCAAGGCACTCGCATTCTGAAGATAAGCAGTGAATTAACAGAAATTGTATGTTGTTCCTCAAGAGTACATAGAATCATAGAAGGAGGCCATTTGGTCCATCGAGTCTGTACCAATACCAATCCCACCCAGGCCCTATCCCTGCAACCCCACATAATTACCCTACTCACCCCCTGACACTAAGAGTCAATTTGGGATGGCTAATCAACCTAACCTGCACATCTTTGGACTGTGGAAGGAAACCAGAACTTCTGGAGGAAACCCACACAGACATGGGGAGAACATGCAAACTCCACACCGAGGCTGTAATTGAACCCGGTCCCTGGCACTGTGAGGCAGCAGTGAAGACTTTCGCAGAAGAGGCTGCTAACAGATACTACTTTTGGAAATCCTTGCAGTTCACAAACTACTAAACATAATCAGGGTATTCCTCAGTGGAGTGCCCAGAAACTTGTTGCTCCTGCCCTCTTTCACTCCTGCACCATTGATTCTGAGAAACACTGTCCCCTGTGCACAGTGTGAATTCTTTGGGAGATTGCTCCTCCAGTGAGGAGGAGAGGAAAGGGAAGAGATCAGTTGTCCAGGGGCAGGAGCGACATGATTAGGGGGATGGAGACCAAGCTGCTGAGGAGCGAGGGCTGCAGAGGGGAGAAAACAACAGGCAGTCAGATGTAGACCAAACATGTTTACAGTATCTGAATCTTTTATCTGCAGATAACAGAGCGACAGTGTTTATTTATTAGTATCACAAGTAGGCTTACATTAACACCGCAATGAAGTTACTGTGAAAATCCCCTAGTCGCCACACTCCGGTGCTTGTTCGGGTACACTGAGGGAGAATTTAGCATGACCAATGCACCCAACCAGCACGTCTTTCAGACCTGTGGGAGGAAACTGGAGCACCCGGAGGAAACCCACGCAGACATGGGGAGAACATGCAGACTCCGCACTGACCCAAGCCAGGACTTGAACCCGGGCCCCTGGATCTGTGAGGCAGCTGTGTTAACCACTGTGTCCCCATGCGGCCCCGTGTTTCCAGAGATGTCGCCTTTCGTGAGCTACTGTCACATCCCTCTGTGACATGCTTGCTATTGAGATAGTTTCCAATTGTGTGGGTGGTCACTTGATGCCTGTGGCATCAGGACTGCTGAATGCATTCATCTGAGTCATTTCAGGCCACCTGTAGAGATCAGAATTGCATCACCCAGCCTGCAGCATATCACTGCACAGATGTCATGTTTTGTCATGTCCAGTAACTCCTTTCTTGCATTGATGAGGTCCAGATGCCTTGACCGATCAGGTTGATTGGTCCAATATCCCAGCAAGAGTATCCCTCATGATCATTGTCTGTTGTGTGGTACACAACCTGGCCACTCAGACAGGGGAACCCCTGTCAGAGGAGGGGTTGAAGAGACAAATGGTCCTCTGATGAGGAGTCAGAGGAAGGGGAGAGTGAGTCGCATCAGGCAGATGTACAAGCTGCTCCCAGAGAGGGTCTGGATAGCTGTAAGACTCTGGAGGCTCTGTCTATGTGACAATTCCAATCGATGAGTCTCCGCAACTATATCAGCTTCAAAACCAGTGGTTCATTCTTTGTGCTTGCCTGTGACATGAAAACCGGTTCCTCATTTGGGCAATTTCAAACAGCCAAAAATAGTCAAACATTTTGATGGGCATCATCACATAATCAGATAAGACTGTCAATTGAATCCTTCTCCATACATTCTGACACAATCAATAAACAAATGCAGCTGAGTAAAATGTGGGAAAATGAATTCATATACAAAATTATTAACAATCGGAATTATTAACAAAATACACCCTTATGCACCCAGGTGCGATACCTGTTTGATTTTGTTGCGTATTTTCTCAGTGCTATGGAATGTTGCTCCTCCCTCATTGCCAGCTATGCTGCAGACAGGCTGCTGACCCTCATACCTCGTTGTCTGGGATGACTTTGGCAGCCGTCCTCTCATTGCCTGAGGCTGTGAGTCTCTCATTGCCCGATGTGCTGAAGTCTTCTTGACAGTGGTGGGATCTGTCAACAATGGCATTCAAAAGTAGCTATGCCAATGGCTGAGGGGCAAAGGAGAGGCTGTCTCCACCAGAGAAGTGCCCCCCAATGGCATCAGCTGCTCATCAGCCTCCGCCGTTTGGCCTTCCTGTTTTCTTGAGAGGGACCAGGATCTGGATATGACTCCAGGCTCCTCAACCCCTCCTGCCTTGGCTCTGAGCACCAGAGTTCAGAGACGAGGCAATGTAGTGCAATTTAAATACAAACCCACTATCACACCAGTGATTTGTGTTTGATCCTCCATGACAGTCTGGGAATGGAGGGATACAAACGATTGGTCTAGTTGGACCAAGGAGCGGCACAGGCTTGGAGGGCTGAAGGGCCTGTTTCCTGTGCTGTACTGTTCTTTGTTCTCTGTTCTTTCTTTGAAGCATGTGTTCTACTGAGTGGATGTCACAGTGTTCAAGGGCTGGATGGATTTCTCCAATGTCATGTCACCATGTGCAACCTTTCTGGTATCTCTGCCACATCTCCATGCATCTCGCACTGAATGTCCAGCCTGACTGACACCACAGGATTTTCATCAGACTGGGGTTTAGCTTCTAGGTCACATCAAACACTTTTCCAATGGCCAGAGGCCTTCTCCATCTCAGTCTCCATAACAAGTTTCTGCTCCCCGGATCTAGAATACCTGATGCTGAAATGCCACCCCTACTACCTTCCGCAGGAGTTCACCTCTGTTATCCTGATGGCAGTTTACATCCCACCCCATGCGGATGTGTAGACCGTGCTGGACAAAATATATACCACTACAAATAGCCTTGAGACGAAACATCCCAAGGCCTCGTTCATCTTGGCTGGGAACTTCAATCAGGCCAAGCTCAAGAACGTCTCACCAAGATACCACCAACATGTCTCCTGTTCTACCAGAGGCCCAGACATCCTAGACCACTGCTACACAAATATCAAACATGCCTACCGCTCTATTGCCCGCCCACACTTTGGCAAATCAGACCACAAGGCTGTGCTCCTGCTCCCAGCTTACAAACAAAAACTGAAACGGGAGAATCTGATCAAGAAAGTTGCGCAATGTTGGCCTGAGGAATCGGATGATCTCCTGTGGGACTGCTTTGAGTCAGTGGACTAGTCAATATTTAAAAACTTAGTGACCAACCTGAACGAGTATGCCACTACAGCAACTGACTTCATTAATAAGTTTGCAGAAGACTATGTGCCAAAGAAGCAAATCTGTGTGTTTCCCAACTGGAAGCCATGGATGACGAGGGATATCCACTGCTTGCTGAAGTCAGGTCTGAGGCGTTCAAGTCAAGTCAACCCTGACCTCGACAAGAAATCCGGATATGATCTACAGAGATCTATCAAAGATGCCAAGAAACAGTACCGGACCAAGCTAGAGTCCCAGGCGAGGCACACGGACTCCCACCGACAATGGCAAGGTCTGCATGATATAACAGGTTACAAGATGAAGTCACGTAAAATTGCTGGCACCAATGCACCCCTTCCTGATGAGCTCTACGCATTCTATGCCCATTTTGAGCAAGAGATCAGTGAGAGCACACCTTTCACCCTGGAGGCGTTCCTTCCATGGAAAGCGACTGGCCCAGATGCGGTACCCGGACGAGCACTCAGATACTGTGTGGGCCAGCCGGCGGGGGTATTCGTAGACATCTTTAACCTCTCTTTACACTAATCTGAGGTCCCTATCTGCTTCAAGAAGACAACCATCATCCCTGTACTAAAGAAAAGCCAGGCAGCATGCCTTAATGATTATCGCCCGGTGGCTCTGACATCCATCATTATGAAGTGCTTTGAAAGGTCAGTTATGGCATGAATCAAGTCCAGCCTCCCAGACTGCCTGGATCTACTACAGTTTGCCTATCGCCGCAACAGGTCCACAGCAGACACCATCTCCATGTCCCTACACTCAATCCTGGAACACCTAGATAACAAAGACACCGACATCAGACACCTATTTATTGACTACAGCTTCGCCTTCAACTGATTCCTACAAAACTCATCTCCAAACTCCGTGGCCGGGGGCCTGGGGCTCGGCTCGTCCCTTTGTGATTTGATCCTCGACTTCTTAACCCACAGTCTGCAATCAACAAGGATAGTCAACAACACCTCCTTCACTATCATCCTCAACACTGGTGCCCCACAAGGCTGTGTCCTCAGCTCATTCAACTCAATTTTCAGTTTTGCTGATGACACCACGATAGGGGTTGGATCTCAAACAATGGTGAGATGGGGTACAGGAAAGAGATAGAGAATCTGGTGAACTAGTCAATGTCAGAAAAATGAAGGAGATAGTAATCGACTTCAGGAAGCGTAGTGGAGGACATGCCCCGTCTACATCAATGGGGATGAAGTGGAAATGGTCGAGAGCTTCAAGTTTCTAGCTGTCCAGTTCACCAACAACCTGTCCTGGTCCCTCCACACCAATGCTATAGTTAAGAAAACCCACCAACGCCTCTACATTCTCAGAAGGCTAAGGAAATTTGGCATATCCGCTATGACTCTCACCAAGGTTTACAGATGCACCATAAAAAGCATTCTTTCTGGTTGTATCACAGCTTGGTATGGCTCCTGCTCTGTCCAAGAAACTGCAGAAGATTGTGAACGAAGCCCAGTCTATCACACAAACCAGCCTCCCATCCATTGACTCTGCCTACACTTCCCACTACCTCGGAAAAGCAGCCAGCATAATCAAGGACCCCAAGCATGCTCTCTTCCAGCTTCTTCTGTTGGAGAAAAAAAGTACAAAAGTCTGAGGTCACTTAACAACCAATTCAACAACAGCTTCTTCCCTGTTGTCATCAGACTTTTGAATGGACCTACCTCATATTAAATTGATCTTTCTCTACACCCTAGCTATGACTGCAACACTACTTTCTGCACTCTCTCCTTTCCTTCTCAATATACAGTATGCTTTGTCTGTTTAGCGTGCAAGGAACAATACTTTTCACTGTATACTAATACATGTGACAATAATAAAGCAAATCAAATGAGGGTGGACATTCCAGTGCCATATTGAGGGAGTGCAGCACTGGTGGAGGTGCTGTCTTTTGGATGAGTCATTTAACCAGGGCCCAGTTTGCCTGTTTTGGTGGTTATGAAAGATCCCGTGGGAGTATTTTGAAGATGTACAAGGAGGTTATCCCTGGTAACCTGGCCAATGTTTATGTCTCAATCAACAGCACAAAAACTGACTATTTGGTCATTATTATTACTGTTTGTGTGAGTTTGCTGTGTGCAAATTGGTTGTCATGTTGGCTGCATTACAACAGTGACTGCATTTCAAATTATTTCATAATAAAGCCCATTGAGATGTCGGTGGTCTTTTTGCGCTCTTTAGTGAATGAAGTACTCCCATTGTATACATTGTTCGAAATCTTTTTTCTTGGAACAAAATCAGCATAAATATGTGAGCGATTGTGCAGCTGTTATCTGTTAACGAAACAGTATAAAATTGCATAACATTCCACACAGCACCATGCTTGATTTTAAAAAATAACTTTGGGAGCGTGGATAAGGTAAGATTTCAGTCAATTATCCAGGATAGATCCTCTTGCTAAATAAATTCTGTTAGGGTCTGCTTCTGCAATCGACTGATCTGATTGTGACTTGGGAGTACTGTAGGTGTAATTTTAACCCCTAATAATGGGCAGATTTGGTTAAAATAGGAGGTTAAAATGTAAAATAAAGGCTGGAACAGGAACACTACTTGCTTAAAACCAGCCCACTCCCAGTTTTAATGAAGGTGGAATAAGGGACAGGTGATTGTTTTGGTTTCGGAAGGCCAGTCACTCATTCAAACCTTGGCAGGAGGTTGCATGCCTCCACTTTTACAGGGTTTCTATTTTCGTTGGCTCGATTTCCCTGGGCTTACAAAATTCACTGAGAAGTCTAACAACACCAGGTTAAAGTCCAACAGGTTTATTTGGTAGCAAAAGCCACTTCCTTTCGGCACAGGCTGTTCCTTCGTCAGGTGGGTGGGAGTTCTTACAAAATTCAGCAGGTAAAAGGAGGAGAAAAGAAGGACTGGATCCATCCAACAAGGACCATTACAACTCTGCTTCTGGGCCAGGAGGAGCTGGAGTGTTTTCCACCTAACATCTTACCCCATTGACAACCCTGTAATGTCTGATTCTGTCCCAGATCAATCCCTGTGAATCAACTTGGCTTTTCAGCGGGGAATCTCTTTTCGGAAAAATAGACATATTCTTAGACAATCCAGAAGCCTGGCTAGAACTCTTTTTCCCAACCCTGACTCCTGTTGTGAAACCTCATCTCAAGTGAATGTGACCTCTTTGATAAAAGTTTGGTGTGGTTGCATTTTGAAAGTCTGGCATCTAACTCTGTACCTTTACTAGTTACTCTCCAATGGAAGTCCCTCCAAATACTTATATTATTTGAAAAAGCCAATCAGACTTTCTTATTGCAGTCTATGTTAAGCACTGTAATTTGTGAAAAGATTCATCAAGCACTATTTATTTGGTTTGTTTATGTATTATTTCATAAAATGCATATTTAACTGAGTTAGAAGGAAAAAAACATATTCATATAAAAATGAAATCATAGAAATCATAGAAACCCTACAGTACAGAAAGAGGCCATTCGGCCCATCGAGTCTGCACCGACCACAATCCCACCCAGGCCCTACCCCCATATCCCTACATATTTTACCCACTAATCCCTCCAACCTACGCATCTCAGGACACTAAGGGGCAATTTAGCATGGCCAATCAACCTAACCCGCACATCTTTGGACTGTGGGAGGAAACCGGAGCACCCGGAGGAAACCCACGCAGACACGAGGAGAATGTGCAAACTCCACACAGACAGTGACCCAAGCAGGGAATCGAACCCAGGTCCCTGGAGCTGTGAAGCAGCAGTGCTAACCACTGTGCTACCGTGCCGCCCAATGTCACCACATTGTTTGGGATGCCTTAAAGCACTTGACATACCACAACAACTTATATTTATATATTGCCTTTATATGATAAGACATCACAAGGTGCTTCACAGGAGCATTATAAAAGAAATTCAGACACTGAGCCAGATTAGGAGATACTGAGTCCACTGACCAGAGGCTTGGTCAAATAGTTACATTTTAAGGTATGCTTTAAAGTAAGAAAGTGAGATGGTGAGGTGTAAGGAGGGAATTCCAGAGCTTAGGTCCTCGGCTACTGAAGGTGAGGTCAATAAAGGTGGAGTAATTAAAATTGAAGATGCTTAAGAGGTCAGAATTAGATGAGCACAGATACCACAGAGGGTTGTGGGGCTGGAGGAGGTTACTGAGAGGGGGGTGGGTGCATGATGAGGCCATGGAGGGATTTATAAGCAAGGATAAGAATTTGAAAATCAAGACATTGCTTGATCAGGAACCAATGTAGATGAGTGATGCAGGGGTGATAGGTGAACGGAGCTTGGTGTGAATTAAGACACAGGTAGCAGAGTTTTGGATGACTTCTGGTTTATTGAAGGTAGAATATAGAGAACCAACCAGGAATGGGCTGGAATCGTCAAATCTCGATGTAACCAAGGAATGAATGATTATTGTGGCAGCAGATGAGCTGAGACGGGGGGTAATGTCGAGTGCTGTTCTGGAGGTGGAAATGTGCCATTTTAGTGATGGCACAAATATGTGGGTGGAAAATCCTTTCAGGGTTAGATATGACTTCAGAGTTGCAAACAGAATGATTTGGTCTTGGATTGTTGCAAGGGAGAGGTTTAAACTTGGTAACGAGAGAACGGAGTTTGGAGTCAAACAGTGATTTGAGTTTTTCCAGTGTTTAATCAGAGGAAATTTCTGCTCATCCACTACTGGACGTCAGGATAAGCAAGGGATGGCACGGTGTCACAGTGGTTAGCACTGCTGCCTCACAGCACCAGGGACCCAGGTTCAATTCCCTGCATGGGTCACTGTCTGTGTGGTGTTTGCACATTCTCCCCGTATCTGCACGGGTTTCCTCCAGGTGCTCCGGTTTCCTCCCACAGTCCACAGATGTGTGGGTTAGGTTGATTGGCCATGATAAATTGACCCCAGTGTCAGGGGGATTAGCAGGGTAAATGTATGGAGTTACAGGGTGGGATAGTGGTCGGTACAGACTCGATGGGCCGAATGGCCTCCTTCTGTACTACAGAGATTCTGATCATTTTGCCATAGTGGGGGAATTCAGAGAGCTGTTGGCGACATAAAGTTGGGTGCTGTCACATGTATGTGAAAATGAACGCTGGTGCTTGTAGGATGTGGGCAGATCAAGAAAGATGCAGAGGGATGGTTTACCTTAGTCACAATCACTTTTGATCAGAGCCATTTTGACACTGGCAGGAGTGGAGACTTGACTCTCTGAATTCCAACTTGGAGTTTCAGGAAAGATGGACACAGGTTTGGGAGACAACAGCATATCCAAGGACTTTGGCGGAAGATGTGAGGTTGGAGATTAGATGGCAATTTGTAAGGGTAATAAGGTCAAGGATTGGTTTTTGAGGAGAGGAGTGGTTATTTGAGGGCATCATGATATGCTGCTGTATAAGCACTAGTTTATTTTTCTATCAGAAACTTGGGGAAGAATGGAACAAGAAAACCCTGTTCAATTTTTGAAAATGAGTGATTGCTGCTCTCTAGGTGAATGTGGAGTCTTGTGCACATTACAAGGAATCACAATTTTTTAAAATCCAATTCAATCAAATCAAGTCCAATTCAGAGTCTCAACAAGTGAGACATTCCCGATCCAAGCTGACAAGATAGGGCTCTCACCTCCTGTCTTGGGTTTGATCTACATGATCCAAGCTGATTGGAGTAGGCATTGCACCTCCTGCAAGGCTTGATCTCATTTCCATCTTAGCCAAAAGTCCGAGATGCCACTTTTAAAAATTGCTTCAAATGAAGCTAAAATGTAAACTAATGACTTCAGCCAAGTACAGCATGTCGATACTACACTTGATCTTAGCCAAAAGGCCGAGAAGGAATCACAATTTTTTTTTTAAGGAATCACAAATTTTTTTTTATTTCAAAAATATACTTTATTCAATTCATTAAAAAAACTCTCAAATAAACCATTGCAAAACGACAGATCCAAAAATTACAAACAGTGCAAAACAAGAATCATTTTTACAGTACAATACTATGCTTATGTACACGACATTACATTAATTACATTTCAGTACTTGAACTATATACATACATCAGATTTTACTGTGTGCTTTTTGTTTTTCGGATAAGCACACAGTTACGCAGGCCGAGGGCGTTCTGCAGTTACCGGGCCCTCGGTCTGCCTCGGTTGAAAGGCTTTACACGGTGGCCTTTCCCCATTGTGCCTTTGCGGCGGCTGCCCCAAGCTTGAGCGCGTCCCGCAGCACGTAGTCCTGGACCTTGGAATGTGCCAGTCTGCAACACTCGGTCGAGGACAAATCTTTCAACTGGAAGATCAGCAAGTTTCAGGCGGACCAAAGTGTGTCCTTCACCGAGTTGATGACCCTTCAGCAGCAGTTGATATTTGTCTCGGTGTGCGTCCCCGGAAACAGCCTGTAGATCAGAGTCCTGCGTCACCGAGCTGCTCGGGACGAACCTCGACAAATACCACTGCATCTCACTCCAGACCTTCTTTGCAAAGGCACATTCCACAAAGAGGTGTGCGACCGTCTCATCACCCCCGCAGCCGCTTCGAGGGCAGCGTGCGGTGATGTTGAGACCTCGAGCGTGCACAAAGGATCTGACGGGGAGTGCCCTTCTCACCACCAGCCAAGCCAGGTCTTGGTGCTTGTTTGTGAGTTCTGGTGATGAGGCATTCTGCCAGATGACACTGACAGTCTGCTCAGGGAACCATCCAACAGGATCCGCCATCTCCTTTTCTCTCAGGGCCTCAAGGACATTACGTGCTGACCACTGCTTGATCGCCATGTGGTCAAAGGTGTGTTTCCGGAAAACTTTCTCCACGAAGGACAGGTGCTGTGGTACGGTCCAACTACTTGGAGCGTTCCGTGGCAGTGTGGCCAGACCCATCCTCTGCAACACTTGGGACAGGTAGAACCTCAAAAAGTAGTGGCACTTGCTGTTAGTGTACCGAGGATCTACACACAGCTTGATGCAGCCGCACACAAAGGTGGCCATCAGGATGAGGGCGGCGTTGGGAACGTTTTTCCCTCCGTTCTCTGGAGATTTGTGCATCGCTTCCCTCCGGACACGATCCATCTTTGATCTCCAGATAAATTTGAAGATGGCCTGGATCACTGCTGCTGCGCAGGATTTGGGGATAGGCCAGACCTGCGCCACATACATCAACACGGACAGTACCTCGCACTGGATGACCAGGCTTTTTCCGGTGATAGAGAAGGAGCGTTGCTCCCACAAGTCCAATTTTTGCCTGGCTTTGGCGATGCGCTCTTCCCAGTTTTTGGCGCATGCCCCTGCCGCTTCAAACCATATCCCCAGCACCTTGAGGTAGTCTGCCCTGACAGTGAAGGGGACAAAGGATCTGTCAGCCCAGTTCCCAAAGAACATGGCCTCGCTCTTACCCTGGTTGACTTTGGCTGCCGAGGCCAGCTCGAACTGCTCACAGACTTGGAGGAGCCTGCGAACAGACGAGCAGAAGACAGCCACGTCATCCATGTACAGGGAGGCTTTGACCTGCGTGCTTCCGCTGCCTGGGATTGTAACCCCTTTGATGCCTGGTTCACTTCTGAGGGCCTCGGCAAAGGGTTCAATGCAACACACAAAAAGGACGGAGGAGAGAGGGCAGTCCTGCCTGACTCCAGACCTGATTCGAAAGCTATCTGTTGATTGAAACTGCGCTACTGATGTCTGTGTAGAGCAGTTGGATCCAATTGTGGATTCCCTCCCCAAAGCCCATTTTGGAGAGCACATCCATCATGTAGCTGTGCGATATTCTGTCAAACGCCTTCTCCTGGTCTAGGCTGATGAGGCAGGTATCCACCTGCTTGTCCTGCACATAGGCAGTTGTATCCCTGAGTAGCGCGAGGCTATCAGAGATCTTCCTGCTGGGTACAGCACAGGTTTGATCAGGATGGATCACTGACCCCAGAGCAGACTTGACCCGGTTGGCGATGACCTTAAGGAATCACAAATTTTTTTTTAATTTCAAAAATATACGTTATTCATTAAAAACAAACTCTCAAATAAACCATTGCAAAACGACAGATCCAAAAATTACAAACAGTGCAAAAAAAGAATCATTTTTACAGTACAACACGACATTACATTAATTACATTTCAGTACTTAAACTATATACATCACAAATTTCTTTTTAATTCCAATTCAATCAAATCAAGTCCAATTCAGAGTCTCAACAAGTTGAGACATTTCCGATCCAAGCTGACAAGACGGGGCCTCCACTCCTGTCTTGGGCCTGATCTACATGAGCCAAGCTGATTGGAGTAGGTGCAAGTCCTCCTCCTCCAAGGCTTGATCTCATTTGCATCTTAGCCAAAAGGCCGAGATGCCGCTTTTAAAAGTTGCTTCAAATGAAGCTTAAATGTAACCTAATGACCTCAACCAAGTGCAGCATCCTGTCCATACTACACTTGATCTTAGCCGAAAGGCCGAGAAAATACTATGAGATGAACGATTAGTTAATCTATTTGTTTCTATATTGGTTGAAGGAAAAATGTTGCTCAGGACACCAAATAACTATTCTTTAAATCATGCTGTGTGATTTTTATGACTTGAAATAACTGAACAGCTTGATTTTGCTGAAAAATTCTAAGTGTGAATAAATTTTGTTTCCAATCCATTGCTGTAAAAATGTGCATTTGTGACAGATGCATTTTGTTGTGATGTTACTAATTTGCCATATTTGGGCCCTATGCTCACTCTAGTGGTTTGTTTCAGCAGTAGCAGGAGAAGTCAGAAACTTCAAAGCAGGGATTTCTCAGCTGAGAAATGTTTCAGTGGGGCGAGATATGACATACATCTGCTAGAAACTCCAAGTGTATTATAAGGACCATATAGAAAGGGGTTAATATGGAAAGGACTGTAATCTGCATAAAGCTAAATGTGCCCATGGTCTTTTGTCATTGATAATTTTAGTTATGGTAAAGTAGAGCCGTTAGCTTGCACAATCTTGCAACAACCTAAGAGGATCACATTTTTATAATAAAGATTATTTTGAATAAAGAGTGAAACCATGCAAACTTTGGAATTTGTTGTTCATCTTGTTTGCTGCCATAGCTCCAACACGTCCATGCTCCGCCCCCAATGAGCCCACGCTCTGCTGGGTGTGTCCCAGGGCGCTCATGCTCCTTTTTGTACTCATGCTGCTTCTCATATTCAGACTGGACATGTCCTGCACAAAGACAAGTTTATTTTTCTATAAGAATCGTGGCAGAACGGAACAAGAAAAAGCTGGTCAATTTGCTCATGCTGTCTTTTAGTTCTGAGTATAGGGCCCACTAGAATCTTTCCATTTTTCTTATGAAGTTCAGAGTGGTTAGCAAAGCATTTGGAATCTATTTGATTACAAAGGGAGGGAAGTAATTCTGAACCTTTTACAAAGCTCTGTTAGGTCCCAACTAGAGTTTTACATCTGGTTCTGATCACTACACTTTGGAAAGATATGAAGGTCCTTGAGAGGAGATTTGCCAGAATGGTTCCAAGGATAAGGAGTTTCAGTTGCATGGTTAGTTTGGAAAGGCTGGGGTTGTACTTGGAGCAAAGTAGATTGAGCAGAGATTCGATATTGGTCTTCAAGATTATGACAGGTGTAGATAAGGTAGAGATGCTGATGATAGAAGGACGAGGAGACACTGATTTAAGATCTTAGCAAGAGATGAAAGAGATATGTGGGGGGGAGACCCAAAAATCAGTTGTGCGCTAGTGTGAATTTCCCGTGGGATCTTCTTATAGTGCCGGCCATGGCAGATCGGAAACCCCACAGGTGGCTGGCATGAAACTGATTTGCATCCCGCTAATGGGATGCAGATGAAGGCCTGATCGTAGCTTTTTCCCCCACACCATATTCTCCATGACGCTAGCAGGAAAACATCCTGGTCCAGAACATGAAACAACATGGTGTGCAGAAGGCGGGTCTTCGGGGCTGCCTCCAGAGTTAGGAACATAGGTCTCCAGTGACACTGGGCCTTGGAATACCAGAGCAGTGGGTGGGGGAGCATCTATTAGGTGGAATTTCCAGCTTCAGTGATATCAAGGAGGTCCACCTTCTAGCCTCAATGTGTTCCTGGAGAACCATCTTCCTTCCTCAATGATGGATCAGTGATGTTGAGTATCTTTTAAATGTGGCACCTAGATAAGCCTGCCTGCCACAGAAGATGTATAATTAATTATACCAGGGACAAAAGATATGGCGTGGTTTCCTGTTGCCCTTTGCAGTGGAAAACATTCCCTTCCCTGCCCCTGCCATCGGACTTAGTCGCACGTGGGAGAATTCCGCCCGCAATGTACGGTAGCACAGTGGTTAGCACTGCTGCTTCACAGCTCCAGGGTCCTGGGTTCGATTCCCGGCTCGGGTCACTGTCTGTGTGGAGTTTGCACATTCTCCTCGTGTCTGCGTGGGTTTCCTCCGGGTGCTCCGGTTTCCTCCCACAGTCCAAAGATGTGCGGGTTAGGTTGATTGGCTAGGTTAAAAAAATTGCCCCTTAGAGTCCTGGGATGCGTAGGTTAGAGGGATTAGCGGGTAAAATATGTCGGGGTAGGGCCTGGGTGGGATTGTGGTCGGTGCAGACTCGATGGGCTGAATGGCCTCCTTCTGCACTGTAGGGTTTCTATTTCTTTCTATTCTCAATGTGTACACTTTAAGCTTGGTAGGTGAAGATCTCAAGCTGCTAAAGTTCTTTGGAGACGTAGGATACCCTTTATTATTGTCTCTGCATACCTTTGGGAATGGTAAGGTGCCCTTTAGGAGTAGTTATGTGCCATTTGAGAGTGGTACGGTTGGGAGCAGGTTTGGCATGAGTTGACATAGGACTATAAAGGACCATGAGAAGTGGTGGAGTGGCAAGGTTGACATTGGGGCTATGAAGGGCCATGGAGGGGTGCGTGGGGTCATGTGGTAGCATTAGTTGGCATGGACAGGGACTGGGGAGTGGGTGTGGCAGGGTTGAGGGGTGAGACCTGCAGGGTTGTGTTTTGTTGTATTATTCATTTTCATTGCCTCGACACAGTGCCAGTGCACCAAAGCCAGCCTTGCGCCCAGACTGTTTCCATACTCAGCAGCCTTTGACCTCTTTCCAGAATCTCTCATCACAACTCCCATTTTTACCTGTGCCACCAGATTTAATATTCGATTTTCCTGGATACTTTTCCTGGATTGGGTTTGTGGGGATGGAAATTGTCCTGACCTGGGAATGAAAATTCAGGCCTATGACTCTGAGGAACTTTACTTCTGAGTAATTGGGTTGGGGTTGGATGTAATAGACTGGATTTTGTCAAGTAGCCAAGCAATGAAAAAATAAACTCTGTAATCATCTAATGTCATCCTTCAACATCACTGTCCAAACCTGTGACCTCTATTACCTAGAAGGGCAAGACAGTAGATGCTTAGGAACACCATCAGCTGCACTTTTCCCTTCAAGTCCCACATCATCGTGACTTGAAACTATATTACCTTTCCTTCACTGTTGCTGGATCAAAATCCTGGAACTCCCTCCCTAACAGCACTGTGGGTATCCCTCCAACACGTGGACTGCAGCAGTTCAAGAAGGCAGCTCACCAACACCTTCTCAAGGACAATTCGGAATGAACAATAAATGCTGGCCGAGTTAACGATGCCCACATCCCATGAACAAATATAAGTTTTAAAAAATAGTTTAGGAAGGATAAACCGTGATGATTCTTGCTTGCATTTCGTCAGTTACATACATATTTATGTTACAGCATAAGGCTTGCTGTAATCCTTGCTTAGTAAGGGCTCTGTTATGGTAGGCCTTTGGTTTTGTGAAGTCATGGTGCAAATTACTTTTAACAATCTTGCCTTGGCAGAGAGATTTTGCACAGCAGGAAATGGGAACACAACAGTCACCTACTAAAAAGTGAAAAGCTAATAGAGCGCAGATCCAGATTATCGTTTAACTACCCGTGACTCATCCTTTAACCCAGGAGCTTTATTTCTGTATTTTTCACAATATAGTACTTAAAATGTTCCTAAAAAGATGGTGCACATGGATCTTTGCCTTCCCGTGAATACTCCGGAGAAACAATCCAGTATTGTTTTTCTTTTGAAACTCAGAAGATGTTTGCAGTGTATTGTTATATCTTCTCCACATTAATTAACCTTACCTTGACTTTTCTTAAGGACGTATTACGATACCTTGTTGATGTGTGGATAAAATATTAATGACTTCTGGTCACATGCAAGCATTTTGCCATTTGTGGAGTTTGTGTGTACAGGGTATATTTTACCACTCAAGGTAGTTTATTCAACCAATTTCATGAACACTAGGTTGACAATGCAGTAAAAGCGAATGGACTTCAACGTGGAGCCAGTGCTAACTACATTTAAGAGTTTACTGACAATGCAGTGGTTATATGCACCTCTGTCACTGTGACAACCTGAGATGAATTGAAGGCCATTCTTAGCATCTGCATTTACTGTGCAACTCTCCAGTTGTCTCTGATACTTGCACTGGTTAATTTGAAACTGACTATCAGCTGAGGAAGGCCCGAGGTTTGACCTTCAATTCAGGAAGTTCACTGATCACAAAATGAGTGGCAACAGGGGCTACAATTCAGCACATCTGTGAATGAGAGAGAGCAAAAATTAACTATGGCCCCTACTACCCCTTGCTGTCTCATGATCCTTGATGGATCTGTGCAAATGTTGAATGATGACTGAATTAAGCATATCTGTGATGGCCTATATAGTTTGATAACCTGTTAACACTGGAGGCCTACACATAAGGAATGTACACTTGGATAAATCATCAAAAGCTCGGTCTGTGTCTCTGTAAGAGTACCCCTGCTTTCAGTAAACAAGGGAAGTAATTCGAAGGGACAGGATAAATTACACAAATGTTCCTCCATTCAGCCTCTTGGAATGTGTACTGTGTTAATAATATGAACAAATTATATGCATAGCTCATATGAATCAGTTTTGTGCAAAGTATTCAAGCCTAGTTAGACTAGCAATTCTCTACAATATGGTGCTGGGTTGAATTATTTTATCCAAATAGCCAAAGTGAAAAAAACGATCATAAGAATATATCTTAAAACTGCTTACTTAACCTTTCTCTTTTCTTTTCGCAGGTAAGTAAATGAACATTATTATGAGGAACTGAAATGGAAAGATGAGCACCATGTTACAGAAGGTACCTGTTCTGTTTTTCTAGCATACTGAGTTCTGCTCCAAGTAATTACCACTGTTAGGCTGCTGGTTTTACCCTGAACTACATCAAGGCAATTTAACTCCGAGGCCCTTTTAACAGCAGGTCAATATGTGATGCTCCTTTTATATAATTTGTTGGTCACATTACTGTGTGCCAATGTCCACAGCCTTAAATAAAACCATTCTTTTGGAGTTGCAAGACTCAAGAATAAAAAGGTTTGTATCAGAGAGTGGAGAATGGACCCAGTAGAAATGTTAACAAGAAGATTTGTAACAGGAGAGTTTGAAATTGTTTTAATACCTCTAACCTTGATGTTGCATAGTGTCAAAACTATCGCGTTCTCCAATCTCAACTGTTTTAAATGTTTTGAATTCAGGGTTGTGATGGGCTATAACACCAATGGGCACTCTTGCTTACGGTACCATGGTACTGGAGTAATTTCTTGATGTCTAGTCATTGCAGCATATGTTTGCCCTCTGGCTATATATATCTGAAGTTCAACCTGAATTGCCCCCAGCCTATTCAACTGGAACCTAGATCCAAACTACATTATGTAGGTGGAAACTTGTCTTGGCTTCTGGTTTCCCAACTTGTACTACAACATGGTCTTGACGAACAGAGATCAGCCTTTTTGCAAGGAATCTGAACCCAGCCAACTGAAACCAAGCCACAGCACGATTGAAGCAACACAGCTTGGGCGTGTTTAACTTTTTGACCTAGCTCTACGCTCACTCTTGAACATGTTGACTGCAGTATTACAGATGGAGAAATGAGGTAATCTTCGGTCAGATAGAACTCTGTGTACACATCTGCTGCTTTCATTTCTTCATTTTGGTTTGATATATATGATGCTATTATGGCCATGAGGCACTTTCACAAGCAGTTTAAGAACTAATAATATTAAAGATGTGTAAACTGCATAATTTACAGTGTGAGGCTGAGCATAGTTTACCTCTAATGATCTAGATTAAATTAAGTGGTTCCTTTTGGCCACTTCCTTGAAGCATGATATTGGCTGGACTTGCACAGTAAGGATTCATTATGCAATCTACGCCTTGGCAGACCATGAGGTGAGCAGGGAGTTGAGGCAGACTTATTAGAATTCACTGGCCTGGCAAATCTGTCTGGTTGATCTTGGTGTTATCCCAGGTTAATTTACTGGCTAGTGCTAACCAATGTTACCCAACTGGAGATTAACCTGGGGGAACCCAGATGAATGGGGTTAGTGACCATCATTGAGCGAGAACTCAGCTATAGCCCATTTGGCTCCTTGCGATAGGGGGGTTCACAAGGTAAATTTTCCAAAAGGGAATTCCAGGGGTTCAGACTACTTGTTTATGGAACATCAGCAGATATGTTCACCTCTGCAGTTCACCGCCTTAGGCCATAGTCCCCATCATGGCCAGTTCTCTGCTGCTTTTCAATGGATTTTGCTAATGCCTGACCAGAGTCGCAATTGTAAACTTGTGGAACCCCTATGATTTTCAGGGCCATTTACTTTAAAATAATTTAAAAATAGAATTTGATTTTGGGGATATCTTAGCACAGCACATGTCAGCTCGTACTCAGTACATTGTGAAAGGATCAGATATAATGGCAAATGGGGAATGGATTGGAATAGTATCAATCAAATTTGAGATAACACATGCAACAAGCTCCTCAGATAATTCTGTAGGCTGATGCTATGGATAGTACAGACCAGGAGGAGCCTGGTTCAATCCTTGGTCTGTGCCGGGTTTACTGATCTCAACCATACTTGCACCTGGCCTCAGTGCCTGTTGTTGAGAGGCTGTCCACATGGTGATACACGTGCAAATGTTACTTGAAGATCTGAATTAACTCAGTGGCCAAATAATCTTCCAACACCTGCTGCCTAAGATTGCCCATGAACAATGATCAAATGGGTGGGGAACCGAGACTGTCAATTGACCCTTGCAATTGGTAGGAAACTGTCTTGGACAGCAGAGCAAAACAGTCCAGAGCATAGCACATGGACTGTCTGTTACATGCCTTGTCTGGGAACTGAATGCTGGGCAGATCATGTGATATGGCTGGTTTTGCCCAAGAAATTGGCAGGATTATTTTAAACACTGAGATAGTGATATTTTTATCATTTACAAAGCTGACAGTTGTGACAATAAATAAACTGGCATATTTTCATAGTACTCGTGTTGGTTCAATATTCAGTTTGAATCAGTATTTCCCTCTTCCCTCCCATCCTCCAGTTTGTTATCTTCACCTCCCAGTTTTTAACCTCCATCACCACCATGCTGTGCACCATTATGCAGCTAAGCAGACAGGCAGGCTGCACTCAGTCTGTCAGAGCTGCTTTCAGGAGATGTGTGAAGGTTATCGGGAGCTGTTTGCTCCTAAATATTCTTTCATGACCAGAAAGCAGGAACCCTCATCTTGCTTTCCCCAGGCGCAATGTTCTGGGACAACAACATTTCTCAGAAAGCTTTGCCTGAAGATTAGGCCTAGATATGTTCCAATAAGATTGTTAAGATTGTCAGCCCTTGTACAGAACCAAGTGTTATTACTATGGTAATTGTAGTTACTCCCTGCAGGATGAGACATGGCCCTTAATTTATGTGACTGATGGCAAGTTAGCAACTGCAAATTAAGAGTTTCAGATGCTTCATGTATTCTGCGAATAGGGCAATGATCAAAAGTCCAAAAAGCAGGAATGCTAGCAGCTGATGTGGATGTTTAAGAAAACTAGTGCCTTTTAAAAAAAACACATCAACAATTTTCTCAATAAATAAAATAACATCCCTTTTAAGGTGTTCTGGAGTCAGTGATATCCTTGTGGCTAAATGCAGCTGTGATATCAAATGTTGCGTTTGTTGCTTTATAGAATTTTGCACTTTATAATGAGAACTTTAATTATTATAGATACACATTGGCATGACGCATTTTGACATTTTCCATGGTATCACACAAAAAGTAGACATTTTTAATAATGTGATGTTTTCTATCATGTTGTTTACATGTAGGCTAGCACATATTCTATGGAGTACTTCATGTAAGTGATGCTTTTCAGGCTGAGATAATGCAATTAATTGTGAGAGCAATGCTTGAGTAGTTTAGTTATATAATTTCAAACTCTCCATGTTTCATTGCCTTAAGATATATTCCAGAGTGTGTAATGCAGCATTGCATCCTCAATATTTTCACATATCAAGAAGTGTGAAGCTCATGCTGTTTGATAGATGGAAGAATCCTGTTTGGGCACCTGTGAACTGACAGTAGTGACAGTTGAAAACAGTACTTTTGGGATTTATTTTACTAATTGTTAAAGGAGAAATTCATAGCTTTATTGAGCTGTAGTGGAATGAGCATAAATAGATATAGTCATGAAAGTTAGAAGCTTATTAGTGTCAGAACTAGATTCTGACTGGTTTATCATTAGGAGCATAACAGGAGTAGGCCATTCAGCCCTTCAAGTTGGGGTACTGCCATTCAATTAGATGATGGCTGACCTGTATTTGCTTTATTCGTTCATGGAATGTGGGTATTGCTGGCAAGGCAGCATTCATTGCCCATCCCTAATAGACATCGAAAAGGTGGTGGTGAGCTGCCACTGCAGTCCTTATGGTGAAGGTACTTCCAAGATGATGCTAGATAGGGAGTTCAGGATTTTGACCCAAAGGTGAAGAAGGAACAGCAGTATACTTCCATGTCAGGGTGGTATGTGATTTGGAAGTGAACTTGCAGGTGGTGGTGCTCACATGCACCTGATGTTCTTGTCCTATGAAGTCAAATGATATCCTATGAAAATAGGATAGAAGTCAAAAGGTTTGAGCGGTATTGCTGAAGGAGCCTTGCCAAGTTACAGCATCTTAATTCTACTTTCCCACCCTGGCTCTATATTCTGGAAACCTTTACCTAGCACAAATTTCAGTTTTGCAATTTTCAGTTGACCTAGCATCAACAGTTTTTTGTGGAAGAGATTAGGAGAGAGCTCCATATTTTCACTACCCGTTGTGTGAAGAATTGCTTCCTGACTTCACTCCTGTCGGGTCTAGCTTTAATTTTAATATTATACCGCCTTGTTCTACATTATTTTGGATTTAGCGTGCCACTACAGCCTATTAATAGCTAAAAATAGTTTCAACTTCATGTCACCACATTGCCTTGACTGTAAGTTATTTCTATTTTTCTCTCCCTGAAAACATTGAGGAGGTACTCATAGTCGGTTAGCTCCCCGCAAGTATCGCAATGGCCCAGAGAATCGGGAGTCGGCGGAAAAGCAGGTTTGGCGTCAGGTGCCAAACCCTTTGCGACTCTCGCAGGCCATGCTGCCAGCCCCAATCGGGTCTGATGCATATTCAAATCCACAAGTTTAAATATAATTAGCGGCCTGAGTCAAACAGCTCCCGTTATTCACCTACCTCCCCAGCTGGATCTGCTCCGACCACGCTTTCCTGCAAGTCCTCACAAGCGAGGACCTGGTGTTTGGGCGCCGAGGGTCGAGGAAGCACCGCCAACCCCTTAGCATTGAGAAGCACTCCCACCTCCCCCCCCCCTCCCCCCGCACTCTGCAGGTGTGGTGTTTATCCAATCTGACCCCCAAAGGGGCCCCGTCCTCCTCTGACCCCTCTCTCAGCTTCCCTTCAGGCCACAAGCTTTGGCAGTGCCAAAAGTGCACTGCCCCCTGGCATTGACACTAGCCTGGCATGTTGGGTCCCCAGGGGGCACAAGGAGGTAGGCCCAGTGACCATTTGCTCCTTTGCTTCTGCCAGGCTGCAGAGGAATGCAAGGATCCTGGGATTTGGGTGGGCTTGGGCTGGGGGCAAGGGGTTGACCTCACCACTCTCCTCTGGGATGGGGATGTCTTGACTGGACTGCCCCTTCTAGCGCTGGCATGGTGACTGCAGGCAGCCCTGTGATCAATTTTTGTATTCCTGCCTGTCAGCTGTGAAAATTCTGAAGTGGGCATGTCACTTTGCACTCATTGCAGCATTCCGTTCTGAAGCAGAGATGTTCTTTTCTCCCTGTCAGAAGCTGCGGGTGTGAACAGACCCCTTTGACATCCTCTGATAGACAGGAGATGTCAATTTCTCCTGGGGGAGGTGGGATTCCAGTCTGCATAGCTGCACACTCAGCCGTGATGTATGCACACAGCTTTGATTTGAAGTTGCTGAACCGTCCCAGCAAGCTGAAATTGTTGAAATCCTCTCCATTGCACTGGAAACCTTTGATCTGTGATAAGTTCAAACTGTACTGCCTCCTGAAAGAGTCAGCTGTCAGCTGAAGAGATTATTGTCATCCTCCAGCCACTTGTGTTGATTTTTGTTTCTCTTCATGGTTGAATGGACCTCAAGTACCCCATTGATCCTGACTGCAATGTTGACACAGTCTAATTGTGAATGACAACCTGTATTTTCACTTCCTCTTGTGCAAACCACCTCAAGGCTGATTTCTGTTTACAATACATGCTCACCCATATATTTTTGCCAGAAGTATCTCTAATACTTGAGAGGATAATCTCTGGTCAGTTATAATCGCTAAGGTAGGGACATGTTCGGCACAACTTTGTGGGCTGAAGGGCCTGTATTGTGCTGTAGTTTTTCTATGTTTCTATATTTTTCTCTCCATGATTCAGTGTTGAGTTCAATTTTAACATCTTGACTATCACTTGACTTAGGTCAACTAACTCAACAGACTGGACGTTGAACCTGAGGTGTTCTGGCTCTGCACATCTCAGTTATATCTTGGGTGCGATTCACCCGACTGCACTCTAAGTGCTCCCACCAGCAGAAAACCTGGAATGTTTCCTGCTGGTTAAAGCAGCACCTGTCAAAAATGTTCATCATGTGTGACACGCTGGCCAGTCTGGCTTTACAGAGATTGGGTCTCCATTTTTAACGGGTGCCCCGATCTCAATGCTGAAAGGCAGGACACCCACCCATTCACAACAGACATGGCAACCCCTGCTGACAAGGGAAGCACCCTCAACCTCTCAGCACAGAGAGACAAGTGCTGTCCTAATCGTAATGTTTATAAACATATCAAAGAACAAAGAACAATACAGCACAGGAACAGGCCCTTCGGCCCTCCAAGCCCGCGCCGCTCCCTGGTCCAGGATTGAATCCTGAATCCAGGATCCCCGCCCAATTTTCCAGCCTATCTACATACCAATATCCTATCCACCGAGCTGTCCCTCACAGCTACGATGCTTTGTTCATTACAACCTATTAACTTACCCCCACCCCCCCATTCCAGACCATGTGATCTCCAGGGAGAGGCGAAAACCCAGAGTGAAAAACCCCAGGGCCAATATGGGGACAAAAAATCTGGGAAATTCCTCTCCGACCCCCTGAGGCGATCGAAACGAGTCCAGGAGATCACAATGGCCCCGATCGGAAAATGCTTCCCAACCCTAGTCATTTCCACTTCCACGAACACCATATGAATTCCCTGCCCCCGAGACAGGTTCCCAACTATCCGCAGTCTCACTCTGTACTGGCACCAGCAAGATGATCATAGAATGAAGCCTTGAAACGAGAAACCAGGAACAATTAGCCCGCGCCGCTCCCTGGTCCAAACTAGACCACTCTTTTGTATCCCTCCATTCCCACTCCGTTCATATAGCTGTCTAGATAAGTCTTAAACGTTCCCAGTGTGTCCGCCTCCACCACCTTGCCCGGCAACACATTCCAGGCCCCCACGACCCTCTGTGTGAAATATGTCCCTCTGATATCTGTGTTAAACCTCCCCCCCTTCACCTTGAACCTATGACCCCTCGTGAACTTCACCACCGACCCGGGGAAGAGCTTCCCACCGTTCACCCTATCTATGCCTTTCATAATTTTATACACCTCTATTAAGTCTCCCCTCATCCTCCGTCTTTCCAAGGAGAACAACCCCAGTTTCCCCAATCTCTCCTCATAACCAAGCCCCTCCATACCAGGCAACATCCTGGTAAACCTCCTCTGTACTCTCTCCAAAGCCTCCACGTCCTTCTGGTAGTACTGCCTTTGATTGACAGACTGAATGAATTACCCACTAACCATGAGGTTTCACTTCCTCTTTTGTAACCGCAATGTTTACAAAGCACTTGCGATGCATTCAATTGTGAAGGGAAAGAAAAACAAACAAAGGTCCTGGCTAGTGGGTAATTGATCCAACCTGCCAATCAAAGCACTTCAAAGGAGCCAGACACCAGATGCTACTCTTTCAATGTTAAAAGGGAACTCCCCAGTGAAATTCAATCCCTGCATCCATCAATGCATTTTAATAAAGTTTCAGAACAGCTGGGCCTTATGAAAGAAAGCAAGGGGAGCTCCCTGGTAAAACTGACAGGTCTTTTCTATAAGAGCACTTTAAAGAGGTAATTTAACACCTGGAGTTTATGACAACTTGGGGCAATCCCTACTGTGGAATGGAGTACTATGGTAATTTTGAAGGATTCCAGGTGTTCAGTGTATAATGTTTAATGGGACTAAGCCACTTCAAGGGTTTTAGAGGACAGAAACAATAATGAATATATTTACCAGAATAGTGTCTGAAGTCACCATCCTGAGAGTGAACACCATCTTTCCCAGGGCAACAAGGGAGGTGCAACCATTAGACCACCATCCCAGAGAGAGTCCCAAGGTCAACCCCTTTCACTGCCCAGTCCTAGCACCCCTAACCCCCATGTCCTTTGAGGGACCACCCATGCACCTCCTCTCTGCAGCCTGGCAGCAGCAGAGGGACACAGGGGCACAGTTGGAGGCTTGCCTCCCCCCCCCCCCCCCTGGAGTCCTCGCTTCTGTGGATCAGGTGTCAATGGTGCCCGGGAAACCTCCAGCTTGGGGTTGGGGAGAAATGTGGGAGCCTGTTGAATTGGGCTTCAAGCCTGCTAATAACATGAAAAATAAATTAAATGACTCATGATCAGGTTCTCACCCACTCTGGATGATTTCCATGGCAGCAGCAGGGGGTGGAAGGGATAGGAGGGTTGTTGGGCAGAATTGGGATGGGATTGACACCCAGCCAGAATCAGGATTTGGCCTTCTCACCCAATTCAATGGGCTATCATAATTCCTGGCTGGGACAAACGGACCCAGGAAATCCCAACTCTTTTTTATTAACTGAGTCAAACGACAATTGGGAACCGAGGAATCCCATCTTCACAGGAAAGTATTGAACTTTTCAATCACTTGTTTATAAATGGATGTCAAGTTAAATTTAAAATGAATTTATGTGTTACTTGTATATAATAGTAATGAGAAAAAGTAACTTCTCTGCTTTGAATTTTTCTTTCTGTCAAATCAAAAGAATGATTTATCAAACTCTTTCATGAAAATATGTCTAGAAATTCACAGTGGGAAGTACTTTTTGTATCTGTGCAGGTTTACCTCCTCCCTAATCCAATGAAAAGCATCCTAGCTCAGAGTGACAAACTCAGCCATAATTAGGTGGATACCTTAATAGCAACAGCAACTTGCATTTTTATGGCACCTTTTCACAAGGAAAGATGTCTGAAGGTGTTACACAAAGGTGTAATGTTAAAAATAAATGTGAGCAAAACAGATGTAATCAGGAAGGGCGAATGAAAGTTTTGGTCAAAGAAGAGATGTTTAAGAAGAGTCTTAAATGAGGAGAGGGAGGTGGAGAGGTAAAGGGTTTAAGGAGGGAATCTGAATGTGGGGCTGAGGTTGCAGATGAGTTCGTCCTTGATTATATTGATGTAAATATGCTTCTTGTTAATTTTTAATACCTGAGTTGAATCAATTTATCTGTTTTGTTTATGGAATCCACATCACGCTACCTTATTTTACTGGAAAATTAAACATCATAATTGAAATCAAGCCTCATTTGTAATTCTCTTAAGAGCAAGACAGTTCTGTGACGAACTTGATTTGCATAATTAGATTGGTGAAATTGTGCTCTTTTAAGTTAATGCTATTTTGGTTGGCAACAAAATATTTAGTTGTTTGGAAGTTCTGGTTAGTTCTCCAAGTGAAAGGAATTTGTGTCAAATTCAGAAAAATAATAATTTAATAATACCTATAGAATAAACTGACATGAAGTTGTGGCCAAGTATGGTTTTATGTGGTTCTAACACATTAGCACAGGTCTGAGAAATTTCCTGGCCAATATAACAAGCAGCAAAAATTGATCCTTAGCAATAATGCAATAAAAACAATAGTTAACCAATGAAAGCAATAGTTAATAGATGAACAGAGCAGGTAACTCTGCTCTGATCTTTTAAAATTTGGAGCCTTTTTAAAATAAACTTGAAATAATAATTGTGCAATAATTGTTCAAATAAATGCAAATTTTATGTGGAGTATTTTTGTTCAAATAACTCATCTCAACAGAAAAATAATGCTGGGGCCAAATTTTTAATGTTTTTTAAAATTTGCTCTCCTGTTGTGAGCTGCCATTGTAGGGAATGCATTATGAGACTTCAGGCACAGGAATCATGGACCTCTTGAAAGTTTTCACCTATTAATGTTATTTGAACAGAGTGCCTTCGAGGACCTGCTGTCATCCATGCCGGAGTTACCCGGTGAAACTCTATACTGGGAGCTTGAAATTCTAAAATGTATCCTTTATTTTCTCAAACCCACTTTTAAACACCATTGAATTGTTGCTTCGGGGAAGTCCACCATGCCAGGTCTTCCCCCTTCAGACCCACCATTATGTATTTTGAGGCTTAGAAGTTCAGCTGTGAGTCATAAAAATATTACTGCACGTTGTGCATCTTCAGAATAACTCACGGTCTTAAGGATTTCAAAAGTAACTCAACTGTCGATTAAATGTTTCTTTAAGTGCTGTAATGTTTCTCATGAATACATTACTGGTTAAATTAAATGAGAGCCTGGGTGCATGAGAGCAGCTGATCCCAGGGCAAAGGGTGGAGTGCTGGGATACAGACACGGGGCCTTTTCAGTGATTAAGTGGGCTGGGCTGCTGTGGTACCCAGCGTGATAGGCTGCATTTAAACCCAGCCACATGTCTGTGGCCTGCATCTTTGGCGCAAACACGCTTGTTTTAACACCAGCTGCCCACCTTTTTATACCATTCTAAGTAGAATTAATCTGCCTTCCCTTAACAGTCGAAGTGGCTTGATACAAAAATTGTATCCTGCCATTTAGGGAGCGTAGCATTATGGCTCCAATTCTAACTGGGAGGTGAGCTAAATAAATGAAAGACTCTTGTAATAAGCAACACCTGCAAAACAAACATTTGTAAGTCTGCATACAGATTAATCTCTTCTCTCACTAGTCTCTCCTATGCCATCTGCTGCTAGTACACGGCAATATCAGAACTGTACTTGGATTGAAGAGTAAAACGTAGAGATAGATTTATTCAAAATCACATTTTTTTCCTGATGTATCCCTATTGACTTGCATGAATCTGATTTAAAAGAATAGTTTCTAATTATTATTAATTAGTTAAATATTAATCATGCCTTGACATTGAAGCATTTTTATGTTGAGTGGAAAAGCTATATTAAAAATTGAAATTTGTAGGCTAACAAGTATGGCCAACAACGGGATGTTATAAATATCAGTGCAGAGTTGATCTTCAGCTGGTTATTGGCATTTTCACAAGTTAATTATCAAGTCTTAATGCTACACTTTTCACAACATTTTCAATGTTAATTTAATATTACGTTTTTAGATTGTTTTATATTAATTTTTATGTCAACTATTAAAGACCAAAAGTCCTGTAATATATCCACTAATATGCTGGAGCTCCATCTCCAAATGTAATGGGTCAGCAGCTTCATAATCTCCTGGTCAGGTCTCTAAGGGGTGGATTATTTTTTTGAAGTATGTGAACAATTTGGCAGAGAGGGGTTTCCATCCAATGTAGAACTTGTTTCATTTCCATTGAAATCAATGGTATAAAATTTGGAGCTGATGTATACACCGTTAAGAGGGGTTTCTATGAGTCTATGAAGTAAACACAGTGGGCTGGATTTTGGAAACCCGTTGGAAGCACTAACGAAGGTGGATGGGCCCATAATTTCTCATCGCTATTTGAGTGCCGGTTTGCAGCATCTTCCAGCCTCCAGGCCATTTTTAAGGCGGCAGATCAGTGGCAATTGCTATTCACCAGCAGGGTAGTTTGTTAACATATTTATAAGGCCTATTAAGGCCATAATCAGAGGCTGGCTGGAAAGTTCCAATCGACCTGAGGTGCCCTGAGCCCGGTACATTCCTGCAAGTGGTCTCCCAGTGACAGACCAGGTAGGTAGCCCTCTGGGATCGATTTGAGGCTCCCCCTGCAGCTGCTGTACTTACATGGACACAGGCACAGATGCAGGCCACCCTGTAGAGGGATTACTCCTCCACAATGGTGAACTGGCGACTGGCCAATTGTTTTTAGAAGTTTGTAAAAAGCTGCTAACAAACCACAGCTCCTTCAGTGCCAGAAGACCTCCTATTGGCTCTCCAGCTTCCAGAAGCTGCCCAACTTCCTCATTTGGAGAGCAAGTGTGTCCTCTGGCCATTTCTTTGAAAATCGACGCAGGACGGCTCAGGACTGGAATGTGAACCTGATGTCGGGATGCAAACCCAAAACCAAATCCAGCCCAATGATTCCAATTAAAACATTAGTGAATGGGTGTTTAATAATGACAGAATCCGATTAACAATCATGCCATCCATAATTGAATAGCTTTCACCACATGATGTCGATGTCTCACAAACTATAACCCATAATAGTATACACCTTGGGCATATTCAATGTTAGGCAAGTCCACTTCATCTCAAAGATGACAATAACAACTTTAACATGTCCCATGGTAGTGTTAATTGTGTTTAATTGAAAGCAGGTGGTAGGCCTTAACAGGGGATTCACTGTGCCCCTATAAACAGGCACAGAATGAAACTTACATTGTTGGGTTAGGAGGTATATCTTGTAGTCGGTAGCATTGTAAATAAATGCCTACAGAAATATTAAAAGATTGGTCCCAGTTCCATCCTTCATCAACTGGTTTTCTGGAATGTAACAGCCAGCTGGCACAGGAACACAATGCAGATCATCATGGTTGCAGCATCTCAGGATTGGTTTTCATCCCCCTCTTCCAGATGAAAACAGATGTATGGTGAAGATCAGTCTATAATACTTTTGGCGTTGTGCGATGTTGCAGCCACTGGACCTCCCACATTACTTCCCTTCTGATCAGTGAGCTGCCTGTTGATGGTGGAAAGATGCGGGAACTCACCTGTCGGGGGCCGATTTTGAGCATGTGTTAGCCATGACTGTAAATGGTGCCATGAGCCAAAAATCCCGTGAAGTCAGAATACAAGAATCTTACCCGTGAGATCTATGCCCCGCTGGGTGGGAACCTCATCTCAATAAATTGTAATAAATTTAAATATAATTAAAGGCTTCCCTGCAATATGTTCCCCATCTCACTGAATATTCATACCTCACTGACGTGACGTCATCAGTAACGTTCACAACAGGTTTTAAAAAAAACTTGAAGCAATCGAGGGGAACCTGTTGGGGCGCAAAGGTAAGTATATCCCTTGGGAGGGGGGTGGGGGGATGGTGGTGGTGGTGGGGGGGTGAATGGTGGTGGAGTTGGTCCCCCTTGTGTGTGGGAGAAGGTGATATGTGGTAATCAACAGGAGGTTTCTTTGTGTATAGTGACCTGATGCCATGAGATTTAATGGGGTCTGGAGTAAATGCTGAGGCCACTCCTTCCTCACTGTATACCACTGTTCAGCCACATCTGTTGGGTTTTTTCTGCTGATTTTCCAGTTTGTCCATACCAAGGGATGGTAATGGAGGAATCTGGAACATGAGTCTGAAAGGTATGACTCTAAATGTAACTATGTCAGGGTGTTGCTTTACTGATTGCGAGTTAGCTCTTCCAATATTGGCACAAGTCCCACAAATGTTAGTAAAGAAGATTTTGTAGATTGACTGTGCTGGGTTTGCCCAGTGGATGGTCCAGTTTTATCCCTATTAGACGTTTTTATAATAGTTTGATACAATTGTGCGGCTTGCCCAGCCATTTCACAGAACAGTTAAGAGTGACTCACATTGCTCTGGGTCTAGATTCACAAAAAGGATAGGCCATGTAAGGAAAGGATTTTGCCTTTCCTAAAGGGCATTAATAAATCAAATAGGGGTTTACAACAGAACAGAAATATAAAAAATAGGAGTAGGCCATTTGGCCCTTCAAATCAGCTCCACCATTTATTATGATCATGGCTGGTCATCTAACTCAACAGCTTGATCCCCCCCCTCCCCCCCAATATCTTTTGATCCCCTTGGCCCTAAGTGCTTTATCTAACTCCTTCTTGAAAACATGCAATGTTTTGGCCTTTACTGCTTTCTGTGGTAGTGAGTTCCATAGTCTTCCCATTCTCTGGGTGAAGAAATTTCTCCTCAATTCAGTACTAAAAGGTTTACCCTGTAGTATCCTTAAACTGTGACCTCTGGTTCTGGCCATGGCCGTCATCAGGAACCTCATTCCTGCACCTACCCTGTCTAGCCCTGTTAGAATTTAGAATTTTACTAGGTTTCTATGATATTGCCCCCTCATTCTTCTAGACTCCAGCGAATATGATCCTAACCGACTCGATCTCTCCTCATGCATCAGTCCCGCCATCCTAAGAATCAGTCTAGTCAACCTCCTCTGCGTTCCCTGCAAGAACATCCTTCCTCTGATAAGGAGACCAAAACTGCACACACTATTCCAGCTGTGGTCTCACCAAGGCCCTGTATAATTTCAGCAAGACATCCCTGCTCCTGTACTCGAATCCTCTCGATATGAAGGCCAACATACCATTAGCCTTCTTTACCACCTGCTCTATCTACATGCTTACCATCAGCAACTGGTATATCAGGGCACCCAGGTCTCATTGCACATTCCCCTTTCTTTATAGTCATTCAGATAATAATATGTCTTCCAGTTCATGCTATCAAAGTGGATAACCACACATTTATCCACATTATACTGCATTTGCCCACCCACTCAAGTTGTCCAAATCACTCTGAAGAATCTCTGCATCCTCCTCACAGCTCACCCTCCCAACCAGCTTTGTATCATCTGCAAATTTTGAGATATTACATTTAGTTCCCTCATCTAAATCATTAATATATTGTGAATAGGTGGGGTCCCAGCACTTATCTCAAATGGCAGTCACTGCCTGCCATTTGAAAAATGACCTGTTTATTCTTGCTCTTTGATTCCTGTCTACCAAATAGTTTTTTTATCCATCTCAGTACACTACTAACAATCCCATGCGCTTTAATTTTACACACTAATGGGACTTTGTCAAAAGCTTTCTGAAAGTCCAAATAAACCACATCCACTGGCTCCCCCTCATCAATTCTGCTTGTTACATCCTCAAAGAATTCCAGTAAATTTGTCAGGTATGATTTCCCTTGAGTAAATCCATGCTGACTCTGTCTAATTCTACCACTCTTTACCAAGTACTCTATTCTAAAATCTTTGATAATTGACTTTAGAATTTTCCCCACTACCAACGTTAGACTGACTGGTTTATAATTCCCTGATTTTTCTCTACCTCCCTTTTTAAGTAGTGGGATTACATTAGCTACCTTCCAATCTGTAGGAATTTTTCCAGGGTCTCTAGAATCTTGGAAGATGACCACCAATGCATCCACTATTTCTCAGGCTTCATCCTTAAGTACTCTGGGATATAGATTTTCAGGCCCTGTGGATTTATTGGCCTTCAATCCCATCAATTTCTCCAAAACCTAACTCTACTGATACTGATTTCCTTCAGTTCCTCCCTCTCAATAAACCCTGTGTTCCCCAACATTTCTGATGTGTTATTTGTGTATTTCTTTGTGAAGACAGATCCAAAGCATATATTTAGTTGGTCAGCCATTTCTCTGTTCTTTTAAATTCCCTTGTTTCTGACCTACATTTGTCTTCACCAGTCTTTTTCTCTTCACATACCAATAGAAACTTTTAAATTTAGATTTTTGTTCCCTGTAAGTTTACTCTCGTACTCTATTTTCCCCTTCTTAATCAATCCTTTGGTCCTCCTTTGCTGATTTCTAAACTGCTCCTATGTTTGTCATTGCTGATATTAGCTGCTAATTCCAAATGTAATTAAATAACTGAAATTAATTTCACCAGTTTCTGTGTGGGACTTGAATGAATGTCTCTGGATCAATAGTCTAGGCCTCTGAATTACTAATCCAGTAACATAACTATGATACCCCTTCTTTCAGAGTAGCCACAGCATGTTTCTTAATTGTCACATTTTGAGATTTATTCAGTGTTTTTAAAATGTTGCAAAACAACTGAACTGCTTGGGCCTGAATTTACAGGGTGCAGTGGCCCCTGCTACCCTGGTCTAAAATATTGAGGTGGGGCTGATCTGCAGCCATTGGTAATGATCGATTAGCCATTAATAGACTGGACGTAGGACTTCGGTCCCTCAGGGACAGGAGGTATGATCACCAAGAGCTGCCAACCAGTCAGCCAGCAGCTCTCCAGTACCATCAGACCACTGGGATCTGTGGCCACCGCACTCAGGGCTTGAGGAGGTGAGCAGTGCTGCATCAGGATTTTGTAAATGTTTGTGGGTTCACTGACAGGACTCAGCAAGGGGATGGTGGATCAGGGCTATGTGTGTGGGGAAGGGGTGTGTGAAAGGGGTGGAACCTGGTGGGATGGGGGTTAACACCTTGGGGAGGCCATCCAATGGGTCAAAGAGGCCCGATTAAGGAAGGACCCACCCAACCCTGCACAAGGAAATTTCCCAGATAGGGGCTTGATGTTCATTTCCATCAGTGGTGGGATGAGGCCCTGAAGTGGGCGTTAATTGGTGGGTGGGCCACCTGTTGACACTCCTGCTGCTGGTAAAATTGTGGTAGGGGTGGGGTGGTGGGCGATGGATTTTACACGTCTTCAATCCACCAGTGGGGAGTCTAAAATGCAGTGCCTTTTTTTCTTTCACATTTCTGTGGCCGCTGATGCATTTTACTGTTCCTATATAACACTTGTTCAGTGAAAAGCAATCCATCTTGCGCCCATTACGTCCAAGCCATTTTGTTGAGTGGTTATCTAAAACCTCTCTCAGTTATTGGAGTTCAGGTTTATGGTACTGCGTTGCTGTATGTGGTTTTTAAAAAAAAACTGTTTGAAAAATATACATTTCTAAATAAAATGAAAAGACATCTGTACTTTTAATATTGAAATGTCAGATAAGCACTGAATCCCTTTGGCATGACAAACATCTACCTTGAAAGCAGGTTCAGTTAAGCTGAGGAGTTTGAAACATTGGTGTGTATACTCAGCGACTATGTGCACCATTTAGCAGATTTCTGATTATATGGTGCTTTGGGGGTTGACTATTCTGAAACATGAAAGTTATCAGTTAGATGCAAATCCTGACTTGAATGTCAGTCCGGTAGGTAAAATTCTGATTGACAGTTTGCAATGGATTTTTATTTTCACATTAAGTGTCCATAAGAAAAACTGGCTCCAAAAATATAATTCAAAAAGACCTTCAAAGAAGAACTCAAAATTGAACTGTAGCATGCAACCTATTCTCAGCCCCAAATGAAGGGAGAATTGCACAGCAATGCAAAAATGGTTTTCCTCAAAGCATAACGAGAGGAAACCTTATAAAATCCAAAAGATATTACTGCAGTACAGTCATTGAGTTTGTCAAATAAGAGAACAAAGTCTCCCAAGTTCTGTAGAAGCAGGATACTTTGAGGAAAGATATTGACAGCTGCCAACCTCAAAGAATATATTGGATTGTTATATGCTCTGAGCATTGACCCAATCTGATTTCTGAAATAATTGCCTTATACCAAATATATTGATTCATAAATCAATGTTATTGTTATTTTAGTTGATACATTTCTGGACTTCAGTTTAATATTCCCAGCACACAAGGATAAATTGAGGATCTAGTGAGTCGTTTATTGCAGTTGCATTAATTGTTAAGAGCATGGGGTACTGAAATCTCTGCAACAGCAAATTATATGAAAAAGCTAGATTGCATATTAATGGCAGATAAATTCCACTGACGAACATGTTGTGAAACATGTGAAAAGAGTGCTTTGGAAACCTAGAACCATAACACCTTCACTTTCCATCCTCTGACAACATACAGGTACTGAATGTTTTTTTTTAGTTACACTGTGCATAGCAAACAGGTTGTTTGCATATAAATTTAAGCTAGGGGCTGGGTTAGTGTCACCTTTTTGTATCTGGTAGTTGTAGGAATGCATTTTGTACAAAACTAGAACAAAAAACAAACCAAAGGATGCAAGTTAAAAGATGCCACCCGTTAAATTGGATTAAAGGAACAACTGATTAATGTTTGACATTGTTCAGTGTTGAAACGGATTGCCACTTAGCAAAGAAAATAATAAAAATGGTATTAAATTCATTCCTGAGTCAGAAGTGGTGGAATGATTTGGTTTTAGGCCTTGACAAGATGATAAATGATCAAAATAAATTTTGAAATAGAACGTAGATTGTATGTCAAATACGGGAAGCGACAAATATTTGATGCACAGTTTGGGACATGCATTTCCTAACTTCCAAATGACAGGGCATTTAACCAAAAAGAAAATAGCATCACGATTTAAGATGCTACTTCTGCTTCATTAGGACTGATTTGCTTCAAATATGTTTGTTGGTATTCAGAAAACTGCAAATTGTCTCAGAGAACTGCTAGCTTGCCATGTCAGATCAGAGATGGACTGATGGATGAGATTAGAGCATTCCTTTCCCCTATTTTCCTAAATAGATTATATTCCCCAGCCCCAAAGTGATATTGCCTTATACACCTGTTTCATGAGACAACCATGACTGCAATTGTGTACTTTCCAATTCCCAGATTCCCTCTTAAAGAATCTCGGCTCTTCTCCCAGGCTAATACAGCAGCTGGAAAAATTAAACATATTAATAATTTATTGATTTTAATTTCAGCTTGATTCATGCCTAATTTCAAGTCCACTAGATTTGATGTCTCTGAAATAGATCAGTACCTAATTTTTACACTTCCTGGAGAAAATGATGTGTTGAAAATTTTCTGTTGCCTCAAGCATCTGATTCATCATCGCACTTTATTAATCACTTCAATATCAGCTCTGTAAACTACACACCATTGTTGATGCTTGAAACTATTACCACTTATCAAGATTTACACATGTCCCGAGAAATAAATTGTGATAATATTAACTTGCTTCTTACTTAATTTGGTGCTAAATGTCACAGCTATTTCATTTTGACGTGGTTGTACTTCCCATCTTGGTCTTCTCTTTGTTGAGTCTATATATGATGTGAATGCTGCAAAGTTTAATTTTGCTGTAGTTCTTTGCTGGTGTAACTTGTGAGCTGCATCATCATCATATTCCAGTAAATTATCCTGACAACTGGAAACAAAATATAACTGAAGTAACTGATGTTTTGAAGGGAAATAATATTTTGTAATTTTTTCTTTCTGGCTCTCGTTACTGTGGTAAATACTACCAGCTGTCACTTGTTTGCTTGTACTTTTGGAAAATAAGGACACTTCATGAAAGATAAAACATGTAAACAAAATTTTTTTTGAATAGGATATTTGTAACCAATTAGGTATACATTGAAATTGTTCAAGGGGAGTCAGAATTGGTAAATGATTGCTTTGTGACCTAATGTGTCAAGGAATTCGCAAAAGGCAGTTCTCAGTTTGATTAATGGAGAGTCACATAAAAGCATATCGAAAATGACAATTTTGACTAATGATGGCTGCAGCATGATTTAGGGTGAATATAAACTGCACCAAGTGAGTGAAGACTGAATTGCTCCTGAATTTGCTTTGCACATGGCAAACTAATTTATACTGACCTCCAAAAATCTATTTTACTTCCTTACTTTCAAATTGCTCTGAAGTCCATGAGCAGTGCTGTGCAATTGTGTACACTGATGGGCATTTGAAGTGCATGCCTAATTTGCAATATTTACTAACAATGAATAGTATTATATTAATTATCTCTAGGAGGACTTCTTTTATAGTGACAGCATTTGTGAACACCCTCAGGAGGAATGAATATATTATGAATAGAAAGTTTGAAAGTTATATTAATTGCTTCTCGAAATCTTTCTTTAAATTTTCTATATTTTTCCTGCGATGCTGGCAAAATTGCAGCTATGCCATCCCTACATTATAGACTTTTGTACCATAACTATAGAAATCGTTAGCACTGCTGCCTCACAGTGCCAGGGACCCGGATTCAATTCTGGCGTCAGGTGACCGTCTGTGGAGTTTACACGTTCTCCCCGTGTCGGTGTGGGTTTTCTCCAGGTGCTTTGGTTTCCTCCCACACTCCAAAGATGTGCAGATTAGATGGATTGGCCTTGAAAAATTGCCCTTTAGTGTCCAAACAAGTGTAGATTAGGTGGATTAGCCATGGTAAATGCATGGGATTACAAGGATGGTTGGGGGGCGGGGGTGGGGGGGGGGGGGCGGCATGTGCTGGACTCTCTTTTGGAGAGTCGGTGCAGACTCAATGGGCCGAATGGCCTCTTCTGCCTTGTATGGCTCCTATGGTTCTATATGTCCACATTACAATCTGTAACTCGCAATATTAGTTTAAACCATATTCCCTACTCCCTGGCTTTGAAATCAACATTTGGACTATTTTGGATGATAAGAGGCTAAAACAGGGAAAAGTCAAGACCATCTGCTGTGTGGATCAAGATTTAATTTAATAGGAGCGCATGGGAAATGATTTAGTACATTGGAATTCTGTATTTGGAATGTCTTCTTGGAGCAGCAGTTGATTTTGAGAAAAATCACAATTTTTTTGGGAGAACAACAAGGCAATGCCTGTCCCTTTTGAACTTAATGGCGTTTCCTATTACTTGGCTGAACTTTTTTGGCCGCTTTCTAAGCTGTGTGGAAAAGAAAATGGCAGTTCCCCCTTGTAGCTGCAGAATCTTGAGGACAATATGTTTATTTTATGTTGCAGCCATCAGGGTTTGGGAGGGTCACTACCTAATGAATCCACAATTATGAGGACTTTTATCAGCTGTTAGTTGGACTGTTAATCTGGGTGAAACATCTGAGTAAAACTGAGTTCAATGCAGGATATCTATCTGATCTCAATATTCTTTGACCATAATAGGGATAAATAAATTAAACAAATGGCTTTGCATTAAGGAGTATCTGATACTTTTTTAGGTTTTGTGAAGTAATTTTATTGAAATCCAGAGCTCATTGTCAAAGAACAGGGATCTATGTGGTGTTGTAGGCTTAAGGAAAGTAAATCAATGTTTATTTATTTATCAGTCACAAGTAGGCTTACATTAACACTGCAATGAAGTTACTGTGAAAATACCCTAGTCGCCACACTCTAGTGCTTGTTCAGGTACGGTGAGAGAGAATTTAGCATGGCCAAAGGATACATTTGTATAAGACAAGCATGTGTCCCTATTATATGCTGATGCACATATTTGTTCTCTTGAAGCTTGTGCTCTTTCTCTCCATAGTATTACTAAATGGAAATTAACTTCTAATAAATTTCAAGGCCAAACTATGGGAAATATGTTCATATGGAAGAAGTGACTGCACAGGGTACAGCTTTCCTTGAAAGGTTCTTTCACGCACTCCCTGAGGGAATGTGACTATTTCCTCTTCAAATTGACTGCCATAGGTCAATGCTTTTTACTAAGTAACCATGTATTGTCAAAAATATAAAATGTTTCAGTCATTTTCCACCTGTTTTCTTCATCCATGGGATTGTAGCTGTGCTATGTGGTAATAACGAACAGATGGGATAACACATTCACATGAAATACCTTCAACAATATTTAGCCCTGACATTAACTTTCCCATATTTATATATTAAAAGTAACACATGTGTACTTCCATCAAGCCACACTTCATGTATAACAGTTTTCTGTCACATTTATATGGGCAAGTTTTTTCCAGGCAAATTTTGTTGCTGCTGGCTGACGGGCCTATTTTATTCAACATTTTATTTAAGTCAGAGATTGAAAGCCAGTCATTTGGAATGTACAGTTCTCCCAACTGAAATTATTATTGTAGGAGTCACCTTCAATGGGGTTAATTTCAGATGGGTGCCACAATGGGTAAAAAGTCCATTTGGTCAGATTACCATCCATGGGTGGAAAATTACCCGAGATTTTCTATAACCTCTCACTAAAATAGTAGTGGATAAATTACTGGAGACAAAGCGAAAGAAGTCATAGATTGAATTTTGGATTACTACAAAGCAGCCCGAGGAGCAATTTAACTCCGAGTGAGTTCACCTTGCACAGTTCCCTCATTAAATTAGGCCCTGAATTTCCTGAAGGTCTGGAATAGCCCTCAGAGAACTCTTAATGTGCCCCCAAACTCTGCGTTTTTGTCTACCCGGACCTCTTTTGCTCTTCCTTTATTTCCTTTTCCCCGCCGTAAGAGACCTTCACTGGTCTAGGGTCTAAGATCTGAAATTCCTTCTGGAAACTCTCAGCATCTACACTTCTCTCTCATTCTTTAAGACGATTATTAAACCTTGCTTTTTGATCATGCCTTTTGTCACCAGTTCCAATGCCTCTCTCTTTGTCTTGATGTCACATTTGGTCTGATTACATTCCTGTTTCACTCCATTAAAAGCACCATATAAATGAGAAAAGTTATTTTCGTTTAGTCAAGTGAGTGAGAGGAAACTGGAGTATTATTAATTCAGTGAAGTTGGCACCACTGAATATAATAAGGGCAAGGAATAATGGTATTATTAGGAAAATGGAGCATTTTCAAATATTTGTGCATTGGAAAACATTTGAAGTAGATGCTGGTGGCAATTTGATGAGGGGTTCCTACTCCCTCTTGTGGCTGATATGGATGAGCATGATTCAATTTTATTTTCACAAGTTTATTTATGAATTTTATAAACCAGTGGGAAATATGCATTAATTTGAAGAATCTGCCTTTTAAAAAATTATTTCAGGTAATTATTGCAGAAAGGGATGACTCATGTTGGGGTACTAAATCACAGGAACTCTGTCCTTTGCTTATTGAAGCCTGGAATTGTAGCTACCCACTTGTACTAGCACGATTTGGATGCTGGAAGTGTAAATTAGGTAAAAACTTTGCTTGTGCTGGGACTCCAGGCACTTCAAGGGATATGGGGGTCATGCAGGAAAACATCATTGAGGTTGAATGGAAGAGCAGGCTTGAAGGGCCAAATGGCCTACTCCAATTTCCTATGTTTAGTATAAGCTCAGAAATTATGTATGGATGAGGAAGATTATTTGGTCCATCTTAGTTCATCTAGATCCAGAGATCAAAATGCCCCTCCCATCTAAATAGACGATTCATATATTTGTTAAATCATTTCAGGAGTTTTGCCTTCAGTACTCTATCTGGACGTTTATTCAATATGTTGATTGTTCTTTGTGTGAAGAAATAATTTCTCAATATCAGCTGTTAGGTTATCTTTCACTAGTTGAGGAAGCAGTGGCCCTGTGGTATTGTCACTGGACTAGTAACACAGAGCAAGAGTCGGGGACCAGCGTTCAAATCCCACCATGGCAGATGGTGAAATTTAAATGTAATTTTTTAAAAATCTGGAATTACAAGTCTAATGATGGCCATGCTGCAAAAACCCATCTGGTTCACTAATGTCCTTTAGGGAAGGAAATCTGCCATCTTTATCCTGGTCCTGTCTACATGTCACTCCAGATCCACAGCACTGTGGTTGATTCTCAAATGCCCTCTGAAATGGAGGGCAGTTCAGCATGGGTAATAAATGCTGACTCAGCTAGCATGAATCATAACAAAATAAAGGTTATTCCCGTGACCTATTGTCTGAGTGCTGCAGTTCAATTTGAAGTAATATCTGGGCACCTGGAAAGGACAGATGGACCTTGGGGTCTCTGTCATGGGGATATTCCTTGTAGATGTTCATAGGGTTCTCTTAAAATCCATGGTAACCCTAAGTTGAACAGTCTGACTGCTGCCAGTGGGTTTCTCCATTTGAACAGTATTCTGCACCACTCTATCTGATATGTCCCCTGTTGCCTGCATTTTGAAACTTTTATCAATTTAATTCTTTTGAAAAGAGTACCTGTGAGCTTCACATCCTCTATTTGTTCAAGGAGATGTGACGTATCACAAATCTCCAGCAATGGCTCCCTCTTGATGCAACATCACCATCTACTACTACTCATTTGTGTTGTGCTTGTCACCTACTGCACTTCCCTCCGGCTGATTCTCCAACTCTCCCAGCCAGTGGATCTCTTGCAACTGGCTTGTTTGGGATAAAATGCGTGACAGCGCATGGTGTGTACTGTTGGCAACAAAAGAGGTTGAGGAGCCTGTGCCTCCCTCATTCTGTGACATATTTAGAAAATTAAAAGTGGGAAGGAAGTGAGACTCCATTCCAGAGGAGCAGAACTTGGATATCACTTGCGTGTGAAAATGTTATGAAACTTTGATGATATCAGTCACTGATTAGTTCAACATTTACCAGGAAGAGAGAAAATCAGAATGTTTCTTACTGAAACATACAAGATTCTGAAAGGCTTGATATAATAGATGCTTAGAGGATGTTTTCCCTTGAGGTGGAATCTAGAACTGTCAGGGAGAGTACAGTTTAAGAATAAAGGGCTCCTGTTCAAGATAGAAATGAGGAGGAATTTCCTCTCTTGGGGGCTGATGCGCGTTATCACACACGAGGCTTGAGATGCTCAGGAAATAAAGGCTTTTATTTGCTGTAACAACGAAGCTACTAATTATATACACGATCCCAGACTGAGGGGTCCCAGACAGAGCAGAGACCTTTATACCTCTCCCAGGAGGCGGAGCCCGACTGGGATGTACCACAATAACTATAGTACAAGGTGTAACAGCCCAACCCTAACCCCAACAGCAACAAGTAGAACAACCCATCCCTAACCCCAACAGCAACATATATACATACTTGTAGTACTGGCCAGACCCTGGCTCAGTACTATCTAGTGGGAACCAACGATGGTTCACCACATTCACCCCTCCTTTGAAGACAAAGGCCGGCGGGGTACAAAAAAACAGAATAATTTGTCATCAGTCTATGAGTTCAGACGGTCAGGGGGACCGCACCGTCGTTGTGACCTCCTCAATACCGGCGATGACACCGGAGTAGGCACTTGCGGTGGCGTTCTCCCCAAGGCGATGTCCAACTGTTCCTCCACAGTCTCACGGGCCGGTTGACCCTGAGGTGATGGTAATCCATGGAGTTCCGACACGCCCTGAAGTGGCGACCATCCTCTGGACTCAGGCAAGCTGTACACGGGAGTAAAAGGGTTAAGTAATGGTCCCGATGCTGCCCGCGCCGTGTCCGGAGGGGAAACCAGAGTTATGGGGTTTGTAATAGGGGGTATGGGAGCGACAGGGGTTTCTATGTCCCCTGCTGGCGCCAGGTCTCGGATCGAGACCGTGTCCTCTCGCCCGTCAGGGTCTGCCACATAGGCATACTGAGGGTTGGCGTGGAGGAGATGGACCTGTTCGACCAACGGGTCGGACTTGCGGGCCCTTACATGTCGCCGCAGGAGGACAGGTCATGAGTACGTCAACCAAGACGGTAATGAGGTCCCAGAGGAAGACTTCCGAGGGAATGAAAACAGCCTCTCATAGGGAGTAGCGTTGGTTGCCGTACACAGGAGTGAGCGTATGGAATGGAGCGCATCAGGGAGCACCTCTTGCCAACGGGAGACTGGAAGGCTTTTTGACTTCAACGCCAGTAAGACAGCCTTCCAGACTGTAGCATTCTCACGTTCCACCTGTCCGTTACCCCTAGGGTTGTAGCTCGTGGTTCTACTAGAGGCAATCCCGTATGAGAGCAGGTATTGCCTCAAGTCATCGCTCATGAACGACGAGCCCCTGTCGCTGTGAATGTAGCTGGGGTACCCGAACAGGGTAAAAAGATCATGGAATGCCTTGATAACCGTGGCAGCGGATGTATCAGAGCAGGGAATAACAAAAGGGAATCTCGAGTACTCATCAATGATGTTGAGGAAGTCCACATTCCGATCTGTTGAGGGAAGGGGGCCCTTAAAATCGACACTCAGTCTTTCGAAGGGACGAGTGGCCTTGACTAATTGTGCCCGGTCAGGTCGGTAAAAGTGCGGTTTGCATTCCGCGCATACCCGACAGCTTCTTGTTATGGACCTGACATCCTCCACCGAGTAGGGCAGATTGCGGGCTTTTATAAAGTGGTAGAGCCGAGTGACTCCAGGATGACATAGGTCATTATGGAGAGCCTGCAAACGGTCCTCCTGTATACTGGCGCATGTTCCACGCGACAGGGCATCCAAGGGCTCATTGAGTTTCCCTGGACGATACATGATGTCATAGTTATAGGTGGAGAGTTCAATTCTCCACCGCAAGATCTTGTCGTTCTTGATCTTGCCCCTCAGCGTGTTATTAAACATGAATGCCACGGACCGCTGGTCCGTGATCAGGGTGAACCGTTTTCCCGCCTAGTAATGGCGCCAGTGCCTGACGGCCTCCACAATGGCCTGGGCCTCCTTTTCCACCGCTGAATGCCGAATTTCGGGGCCTTGGAGGGTGCGGGAAAAAAAGGCGACGGGCCTGCCCGCCTGGTTAAGTGTGGCGGCCAGGGCGAAATCAGATGCATCGCTCTCCACCTGAAAGGGGATGGACTCATCAACAGCGTGCATCGTAGCTTTCGCGATGTCGGCTTTTAGTTTATCAAAGGCCAATCGGGCCTCTGGTGTTAGGGGAAAAGAAGTGGACTTGATGAGCGGACGGGCTTTGTCCGCGTAATTGGGAACCCACTGTGCATAATAAGAGAAGAAGCCTAAGCATCTTCTCAGTGCTTTTGCACTAGTGGGCAGGGGAAGTTCAAAAAGGGGACGCATACGGTCTGGATCAGGGCCAATGACCCCGTTTTCCACCACGTATCCGAGGATGGCTAAACGGCACGTACGAAACACACACTTCTCCCTGTTGTAGGTCAGGTTCAGGCGAGATGCAGTGCGTAGGAAATTTAGGAGATTTGTGTCGTGGTCCTGCTGGTCATGGCCGCAGATGGTGATGTTATCCAGGTACGGGAAGGTAGCCCGCAGCCCGTTCTGGTCCACCATTCGGTCCATAGCACACTGGAAGACCGAGACCCCATTGGTGACACCAAAGGGAACCCTGAGAAAATGATACAAGCGACCATCCGCCTCAAAAGCTGTGTATTGTCGGTCCTCTGGGCGAATGGGGAGTTGTTGGTAGGCAGACTTGAGGTCTATGGTGGAGAACACCCGGTACTGCGCAATCTGATTGACCATGTCAGATATGCGCGGGAGGGGATACGCATCCAGCTGCGTGTATCTATTAATGGTCTGACTATAGTCAATGACCATCCAGGGTTTGTTCCCACTCTTGACCACCACGACCTGCGCTCTCCACGGACTAGCGCTAGGTTGTATGATCCTTTCCTTGAGGAGCCGCTGAACTTCAGATCGAATGAAGATCCGATCCTCAGCGCTGTAACGCCTACTCTTAGTCGCAATGGGCTTGCAGCCTGGCACAAGATTCTGGAACAGGGAGGGTGTGGTAATCTTCAGCATCGAGAGGCTACAGGCTGCAGTTGTGCAATTTGGAGGCTGCAGTTCTCCCATTGAAAGCGAAGGGAGTGGCCCACCGTACTGTAGGGTTACACTCCTCAAGTGAACCATGAAGTTTAGTCTGAGAAGTATTGGCGCGCAAAGGTGCGGCAACACCAGGAGCTTGAAACGCTCGTAAACTGTTCCCTGCACCGTTAAAGTTACCACGCAACTTCCTAGCACGGTGACAGACCGGGACCTTGATGCCATAGAAATTGTCTGTTTGACAGGTTGAATCCGGAGTCCACACTGCTTCACAGCGTCTGGGTGGATAAAACTCTCAGTGCTCCCGCTGTCAAACAGACAATAAATCAAGTGGTCGTTTACCTGAATGTCCATCATAGACTTGTCAGGTCTATGAGGCTTGGCCTGGTCCAGGATGATCGATGCCACCGTTGGTTCATGAGCGCCACTGCAGGCGGCTGAGATTGACGAGGATGACCCCTGCTGGTCGTTCGCGGTCGGTGCCGACCAACATGGCCGCTCCCATAGGTCGCACGTGGGTGATGGCGCCAAACTCAGCGACCCCTGGTGGTCACACCTCTCCAACATATCAGCTAGTTCTACTGCCTGGGTGAGGTCAAGATTACCTTTCTCCAGTAGTTTGAGTCGGATGTAAGATGATCCGACTCCCGCCACAAATGCATCTCGAGCGAGGTCGTTCATATTCTGCTCTGCCGACACTGCTTTGCAGTTACAGCCCCTGGCTAGCTGTAGGAGCTCGTTCGCGTATTCCTCCGTCGTTTCGCTGGACTGCCGTCGTCGAGTGGCTAAGAGGTAACGAGCGTGTATTTCGTTGGGCGGTTTAATATAACGCTTCTTAAGAAGCTCGAGGGCCTTTGTGTAGTCGGTGGCCGCAGGGATCACGAGGTAGACAGTGTCGCTTACCCTCGCATGGAGGACCCGGAGTCTGTCATCATCTGGTGACCGCTGCGGAGGCTGCCAGGTAGTCCTCAAAACATTTCAACCAGTGGTCAAAGGTGTTAGAGGCGCCCGCCGCACGTGGATCCAGTGTAAGGCATTCAGGCTTCAGTATCTGCTCCATACTCTCTATATCGTTTTTTTTTTCCGACGAGAGTTTATTTACAGCAAATAAAATTGATGCGCGTTATCACACACGAGGCTTGAGATACTCAGGAAATAAAGGCTTTTATTTGCTGTAACAACGAAGCTACTAATTATATACACAATCCCAGACTGAGGGGTCCCAGACAGAGCAGAGACCTTTATACCTCTCCCAGGAGGCGGAGCCCGACTGGGATGTACCACAATAACTATAGTACAAGGTGTAACAGCCCTACCCTAACCCCAACAGCAACAAGTAGAACAACCCATCCCTAACCCCAACAGCAACATATATACATACTTGTAGTACTGGCCAGACCCTGGCTCAGTACTATCTAGTGGGAACCAACGATGGTTCACCACAGGGGCATGAATCTTTGGAATTCTGTACCCTAGACAGCAGTGAGTCAGGGTCATTGACTATATTCAAGGTTCAATTAGACAGACAGGGAGTTCAGCATTATATGAAGCAGGTAAGAAAGTGGAGCTGAGACCATGATTAGATTAGTCATGGTCATGTTGAATGGGGGAGCAGTCTTGAGTGACCGAATGGCCTATTCTTTCGATTTCTAATATTCTGATGCTAAGACCAATGTTGGCTACCATCTCTGAAAAAGAATGTACAAATGAGAAATACTACTTACTTCTAGAGCAGTGTTAAAATACATATTTGCATGCAAATATCTAAGGGATATGATGATTTGTGAGTACAGCATTCTGTGTGGAAGCATTTGTGGGATGAACGTAAGTAAGGACGAGAATGAATGGTAACATCAAGGTGAAGGCCTGTGGCATAAAGCGTATTGTGTTACTTCATTGGCACTGATGGTAAACAATTCACAGTTTGACGCAGTTAAAAGGGGTTGGGTTACTAGTGATGGACATACTTTATACAGTACGTGGTTTTAATTTTTTATTTGTTCATGAGTTGTGAGTGACTTTGGCAAGCTAGTGTTTGTTGCCCATACCTAATTACCCTTGAGAAGATGGTGGTGTGCATCTTTGTGGGCTGGTGCGGTCCATGTGATGTAGGTATACCCACAGTGTGTTAAGGAGCGGGAGTTCCCAGGTTTTGACCCTTTGGAAGTGAATGAATGTTATCCAGGTCTTGATGCATGTGAGCTGGACTGTTTCTGTGCTTGAGGAATTGCAAATGGTACTGAACACGGGAATCTTCAGTGAACATCCACCCATTTCTGACCTTATGATGGAGGGAGGATCATTGACAAAGCTGCTGAAATTGCTGTGAGTTCAGTGTTAATTATATAGGATGGGGAGAAATTGTACTTGCGTATCTCCCAATTGGGCTCACACTTAATTGGCAAATCAAGCCTTAAATTTCGCCAAGTGTTATGGCTGAGAAGGGTGGATATATGTGAAACGCAGCTAAGAACAAGTCTCCACTCTCTAGATGTGGATACTGAGCCATTCATCTCTCCCTCTCCCTTTCTGTTTATTTATTGCCCCAACTGCCATCAGTGAATGCAATACAAGCCAGAAATTGGGCATTATTGGTTACTCATGTTCAGTACTGCACCACTCAATGCATTTACTTGCTGGTCCATGAAATAACTCTTTGGCATCGTACATTCTCAAGCACTTTGTGATGCTTTGTTGCTTTAAGGGTGTTATAGAAATATAAGTTATTGTAATGCATTTTTAGGATATCACAAAGTCACAGCTTTCTTCTGTCATCATATGGGTAAAATTGTGATTTTGCACATCCACTTTATCAACTGATAGTGCAGTGGATATGATTTTTGCTTACCTTTTAAAATAATGGTTAAAAGATTGTATGTGGAGGGACCCAATTTTTGAATGTGGAATCTCAGTGGATGAGGATCTCCATTAGTAGCCCAAAGTCAGAAAACAACATCTTCCCTTGGCTCAGATGTCATCAGTTTCTCTTGTTTGAACTGTTTGGGCAAAACTAGAGCAAATTTACTCTAATTTCTGGCACAGCTTTTCAAATAGGGTCCCTTGCAATATATAACAGATTCCCTAAGGATCTCCAGACTCTTCTGTGTTCAATTATTGGCACAATGTTTCCTGTGATATTATGTAGATTAATTAAAGTTGTATTCTGCAGTCTAATCGCTGTTTTACTATGGATAGCTAATGCGGCCTTTCCGTAGGGGGATGGCCCCTGGGAATGCGATGATATTTGGAGGGGGCTCTTAGGAGATGATCAATGTTTGTAGGAACATCCACACATAGGAAGGTTTAAAGATCACATTAGTAAAGTGCCATGTAGTCACATTAGAACTAATGTACAAAATAAGCAGTTGATTTTTAAAAAGAAAGATTCCAAAGATTATTTCCCAATGCAGAGTCACAGATCAAAATCATTCCCACTCAGAAACAATGAGAGTTTGATTTGCTTTTTCCTTTAATCCACTTGGTGATGACCTGGTTTCCTTGTAAAGCCACACTGAAGGAGATTTTTTAGATTGTTACAACAGTTGCCCCCATATTTCCCAGGCAATACACAGCTGATCACAATGCTTCTACTTCTAAAAAGTAGACTGAGCATTTTTTTCTCCTGGGTGGGTGGTAGCAAACTCTGGATTTCTGTTGGTCAGCAACCTGATTTTCTTTGTGGCATTGTGAAGGGGAACCATGTAAATTTGATTGTGAAGCTGACGTTCTGTGACAATCATTTCCACTGAAACCAGAAAGCAGAAGAGAGTAAAATCTGTTCAAAATGTGAAATAAAACGTTAAATAAAAAGTAAGCAAATTAATAAACACCTGTACATTCTCAATTCTAAGGTTGACATAGACAAAGTACAGATTAGGTAAATATATATTGGCCATTGCTCCTGCTGCAACACGTTACCTCACACTTTTCCCCCGAAGTAGCTACATCCAACTGGAATTCTGAAATGGCATGAAGAAAATTACCAACCTGCCACTGACAGCAATCCCTTTTATCGTTACTCCAAGTTGGAAGGTAGCTGAACATAATAAAATTTAACCATGTGCAGGATTAGGGAGCTAATTGAGGAACACTTGGCATGGTACAAGCTGGTCTCCTTGATAATCTGTTTAATTATTGTAATGTAAGAAACCTGACACATGAAGCAGTGCACAGAACCAGTAAGAACAGTTACGGTAATGAGAGGCCATGATTTAAGGGAAAAACAAAATACTGCAGATGCTGGAATCTGAAACAAAAACAGAAAATGCTGGAAAATCTGAGCAGGTCCGACAGCATCTGTGGAGAGAGAATAGAGCCAATGTTAAGTCGGAATGGGTCATCCTGACTCGCAACGTTGGCTCTGCTCACTCTCCACAGATGCTGTCAGACCTGCCGAGATTTTTTCCAACATTTTATGATTTAAGGGAAGTCTGTCAAGTCTGTTCTTTCCCTCAAATAGTTCACCACATATTGAGTGAGGGAAAGATTAATGCCTCCGTGGAAGTTTATAAAGCTTGACTTACTTTGGAGGGATAGGGTGCAGATTTAGAGTAAAAGTTCACTGGCCCAGAGAAGCTGCCAGAAAATATTTGCTTTCATGTCTAGTTCTCTTTTTTAAATCATCCAAAGGCATTTTTTAACTCTAGTGTGGTGCCTGGTACTCATAGAAGCGCTTTATTTTTCTGCCTCCAAAACACTGATATTTTTAAATAAGTAGATGTTTCCACAGTCAGTAAATATATTGTCCGTTTATACTATAATACATATCAGTGACACTTTTCTACCTCTGTGGGGCAAGAATGAACAGGAATAAGCACCTGGGTCACTGAGATCTTCTTTCCTCCTGTCCCAACCCTGTACACTGGAGTCAACTGATTTCCTGTCTTATCTTTGGTATCCACCGCATTCAAATGTGGCCTCAAAATGGTTCAACGTGGTAGCAATGGGCAGATGATAAACCTGCTTCATTTGTAACCATACATTGTGCATCTAAAATTTAAATCAGCCTTGTTTTATTCCATGTTTTATGTCGGGAAGCAAAAAATAACAAATCAGTCGATTTAACATTTGAAACAGGAAAACATTTCACAATTAATATTCCAGGTTAATATTTTTTAAATCAAAAAATACGGAGGTCAAATTGGAAAGCACCTGAAAATGGGAGTGGGGGTTGCAATGTGCAATTAGCCTGTGCCCATTTAATGTGATGCAGGCAAAAGGCTAACATAATGCTACTTATTCATTTTAAAATATGTCAGCACACAACCAATGCTTACAGCACTGCTTGACTGGATGCATTAACAGGCTCCCAATATGAGTGGATAGCATCACTTAAGTTGGCCTGCACCTCTTAAAGGGGAGGTGTATTGTGGCTGGTGATGGTGCTGGCAAACCTTCATGAAGTCAGTCTGGTCAGACCCCATTTGGAGTATTGTGAGCAGTTTTGGACCCCGTGCCCAAGGAAGGATGTGCTGGCCTTGGAAAGGGTCCAGAGGAGGTTCGCAAGAATGATCCCTGGAATGAAGAGCTTGTCGTATGAGGAACGGTTGAGGACTCTGAGTCTGTACTCGTTGGAGTTTAGAAGGATGAGGGAGGGGATCTTATTGAAACTTACAGGATACTGCAAGGCCTGGATAGAGTGGACGTGGAAAGGATGTTTCCATTAGAAGGAAAAACTAGAACCAGAGGGCACAATCTCAAACTAAAGGGACGATCCTTTAAAACAGAGATGAGGAGGAATTTCTTCAGCCAGAGAGTGGTGAACCTGTGGAACTCTTCGCCACAGAAGGCTGTGGAGGCCAGGTCATTGAGTATCTTTAAGGCAGAGATAGATTGATTCTTGATTAATGAGGGGATCAGGGGTTATGGGGAAAAGGTAGGAGAATGGGGATGAGAAAAATATCAGCCATGATTGACCTAGTGGCCTAATTCTGCTCCGATGTCTTATGGACCTGGGAAACATTGAAGATTACTACAACATTAGAGAAAGTAGACTGACTCTACATTGGAGGCCTTCACGAAGGTGATGAAAAGGAGGAGAGATGTCCTTCATCTGTAGAAGGCCAGGAAGCTCCATAAGCGGATGCTGAGAAGGCAGTGGGAACAGATGGCCATGCACATCAATGCCAGGAGTCAAATTCCGACACCCTGGATGCAGTGTTGCAAGAAATTCGATTACCTCACATGAATGATCAAGGTCAGTAAGTATACCTTCAAATGCATTGCTTTGCCAACTGCAGCAGTGGCCTCAGCCACTACTCAATTCAATGAATCTTCATCACTCAACTTCCAATAAATTCTATCAATCGGGACATATACCTAAAATCTGTATGTTTCACTACACCCCCATTCTTGGCACTGCTGCAAGTTTCACACCAACAAGTTTGCACACACACAGCCAGCTAATCAATCATGGCAGCCACATACTCCAAACTAAATAGATGACACACATCATTTCTCTCTTAGAGGACCAGGCAGCGCACAACTGGAGGAGAACTGGCATGTGTACATGTCTGAGCCCCCTGCATGACCCATCAATAATGGAGGCGATGCTGCTGGCCATTATTGGGATGTCTGATTCTATGGCTAATGGCAGTGCTGAAACCATCCAGTGGGGTTAAAACCATAAAATATGGTTTAGCATTTTTAATTCTCCTTCTCATAGAACATAAAATCATTAGAAAGAGGTGCAGAAGTAGGCCATTCAGCTCTTCGAGCTTGTTCCATTATTCAGTATCATTGCTAATCTGATTGCGGCCTTAACTCCAGTTTCCTGCTTGCCTCCTGTAACTCTTGACACCTTTATAGATCAAAAACCTGCCTAACTCATCCTTGACCATATTCAATGACCCAGCCTCCACTTCACTTCTCTGTGAAAGAAATTTCCAAACAGTAATGACTCTGAGAGAACAGATTCCTCCTCCACCTCTGTCTTAAATGGGAGATTTCTTATTTTTAAACTCCATCTCCGAGTTCTAGATTCCCCCATAAGGTAAAACATTCTCTCATACCTACCCTGTCAAGCTACCGCAGAACCTTTTATATTTCAATAAAATCACCTCTCATTCTTCTAAACGCCAAAGAACTTCAACCCAACCTGCTGAACTTTTCCTCATAAGCAAATCAATCCCTTCATTGCAGGATCAAAGCAAATTACTGCAGATGCTGGAATCTGAAACAAAAACAGGAAATATTGGAAAATCTCAGCAGGTCTGATGGCATCTGTGGAGAGGGAGCAGAGCTAACATTTTGAGTCTGGATGACCTTTTGTCAGAGCTACCCTCATTGCAGGAATCAGTCTGTTAAACCTTTTCTGAACTACTTTCAATGCAAGTATATCCGTCCTCACATAAGGAGACCAAAACTGTCCACCGTACTCTGTGTGGTGTCGCCAGTGGCCTGTACAGTTTCAGCAATGAAACTTTTATATGCCATCCTCCTTGCAATAAAGGCTAAAGTAATTTATTAGTCACAAATAAGGCTTACCTTAACGCTGCAATGAAGTTACTGTGAAATTCCTCTAATCTCCACACTCCGGCACCTGTTCGGGTCAGTGCACCTAACCAGCATGTCTTTCAGACTGTGGGAGGAAACTGGAGCACCCGGAGGAAACCCACGCAGACGCTGGGAGAACGTGCAAACTCCACATGGACAGTGACCCAAGCCGGGAATCAAATCAGGGTCCCTGACGCTGAGAGGCAGCAGTGTTAACCACTGTGCCACCATGCCGGCTGACATTCCATTTGCCTTCCTGTATAATCACTTGTTGTACCTGCATGCTAACTTTTGTGATTCATGCACATGGAACTCAGATCCCTCTGTGCCACAGCATTTTGCAGTCTCTCACCATCAAATAATAATCTGCTTTTCTGTTCTTCCTGCCAAATTGGACAAACTCTCACTTTCCCATATTATATTTCATCTGCCAGTTTTTGCCCATTGATTAACATATCTTTGTATCACTCTCATAAATTATATTCCTACCTATCTTGGTATTGTCAGTAAATGTGGTTACAATACAGTCAATTCCCACATCCAAATCAATAATGAAGATTGTAAATAGTTGTGAGCCTGATAACAATCCATTTATCCTGACTCTCAGGTTCTTGTTAGGTAGCCAATCCTTTATACATGTGTATCACACCCAACTCTTACCTTGAGTTCTTACCTTGTGTAGTAATCTGTTATGTGGCACTGTTTCGAATGGCTTTTGGCAATCCAAATACACTACATCTACTGGTAAGCATTTATCTACCCCACTTGTTATCTACTCAAAGAACTCTAATAAATTTTGCAAACACTATTTCCCTTTCATAAAACCAGGCTGATACGGCCTGATTATATAACGATTTTCTAAATGTCCTTCTATTATCTTAATAGTCGTTTGGTAGTACAGAACTTGAGTATTGCTGAAAAAAAGAGACATAGAACTATAGAATCCCTACACTGAAGAAAGAAGCCATTCGGCCCATCGAGTCTGCACCAACTCTCCAAAAGAGCCCCGCCACCCTATCCCCGTACCACACATTTACCATGACAAATCCACCTAATATACACACATCTTTGGACAGTAAGGGGCAATTTAGCATGGCCAATCCATCCAACCTGCACACCTCTGGACTGTGAGAAGATGAACCTTTTCATCTTGCACTTATCAGGACTCTTGGCAAGAATACATAAATAAGAATGCATTGCAAGAACTAAGGATCCTCCATTGATACCTTCTGGATTCCTATACTGCCTCAGTTCCAGTCACACCCTCAGGTTTGGTTCATTCAGGAACATAGGTTAGTTACCTTAAGGGATGTGACTGCCTCCTGGAATCAAATGTCCAGCTAACTTTCCTGATGCTTGAACTCTGTCTCATCAACTCTGAGCCAAGGTTCCTCGAGATGCAAACACTTACTGCAGACGTGGTTGCTGTGGATCAAACAGGTGTTCACCATTGCCCACAGGTGCAACACATCACCTGATCTTCCATGTTAATTTTGTTTCATTTAACTAATTAGGTTTCAAGTTTAGAAATATTACCTGTAGTTATGTTATGAAATTTAACTAGTGCTCTAAATTTAAATTTAATACAATAGGTGGATCTCCTCAATATGTCTCAGTTTAGAGAGAGACAGAGAAGAAAACTGAAAATTCATCTAATTGCTCACCCACTTTTGGGCTTCAGTTCTTGGGTCTTTCTGTCTTTGGTTTCTTCTCTCAGAATACTATTTTTATGAAATATCAGACAGGACGATCCTTCACAGCACCAAATTCCTTCACTTATCAAATTTCTAGAGTTAAGCTCTTGACCTCACACCACTCAGATAAAGCTGCACCTTTTGTGCTACTTCTCGTATCACATCTCCCCTCATCTCTCATTCTCTGCTGATTCAGAAGCTGTAGATAGTGAAAATAAGTACTTTTTATTTCCCCCACATTTCCCCACACCACAAACTTACCTTTGTTTCTTTCTCCTTTCAGATATCTAAGAAGTGCAACCTGGCCAGACAATGCAGGAACAGGAAGGAAACATGAATTCACACTCAGAGTGGAATTTTCTGAGCTCACTGATGGTGAGCTTGGAGACCGGAAGGACATATACTCAGGCGGAATGATGGCATACCAAAACCCTGCCACTTTTCCACCTCCATCAGAATTAAGTTTTGTGTGGGAAAGTCCTTGGTGGACTTTCCTGCCACACTGCTAATTTATGACCATTTAATGGCCTCATCCCACCACCTCTGGAGTTATCCCAGCCTCAGAACGGCCATATCGCCATGTGGCATACATGATCGGTGAACTCATGTGGACCACTTGTCACATTGTAGTGGGAAGTGCAGCTCAATCAAAGGCAATCAGTAGCTGATTTTTGGGGTGGGGGGCACTGAAAGGTGCCGCCCACACACCCCCCCACCCACCCCCCCCCCCCCACCCCCCCCCCCCCACCCCCCCCCCCCCCCCCCACCCACCCCCCCACCCACCCCCCCCACCCCCCCCCCACCCACCCCCCCCCCCACCCACCCCCCCCCCACCCACCCCCCCCACCCACCCCCCCACCCCCCCACCCATCCCCCCCCCACCCACCCCCCCACCCACCCCCCCCATCCACCCCCCCCCCACCCACCCCCCCCCCCCCCCCCCCCCCCCCCCACCCACCCCCCCCCCCCCCCCACCCCAGTCCCCAACTCCCAAATTACTTGTACCTCTAGCCTGTGTCTTTTGCAATCCTGGAACTCCAGTTTTGGTGTGGGGCTGTTGGGGGTCCTTCAGGCAGCAGCCACGGCCGCCTCAATGGTGCTGCTAAGTAAATGCGACCCCCAACGTCACAACATGTTTCTGTGCTCAGTCACAAACTGAGATACTGATATCATTTATCATTTAGAGGATAGCACAGAGGTGACATCTGCACATGCTGAGATACTAGGTATGAGTGGCCTGCAGCCATAGCAGAAGGCAAGAAAATTGAAGATTTTAGGAGGGCAAGCCCACACACTCAGATGAGCAGTTTGAAGACGCAACCTATAAAAGAAGGCAGATGGACATGCTCAACAAAGTGCTTGGTGCATTGGGAATCTAGCCAGAAAGCCTGTGGTCAGGGAACATGGAGGAATTCAGCATCACTTGACACGCTTTGCATGGAACCTAAAGTGTATCCTTTCTCGTGTAGAAATGGTGACCAACTCTATTTGCATCATGTGGACCCAACAGATTCTGATGGCTTCTATTGCAGCATAAGCAACAGCCACCCAATGTCTGAGTGCTGCAGTGGTAGCTCAAATTTGGTATGGCAGTGACTACATGAAGCTGCTGTCCTGTCTCAGGAATACTATGCTTAAACTCCCATCCTTCTGAGGCCTGTCAGCTAGTCGCCCAGAACTAATGCCACTTATGTTGCCATGGTATTGTTCTAGGCCAAGCCTTACTGTTCAAAGCTGTGTGAGGTTGTTCTCCAAGGCCATATGCAGTCTCCTCTGTAAAACTCAGCAACCTTCCATGTTGCAGCCACTGGGATAGCGCTGCATAGGTGCACTAGAATAGGCAAAGATACATGGAAGACAGACAATAATAAAGGAATGTACAAGATACTTAGTTTAATTTTGTTCATGACGAGGTGTAATTTTATTGAGCAATTTGGTTTGGGGTGCAATTTTATCAAGATTTTATTTTCTGCATTTTAGCCAAGTAAAAGTTGTGATTACTAGTTAGAGACAAAAGAATTGGTGAATTGGGATTGCAGTTTCTAATGTTGTACTAAGATGAGTTCCCCACCGACAGCCTGGCCAGAAAGAGATTGTTTCGGTTGCCTCTCCCCACAACCCACCTGCAATCCTTTTCCTCTTCCTCCTACTTCTCAGCTGTTTGATGGGTCGCTGTGGAAGAAGTTATCCTCTCATGATGGTGGGATTGTTCAGCATGCAGCAGACCACCACAAATCTTGACACCAGCTCTGCTGAGTACTGCAGGGTTCCTCCAGAGTGGTACTGTCACCATAGGTGTTTCAGCACCACCAATGGTCTGTTCTATCCACATTTTGTATATGTTTGTGTGCGCTTTAACCCATGTTTTCACAGAATGAAGGCATCAGAACTGTTGCCAGGTCACTGGCAATCCAGCTGTACCTGCTGCATCTGGTCACATAGCAGCTGAACATTGAGGGGGTTCTGGCATAGGACAGAGTTGACATTCAGTGCTTGCAAAGCAATGTGCATGCAATCAATGGCGCCCTGTAACATGGGGAAATCTGCAATCCTAATGAAGCTGCAATCTCTCTCCTCCTACTTCAATGGCAAGAAAGAATAACATGTAGTTAGCTTTCAGTGAATAGAAAGCCTTAGCAACAATGAATGACAAATTGCAAAGATCCAGTAAATATTTTCATCTTCAACTTAGAAGGAGCCAGACACACATGGTGGCACGGTGATTAGCACGGCTGCCTCTCAGCTCCAGGGACCTGGGTTCAATTCCAAGTTGGGTCACTGTCTGTGTGGAGTTTGTACTTTCTCCCCATGTCTGCATGGGTTTCCTCCAGATGCTCCAGTTTCCTCCCACAATCCAAAAGACTTGCTGGTTAGGTGCATTGGCCATGCTAAATTCTTCCTCTGTGCACCCAAACAGGTGTCGGAGTGTGCCGACTAGGGGATTTTCACAGTAACTTCATTGCATAATGTAAGTCTACTTTTGACACTAATAAATAAACTTTAAAACACACCAGCTATTTGCCATAGAGCTACTGGTTGCAGCTGTGAATGCAGCAGGTGGCAGATTTCAGTGTGGACATCATTGCTGAAGTGCGGTTCTCTCACAATGTGTCTCTCACTGATGTTCATGGTTCTGAAAATTCTAGGCTGATGTGGCTTTCTGCTGAGAGCTCTTTTATATACCTGTACAGAAAGAGAGGAATGCACATCATTGTGCTTCTGAGCTTGGTTGAAAATGTAATGCAGATATGCTCCACATGGAGTGAACATCTTCCAAGATGAATTGAATGTGTGAGACCACCACCCGCCCCCAACGCTGTTAAGTCTGACAGTTTAGCAATAGACATTCTCAGCACATATCACAAACTCAAAGACCTGTGGATTTTCACCTCAAAGACTTTAGGTCAGTGCATCTGTGATCTCTTTGTTATGCCAATGTTTTATAAACTTTTTCATAGGTGGTAAAATTTTCAGTCATACTTGTGTATCCTTCCACATTGGTAGGACTGGCGCGCTATTAATACTCAATAAATACCTTTTTATTGAATACCTTTGTTATTCTTGAATATTTGAAGCAATTGGGTACAAATTTGATTAAAAACTACACAAATGACATTTTCAAATGTGATGGGCAATTTTCCTGTGGAGTTACAAGACTTTTAATTATATTGATCCACTTTGTGATTTTATACAGTAATCACCTACCTCTAGTTTCTCCTGGTATTTGCATAAAACACTTCTTTATTTAAAAAAGATTGGATGAAATTGTTCTGTAATTCTTTCTTCACAGAGAATCAATTAACATTCTTTACATTGCTTCAAAGCTTAGTAATCTGAAACCTGGCATGAGCTTTGTTTTCCTTTTCTGAATTTCTTCTGCCGTCTCTATACATTAGAATTTGGCATGTATTGCATCTGAGTTTTGAGCATAAAGTAGTGATAATATGTATAAAATAGGTATATGTGGGTGGCATGGTGGCACAGTGGTTGGCACTGCTGCTTCACAACTCCAGGGATTCGGCTTCAATTCCTGCCTTGGGGGAATTGGCTGTGTGGAATTTGCATGTTCTCCCCATGTCTGTGAGGGTTTCTTCCGGGTGCTCCGATTTCCTCCCACAATCCAAAGATGTGTAGGATAGACGGATTAGCCATGATAAATGTGTGGGGTTATGGGGATAGGGTGGGGGAGAGGGCTTGGGTAAGGTGCTCTGAGGTGCAAAATCAAAGGGCCAAATGGCTTCTTCTGCTCTGTAGGGATTATATAATATGATAAAGCATACTAGATTAGTAATGGGACATTCTGTAGAGGTGTTGGTCCTTCTGCTAAATTCATAGAGCCCTTTTTTTCTAGCTGTCTGTTGATGGACTCCCTTGAGAAATTAAATGATGGTTAGGATGGGGCCCAATGGTGGACAGTTAACTGCCTGATTGCCATTGAATTCTGTCGGGGTCTCCCGATATAGCTGGGGCAGTTTTGCCCCCCTAGCTTTCCAGCCAGTGGATGGCTCCGCAGCTGCAGCCATTAAATTCTTTATGTTGCCTCTAAAAACAACAAATTAAAAAATATTAATCCTATGTTGTATGGATGACTCTATAAGATCTGTTATGGTGAAGTAGAAGATTTAGAGGAACTGTAGTTACATAGAATATTTGTTTCTTTCTTACTGTTTTTTGCAATAAGTTCTTTATTTCTTCCCAGCTTACTTTATAAATGGTTGTTTCTTTTTGGCTATTTCTGTCCAAATATAATTAATTAACCTAAGATTACAGGCTTTCCCCCACAATGCTTAATTTGCTCTTCATGAGTTGTTCACTCGGAGAGGTCAAAGAATAGCTTGACTGAATCCTCCTCTGATTTTTCATAAATGCACGTTCTTAGATAATAAACACCATTATACATAAAGGAAGTCTTGTGGTGCAGTGGGTAGCAGCCCTGCCTCTGAGCCAGAAGCTCCTAGTTCAAATTGCACCCCAAGACATGATGTTCAAGGAAGGGGTGTTCATAACATGGTCAAACAGGTTGAGTGTCAACCTGCAAATCTTTCCAACACGCCAGTGGCTGACGGTAAGAGTGGTAGAGACTCCTGGTCATCCTTGCTTGTTGTGGAGTGGTGCCCCTCAAACTATAAGCTTCTGGTGACAGACCAGAGACCTGTTCCAGGAATTACTAACTATGGAAACATTTCAAAGTCTGCTTTAGTGTACCACTAAATGTGGAAAGAGATTTGGAGTAAAGATATACTTTGGCACTTTACTGCTGCAACAACTCCCAATCTTCTTTATACATATAATGTGCATTGCAATGTTGGTTAATTTTGTGCTTTTTTGAACAGATAAGTGCATTTTAATAACCAATCTGTAGCCCAGCATACAGTATGCAACATACGGTGTTATTAACATATGAAAGAGTGTAGACTGAATCTAGCCTTTTTGTAATATCCACATGGGCAAAATGGCTTGCTGACTCTCAAATAATCCTTGATCTTGATCAATAGGGCAGCAATCGGAGGTGGTGGTGCACCCATCCATTATAGAACCTGTCTGATTTTCATTTTATGGAATGAAAGTTGGGTGGTTCTAGACTGGACAGGTAATTCATTGTGCCAAATTACTGTCCAGGTAATGACAAATAATGTTTACCCCTCTATTTCATATGGAAACCACTTGGCCAAGGCACGAGAAGGCTGGCAATGCCCATGAAGCCATAGCAAGCAGAAAAGTCAGTCCTTTCAAAGGATGAGAGTAGAAGAGTGAAAAAAGTTAATGTGAAACAAGCATTCTATAAACCTTTCTCCTGCTAAAGACTGTTAAAATCGAGATTAATTATCAGTAAAACACACATAGCCCAGGATGAAAAGGAGGTAATAGAGATATTTGATTATCAAAGATGGAATTATACCTTAGTGCATGCTGAGTGGTTATAATTAAGGACAAAGTGAATTTCAGTATTGTTGAATTGTTCCATTCTGTTATGTTCAGAAAAGTCTATTATGTGTGGTATATTTTGCAAATTCACCTTTGTTTTTCTGAGAATGCAACAAAAGTGTGCAGTGGGAGGATGGCAAGTTTTCAGAATACCTTCTCCCTTAGTTACCATGATTCTGCCTCATTTCTGACTTCACAAGTGAGGAGAATGAATACCCAATAGACGTTACACATGCTTTTACAGTCAATAACTACACATCGGTGATGGGAAAATGCGTGGGAAGGAATGCAAAGCATAAAAAGAACAGCTGTTTAAATCAGCATTCTCTTGCCTTGCTTTTTATAAAAATTATCCCTCAGATCGCACACTGTTTGTTTTCCTTTGTGGTCTCGTGGACAGATGTGGATTCCTATTTCTCATCTAAATGCTTGTTGCTTCTGATGACATCTTCTGAAAGCACAGTGTTAGTTTTCACCATTGATGAACCCCAACTCTACTTCCCCACGAGGAATGCGGGGGATGGGTGCACTCCAGGAGGCTTAGAGGCCCAGTGTGGCTTCTGTTGCAGCCTCAGGTCACCTGGGGAATGAATTTCCCTCCAACAAAGATGAACTGCCTGCCTAATCTAATTTTTAATTTTAAAAAAGATGGACCCATGGTTACCTCCATTTTGGGATGCTTTCTCCCTCATTTACTTGCAAAGGCATCCTGCAACTTCCCAGCTGGAGCACCCCCCATTTGTCCTCCTGCTTTGAGAGCCCACCTGCATCCTTAATTGGACAAGAGCCCAATCTCTTGCCATTAATTGACCAATTTAAGGAAAATCATAGGTCAGTGATTGTTTCCCACACAATGTGGATATTTGACCCTCATATGAGGCTGACTGGGATCCTAAAGGTGCAGGAAAAAAACCTGCCCCAAGTCCAGTTCACCAATCACCCTTGTGCTCACTGACTTACATTAGTTCCGAGTCAACCAATGTCTTGATTTTTAAATTCTCATCCTTGTTTTCCAATGCCTCCATAATCTTTCCTCCTCCTTTATCTCTGTAATCCTTCTCCACCTCATAGCCCTCTATTATTTATATGCTCACCAATTTCTATTTATTAAGGATCTTGACTTAATTGCTCCACCATTGGTGCTGCACCTTCTGCTCCCTCTGCCCTAAGCTCTGAAACTTCCACTCTGACTCTCTGCCTCTCTTCCTTTCTTTCAGATTCTTATTAAAACCATAGCCATGTTTTAGCCATCTTAACAAGACCAGTCTTCCATCACCAAACACCCTTTATTTACAGTCTGTTTGAAGTGTTGTTCAGCGGCTAGAGTGCAGGTCAGTCCCGGGTCTTTTGACTGCCTGTCTGTGTGGAGCCAGCTAGTTTTAAACCCCCCCCCCGCTGCTTCTTCCCTATTGGGCGAGCCTCCACTCGCCTAGTAGGGGAGCTTGTATTCTACGAGGCCCATAGGGAGATCTATTGATAACCCCCCATGTCCTTCATAACATTCATCTCCTTACGTGGTTTGGTGTCAAAGTTTGCTTTATACTGTTCTCGCGAAACACCAAGGGACAATTTTATTACATTAAAGATGCTACGTAAGAGTAAATTGCTGGGTGGAATATCAAATGCTTATTGGGAGTCTATGTAGCCATCAGCTATAGACACTCCCCTGTCCATCATGTTGGTGACCTCCTAAAAAAACATCAAGCAGAATAGTCAGAAAAGACCTACCCTTCACAAATTCACAATGTCCCTCTTTGAACAACTGTGAAAGTACTTAGTCAAGCTGCCTTTAATGATAGGAGTAATCTCCTTCATTTGATGTTAGACTGACAGATCTATTGTTACTGGCTTCTCCCTCCCTTCTTGAATAATGGAGTGACATTTCCAAATCCAAAGACATAATTCTTCAATCTAGAGGGCTTTAGAAAACTATGATTAACTCATCTTCAATGTCCTCACTTATTTTTTTTAATACATCGGATAGACACCATGTTGAGTCCATTTATTTTCTCAATTACCATTTTTTTGAATACATTTTTCTCCCATGACTTATTTTTAGGTTCCCTTGTTATCTTCCTCCACTGTGACAACGATACAAAGTACTCATTTAGCAAGTTTGCCATTTCCCTGTTATAGTTTAGTCTGCATATTTAATGGAGCCGCAGTTTCCTTTTACCACTCTTAATGTATTATTAAAACATGTTCTTTGTAACCCAGTGTTGCTTTTTATTACTCTTGTGGATTTCCAATTTTCCTTCTTTGTGTGTTAGGCTTTTCCTCCCTTCTTTCGGCAGTCCCCCGGGACTGAGGATGATTTGCTTCCACCCTGGTTTGGTGAGTTTTATGGTGGCTGCAATGTCCAATGTACAATTGTACAGATTCTATCACACACGGGGTTGGTGGTGAAGATTTGGGTAGATGGGTGGTTTTGAGGTTTGTGCGCTTCCTCCAATGTCTCAACTTTGCCAGTGCACATTTCTGACAAAATTTCCTGATGTGTTCGATGTCTTTCCAGGTAAGCTTTCTCCATTTTGGTTGGTCACAAGCCATAGACTCATGGGTCAATAGAGATCATTGACCTCTTTTTCCTGCATCACCTGAATCCCAAGTACAGCAGTTGCTTCAGGAGTCTGCTGTCAGGCATATGAGCTATATGTCTCATCCAGTGGAACTGGTTTTGAGTGATTAGCATCTCAATACTGGGCATGTTTCTATAGATATCGCTCTTGGAGCTCGAGGGATCACGGGATATGGGGGGATAGCAGGAGCAGGATATTGAATTTGACGATCAGCCATGATCAAAATAAATGGCGGAGCAAGTTCGAAGGGCTGAATGGCCTACGCCTCCTGCTTCTATTTTCTACATTGGCTTGAGAGAGGACACTCTTGTTGGACAGCCCTTCTTGTCACCTGATTTGGAGAATCTTTCAAAGGTGCTCCTGGCAATACTTCAAGTCGTTGAGGTGCTTGCTGTAGGTCACCCAAGCCTCCAAAGAACGGCAGGGATCACTGCTGCCAGGTAATCTCACAGGTTTGAGAATCTGATCCTCAAACATTCCTGTCCTTAGAGGAAGGCTGAGTTGGCACATTGGAAGCGACGATTAATTTTATCATTTATGTCTGTCTTTGTCAAGAGGAGGCTCCCGAGATACAGAAAATGGTCCACATTTTCCAGGATATTGCCGTTGATCTTAATTGATGGGGTGGTTGGTGGTGTGGGAAGGTGGCTGGGGGTTTTGCTGTGGGAGCAGGTTAGAAGAGGACCTTAGTTTTTTCGATGTTTAATGAAAGGCCCATTTTCTCATATGCTTCAGAGAAGGAGTCAATGATGACCTGGAGCTCAGCTTCTGAGTAAGCGCACACACAAGCATCACATGCAAACTGAAACTCTGTGACGTGAGGTTGGAGTGAGATTGGGTTTAGATTTCAGGTGACATAGATTGAATTCTATGGTTCCTATCTATTGTATAGATTATCTACACACATGTGGGAATTTTCTGGTGTTGAGGTGCCTTTTATCTCAAAATTCTCACTTCATTTATTGACAAAATTTGATCAACTGTATAAGTAAAGCCTTCAACTTTTAGAAGCATGTATTGTACTGTTATTATATCTTGCCCAATACTTCCCCTTGTAATATTTTGGTGATTTTCAGCATTTGCCAATGAAGCTCAATTTGGTTCCAGTGCCAAAATAGCCCAACGTATGATAGTTTATAGGAGGTGTTATGTTATTACTGTTAGTTATCCGTGATTGACTAGTATAATGAACATCACATTGTTCTCCGTTCTGCCCTGAAGCTAGTTTGTCTTTCCCCCTTTGCAAACTCAAGCAGCGTTTATTCCCACTGTGTTTGTACTCAGTTATAATGAACTATTGCCTTGCTATCTAAGGGAATTATTTGAACTAGAACAACATAGCCATGGGTTGAATATAAATCAAAATGCATCAGAATTATTTCATTCTCTTACTGGATACGTATTCCCCACAATCCAAGTACTGAATTTAATATTCAACTCTAGGCTACCTCTATGCATGAGGAATGCACTTTGTACATGCTTAGTTTCTATACTTACATGAATAATCTAATATAAATTGTAATTATCCTGACCCTTTAGATATTACTCAGAATAATTTGCTGTAACATTCCTTTTCATACTGCTTCAGTTTTACGTATGTGAGAAGTCTGAGATCTTTGGCAAAACAGATTAATTTCCATTTCAAAGCCAATAGATTTGCCAGAGATCCCCATTCAGCAATACATGAACTAGAACTTAAATGTATTCTCATAACCAGTAAAGGCAGGACTCATGACACTAGATCTCGGCCTCGGCATTTTCCTTTTTCTTTTTTGCTTTGCTCTTTGCTTTAGATCTGTTATCTAAGACTTCCAGTAGACCAACTTCCAAAAAGCTATCTCTGGGTTATAGCTGATTTAAGTGAGTAACACCCATGGGACCCAGCTGGCTTTCAAATGTCTAGATGTAAATCTACAATGTATAAACATTGAATTTTTCCGTCATGCCTAGCAGATATGTGCTTTCATCTATTGCAGCATTTAATAATGCCTGACAGTAGTCAGTAGACCATCCCTTTTTGGCAGTAATGTTGCTTTGTATTCCCTTCATCAAATGCAGATGCAAATACAGTTTTTCAAATTAAATTGTGATCTGTGCAATCTAGATAGTTCATTAGTCAAATCGCACCATCATGGGTATCCCAGTGGGGTGCCCATCTAGTAATTACATTGTGAATAAAATTCTTTGACAGGGATTTTCTTTCAGATTTATTTCTAATTTAAATTGCTTCTGCTGTATTCTGTATTTATTAACTCTAATGTGCAGGACAAGGTGTAATATTCAAGTAAATAATTTTTCTCCTTTGCTATCCATTTATGTTTAAGCAGTTCTTTGGAATTATTATCTGCATGCACCACTAATCCACCTCATTTAACTGAGTAAAACCATGTGGAAAAATGTTTGCTCCAGAAAAATCAAAATCAAAAAACAAAATCAGCAATGGAAAAGGGATTTGTTTCCTGTTTTCATGAGACAATTGATGGCCAAGTTGTCTAATGAAGCAAAAAGGAGAAAAAGAGACAAAGCACACTGTCAAATTGCTAGGGATTTCCATTTGATCAGGTTAACAGAAAATAAACACATTATAAATAAAAACATTCAATTTCTTATTTAATGTTATTTAAAATCACAATTGACTGTGAATTTCTTCAGATTGGTACTCACACCAGAATCATAATTTTGCCAGAATGGGTTAATATTTAATCCACTCCAACTGGTGCAAACTGGGCATTGAGTGTTAAAATGACAAGGCAGTGCTCACCTCCTGTTTGCTCATGTGTATGTCTACTCCCAATATTCCGACAGTTAGGGTCCAGGCAACTACGTTTCAGGTGACAGTACTATTTAAATAGAGCTCTTATTATGAAGATGGAATAGCAGGAAGCCTATTATTGGGCCAATTTGCACAGTTGCAAAGGTTTACTTTTCTTGAATGAATGCTATAAAATGATATATTCACCTCGGTACTAAACTGGTTTCTCAACATTGATATGCTGATGTTGTGATGCTCCTGTGGTGACTTTAGAATGGTTTCTCTTGTTCTAATGAAGGCAGTGAAGATGTTTGTGGTGGATGGCTCTGAGCAGCATGACCATGTGAAGAACCACTTACAAACTGATACATCTCATCCAGGGCAGAGCAGTTTAGCTGGTTAACTTGGTAACACCACATGCTCCATTGTAGACTGCAGAAAAGTCCTGCCTTCCTCCAGACTGCTGCACATACCAGATCTGGGCTCCTTCATATGCTCATCAAAAGCTGTACTGCAGATTGTTCAATCTATCTACATTTTACAATCCCTTCCAAAACCTTTCATTTAAATGCAGAGACATCAAAGGTTTTGCCTTTTTTCTCTTTAATAGTGCTTGTCTTAATGCTGGTTGAATCATCCTTGTCCTTTTCACCAGTGCTAACTGTTGCTCACTTTTGATGTGAACTGCTGTTCCCCCCCTCCCCCCCCGACCAGGTGGGGACTTCTCCTGTCCAATATCTATCCTACAAAGGGTTTTGAAGTCTGCGCTGATGCTTGGTGAAAAGGGAAAGAATGGCAGAGCAGATTGGTAAAGTTTGCTTTGCTCACCTTCTTCCTCTGGTGGTGTCGATTCTGAACTTGCAGATAGAAGAATGAGGATCTAGGCAGGTTATGGATCTTCAGCTATGAGGTGTGACGAGACATCATCAGTTTGGCCATTTCCGTGAAAGAGCTGCATATCAAGGATTACATAGAATATGCGACACAGAACCAGGTGATTAACTCACCTAGTCCTTGTTAGTGGTTATGCCCCTCTCAAGCTTCCACCCATCTTTCCTCATTTAAATCTGCCAGTGTAGCCATCTATTCCCTTCTCCCTTATATGCTTGCTTGGCTTCTGCTAAAATGCATATATACTCAAACATTTCAAACACTCCGCGTGGTAACAAGTCCCACATTCTCAACACCTTTTTAAATTCCCTATTGAATTTCTTGGTAACTTACTTACATTGATGCCCTCTGGTTATGTTCTTCCTCACAAGGGGAAACATTTGGTGGAATTTCACACTTCTAACCCATGTCCACGCATCCTTGTAAATTTTCTCTATATATTCCATGCTTCTATAACCTTTACGTAGTATGGCATCTAGAACTGCATGCATCACCCTAGGTGTGTTCTAGCTAAGGAATACAAAAAAATTTGATTAAAAGACGCGAACCCTTTTGCTGAATCCACTTGACTTTCTCTTCCTGATATTCTGAGGGAGTCCTGTGTCCACATTCTCTCACACTGCCTTCTCCGTGGGTCTTGGGGACTGGGTGCAAGCTGTTCTTCTTCCCAGCTCACATCCTCTCCTGGCTCAATTTGTGCTGAAGAAGGGGAGCTTCTTCACCTGTAGCTGTATCTAAGGTTTGTGAACTGTGTGGTGGCCATCAGTGTTTGAGTGATGATTGTGGCAGGCAGTGGACAGGATCAGGAAGATGGCAAAATTCATTAGTAGATTGCAAGATTTGTACATAGTTTTCCTTGTACAACCAGGTAACAGCAATATGTGACGAGTCCTCAACTATTACAGGAAGTCTCTCTATCTTTAAAAATCTCTGTGAAACTCTTCTCTTATAACACATGCATCTCTTCTGTTTCCCTCTTCCTCTGTGAAATTCCTTGGGTTGTGCTTTTATGTGAAAGGTGCTGTACAAATGCAATCTCTTATGGAGAAAGGCTGAGTGAAAATAGGAGAATGATTCCTGATTTCAACAGAGTTTGAAGTAGAAAGGAATACACAAAGTGGTGATCTGGAGCTTAAGATAAACCAGAGAGGAAAGATCAATACAGCACATCCCATATCACTAGTAATAAAACTGACCAAGATGAGAAAGATTGTAATGGAGAGATAGATATTGGAAACTAGAGATGTTGTGTGGGCTACCTATCAAATAAGAAACTTTACCTTATATCCATCCACGAATGTAACATGGATATAACAATTATCTCACCATATAGGAGCAATGAAGATGCTTGTGCATTTTTGGCATTGTATATAAAGTAGTTAAGCCGAGTTTACATAAAAAAGTAGGACTACTGTCAACAAGAGGGCTTGTTTGTAAAGACTAAATGGACATGTTTTCTGTCCTCAAATTTTGAAAAGAAAGAGATTTTGGATAATTCCAAAACTCATTACCCTGTGAGGGAAAACATAACAGCTGTGAATTATTCACCTTTGGTTACCATGCCTTTCCTCACTGCTGGATTTTCATGCAGAGCAGAAACACGAGAAGCGATGGTGGTTTTTTGCTAAATTTGCTACATTGTGAAGAATATAATTTCAGAACCAAAATAGTAGACCACTGTGACTTTGTTTTCTACATGTTTTCCTAAATGTTATTTAATTCAGAATACTTTCCAGTTCCATTCACAACAGTCTGCATTAGTAATATGCAGAAAATTGCTTGCAGGAGATTATTTGAGAGTACAGAATTAAATGTTTTAAAAGCTGAAGATGTCTTTCAATACTGAGGGTGTTTATTTTAAAAAAAGATAAATTGTAGATTATCGTGGTAAATTCTGTTGGTGTGATGTTGTCAAACTCTTCAATGTCTGAAAATAGACTTCAAATAGCAACAAAGGAACATTTGTGAATCGGTGAGCAGCTCTTTGATATAGTCCAGTTGCTACTATTTCCAGTAATTACGTAAAAGGCAAGGCTGATGCCAAAGGTAAATCCTTCTTAGGATTTTCAAAGTTCATGTTTTATGAAACTTTTGTACATTTTGATTATACAGTGCTTGCTCGAGGAGCCCAGTGGCACATTGAGGTTTTTTGACATGGCTGTACTTGCATGGCAAGCTATATGAGTTTAAAGGCTGAAGCAATTTGTTTGTGATACCTGGGGTTCATCTAGGTCAGAGAATGGCACTGGTTTTGTTTATTAACAGACCTGTTTGTTGGGGTTCTTCCCCTTCCCTGCCAATGGGTCCGTAGGTAAAAAAAAAGATCTTATTTGAGGCTAAGTGAGAGAAAATGCTACGTTCACAAATACAGCTATTTTGAAAATCTTTCTTTCCATCCCCATGTCAGTGTGTTACATGTTCCTCAAGTTTCTTCCTCTCCTCTTCTGAAGATGTTGCTATACGTGTACAAGTTCACAGGTGACCATTAACCTGTATCATCTGTACCAAACCTTACCTGGCAACTAATTGGCATCAGATTTAACATTGGTGCTGAAGGCACGCACACCAGCCAGAAAAGCAGCAGAAATCCTTCGTCGATTTTCTTCGAGAGGCAAACTCTATTTCAAGGCAATCGGGCACTCTTCCACCTTCTCCACCTGAAGCTTAATCCGAGCATAAAAGCAAATTATTGCAGATGCTGGAAGCTGAGACCAAAAGAGAAAATGCTGGAAAATCTCAGCAGGTCTGGCAGCATCTGTAAGGAGAGAAAATAGCTGACATTTCCAGTTCAGATGACCCTTTGTCAAAGCTCTGCTGGTGGTTACTTGTTGGACCCATCCACATCCAGAGTACCTGAATAGAGCTGGCCTGGCTCTAGAACTGACCTTTAAACAGGCTCCTGTTTCGAAAATATTACATACTTATCTTCTCCTTGGCTTTTCAAAGTGGTTGGACTTTAGGGCATGTCTTCCTAACCCTTGATTCGTCAAGTCTCAGGAACTCACCGCACTGCACCTTTCCCACCTGGTCCAAGTTGGAAGGTCAGGCAAGAAAGATGCAGATGCATTTCAGTGTAAGTAAATAGCAGTGAAATGGAAATCGATTGTGGTTATCACTCCACTTTATTGCTCTATATCAATATTAGCCACTAATAGATCTTAACCTCTGCAGTTTTGATTTCTTATTCTTTACTTTCATTGATTTCATTTACCTGCATTACTACACAGATTTGTTTTACTGAGAGTGCTATAAATTCATGTGTGTGAATCTGAAATAGTTTTGGGACTAAGCCACACAAGAGAAACCACAGTCTATTCACCTTAATTAGCATGAGATCTCTCTCCTAACTGTATGCTGGAAGAAGGAATGTACCTATTTGGTAGAAGTTGTTGAAGGAAGATGTTAAAGACAGCTGGATTAGTGATGGAACAATGGGAATGGAAAGGCCACTTCTATTCTTCTTCTCTTCAATATAAACATACCAATCATACACAAGGACTGGTGAAACAATAATGTCAGTTTTTTATTTATTCATATAGATAGATAGATTCTTGACTGACAAGTAGAAGCCACAAAAGATTAACCATGATCTTACCAAATGGCAGAGCAGGCATGAGGGGCTGATGTCCTACTGCTCGTAATTCGTATGCTTGTACGTAAGAGAAGATTATATAAAGGAGTTATTCATCTGGGAGGCGAAGTATAGTACATTTAATTTCTATCACTACTGCTTGCAGACTGCCTGCAAGTCATGGGATTAATACATCACACCCTGTTGAGATGTGTAATGATGGACAGTAATTTAAGACATGCTCCCTTAAAGGTAAAAGCACATTAAATTTCATCTCCCTTTTTCCTAAACTAAAAGTTTACCCTTCAAAAATCATACTATTTACATGAAAGCAAAACAAAATAACATTGCGTCTGCATGCACTTTAACGCAGGGTGACCAGGGTCAGGTTTTGTAATGGGAGTGTAATGGATTCCAGGGATGGAATCTTTGAGCTGTCGTATGTGGTGAATTTGGCAGTTTATGGACAAATCACATACCACTTCCTTTTTGAGTACATATGTTTCAGTGTGTGAACTGGAAGGATGTTTTCACCTGCACTGGTATCCAGTCTTGCATATAGGTTGTGCTGACCTTTCATCTGTTGTAGGCATATAATCTGCACGGTGGCAAAGGCTTCTGTTGGCATCGCTGTGCCAATACTTTCTTTGACATTCACCGTGTTGAATGTCGGCTCACTTTGGATGTTGATGGTCTGGTCATCTTCTTCAACTGACTGTATAGCTTTGCTAGACATTTCATGGACCTTGTCTTCACCCTGTTTGGTATGTGCTCTTGGTTAATTAGAATGCCGTACTGTCTGACCTCTGGTTGTGGCTTCTCATGATGTTGAACCATTTGCTCCAGCGTTTTCTGCACTGGTGCTTCCTATGTCTTCTGGAGCCACATGCCTTGCATAAAACTGGGCAATTTCTGGGTGCATGTGTGAGGTCAAAGCATGTGCATTGCTTAATAGACTTGTCTACATTGGCCAATGGCGGATGAATTATGCATAGCATGTAGACTCTGTCTACTCATTATGGCTTTGTATTTGCACCCATTTTGTAGCAGTGCTTCCATGGTGTAACCATTGGATTGGACAAGTTGTGTTTTTGGAATGCTTCTATTGGTGTCATTGCTATCACAAGTTTGATTACTCTGTTGGCTGGCTCTGATGATGTCGCAATCACGCTCCTTGTCTCTGTATTTAGTTATGAATTGGCCAGTGGTTTCTGTTGGTTGTTGTCTAAAAGACATGAATTCAAGACGGTATATTCTAAAGTTGAGCTTCAATCCAATTGATCTTCAAGTTGACCATATTACTTCTGGAATTTAAGATGATTGTTGGACAGACCTGATGTGTTCCATTTTAATGGCTTGTTTATCTAGTTTGTAAATGTCAAGGATCAAAAAATCAGTGAGATGCGTGTTGGAACAAAACAATCTCAGGTTGGAGATCCATTGCCTTACAATTGAGTGTTGAAATTGTTTAACTCAACTTTTAGCTTTTTGCAGGATTTTAAATACTTTTTGTAGCATTTGATAGCTATGCAATTTTCCTCCAATTTTTTTTGGAGTTAATTTTGCTCCAAGTTGCAGTACATTTAGTGACCACTGCCTTAGCTGGTTATAGGTTACTGCTTGACTGCAGTGGTGGTGCTATTAAGCGCTTTCTAATTTTTGGGTTTACTTGAGCTCAACCCACAAAGCAGTCAAATCTTCAAGACCATGTTGCCATCCTGTCACCATGTTGCATTCTTCTTCTCTTTGACATAAAGATACCGATCCTACAGAAGGATTGGTGAAATGATAATATAGGTTCATTATTTGAGGAACGTATTCACTGGGAGGCTAGGTATAGTACCTTTAAACTCTACCAATGCTGCTTGGGAACAGCAGTAGGCCATTCAGCCCTCCAAGCCTTCTCTGCCATTCCATACGATCATGGCTGATTGGACGTCAGTACCTCCTACACACATTATCCCCATAACCCTTTCGTTAATGTCATCCAGAAATCTATCAATCTCTACCTCAAACGTTCTCAATGACTGAGCTTCCACAGCCATCTGGGATAGAGAATTCCAAAGATTCACAACGAGCTGTTAAAGAAATTTCTCATCTTGGTCCTAAGCGGCATGCCCCTTATTTTGAAATTAAGCTTACAGACTGCCGACAAGTCATTGGACTAATCTATCACATCCAATCGAGATGTGTAAAGATTGACAGTAGTTTAAGATATGTCGTTCTTAAAGATGTAAGTTTGTCATAACAATGACCAACATACACAGCACAACAATCACAGCCAGTTGTTCATTTTAAGCCAAAAATAGTTGGATAAATTAAATGGAATAACATGAAGGGATTAGAATAGTGGACAATGAACTTAAAATTTTTGAGGAGGAACAAATTTGGACAATGCAGAGATATTCAGCAGCAGGAAACTTAGCATTATCTGAGAGGATGTTCTGTAGCTGCAGCATACAATTTTTTAATTTTCAAAACCTTTAAAATATTGCGTACCTAATGACTAGGCGATTCTTGTCCCAATTTTCCAAGTCATATTATTTATTATGTGGTAGATTCCAGCATTTAAAAAATTATTTTACAGGATGTGGGTGACACTGGGTAGGTCAGCATTTGTTGTACCCTAAATGATTGTTTATTGGAAGTAAGACTGAATTCCCACATGCACATTTCATTAAGTGCGGAAACAGTTCCAACGAGGCAGCATATTGTCATTAGCACCTGGCTGGAAATATTACTTGGGTACAGAGCAGACTACAATGTTGGGCAAAGGGTTAACATACATATGCCAATAACTGAGCCTGGTGTGAATGTCCTTTACTAACTAGAAGGAAACGTGACCAGGTTTCACTACAGGATTGTGACCCTGCATGCATAAATTTACTGCCCATCTTCCCCCAAGCAATGTTTTCCACTCAGATGTTGAAGCAGAATTCTACCCTGGAAACGTTTTGGGGATGCCCATGTTTGATCAGGTGCAGTTAGCAGTAATTTGTGAAGAAAGCTTGCTTATTTATAAAAAATAAAGAGTTGGAAATCAAACTTTCTGCTGAAATCCCATAGCATATCCCATGGCTCCTTGTTGGTAGATTTGAATTCCACTGCCAATTGTCACAAATTCATACATGATACTAATTTAATGAATGTAACAAAACTGACCATTATAGTGATAATGTACTTGTTTAGGATTAATTAAATTAAGAATTGTGGTTTCTCAATACAAGAGTGCCAAACTTCCTGGGGATAATGTCCATTGGTAGAGTTACAGTAGACAGAAATTTTTGAGAATATTTAAGTGATACAATAAGGATAATTCGACTCTAAGCAGACCAGTGGGGAGCTGACGGATTTGAATTGGCTTTCTGTTCTTCACCCTATCAATTGTATAATGAGCTATCAAGTTGATCCAGTCAGATTCCTTAAGTAAATCCTCTGTAGCATTCCTGATAAACCAACACCTGAGAGTGGGAGACCAACAGGATCATGTTGTTAACTGACAAGCCAGTCCCTTCATGAAGTGCCTTCTCTGCCCCCATTTCAGAACTAGCTCAACTGGCTTAGAAATTCTGACTTATGTACCAGGCAAATATACATGGGGTCATCCAGTGAAAGTTCTATCTATCTCTGCTGGTCCACTTAAAGAAGGGACTGGCTTGACTGAAATTTGTCTGGACCAAATTGATAGCCCATTATACAATTGATAGGGTGAAGAACAGATAGCCAATTCAATCACGTCAGCTCCCCACTGGTCTGCTTACAGTCGCATTATCCTTATTGTATCACTTAAATATTCTCAAGAAATGTTGAAAATATGGTCTTTGGACATATTCAACAATGAGAAAATCAAATTGAATATCTGATGGACACTTAAAGGTAGGAATAACATTATTTTCCCTTAAATCCATACCAGCCTAATCCAGCACATTTGTAACATTCTAGTTACAGCCGAGGACTCATACAAATATTAACAGTACAGATAACATCTCAGTAATGCTGCATCAATGTGAATTTATAGCTAAGGCCTAATTGTATCTTGTCTACATTATAGACAGTTATCTTCTTTTGAAAGGTCATGTTATAGATGTCTGGAATTTGTAAGTAATGAGTCACAACTGGTTGCTATGGAAATCTATCTGGATTGTATTGCTGCAGCAATATGACTTGCTGAGTGTGCCATTGAAATTTTCATAAAAGGCAGATGAAAAGGAAAATGGAAAAACTACATAAGCAGTGACTGCTGGTTGTTTGTCTGCAATAGTTTTTCACTCTTACTGGTTTTGCTGGTGCATAGCTGTGGCTGGTAAAGGAATGAATGTTGGTATTTTTCTAATAGTAACCAATATGTTTCTGATCTCTCTGGCTTGCTGCTACTTTCTAGACAAAGAGATGGAATTTTAGAATAGACCCGGACACGTAACATTATTTTATGCCTGTTGCTGTGGCATCGCATACAATTAAACAGTTGAAGTCAGGTTACCATGAGGTACTCGACCAATTTATTTATGTAATTTAAACTGCAATAATTATTTCTATCTATTTTGTAATTATCATGGGGAACATTCCTCAAAAATAAATACACCATTGGTCTAAGTTAGCTGTGCTTGGAAAAAGTAGCATTGTCATATTTTTCCGCATTGTCCCAATAAAAATATTATCTTGCGTAAAAATGGCTTTACCTCGCTTAGATTTCTCAGATGTAAACAATGTGACAGCTTCAGACTTGATCGTAGAACGTGCATTAAAATGAAATGGCATTTCAGCCATTGGGCCCTCTTCAGGCAGAAAATGTGGTGGAAAAGCTGCCTGAAGAAAAGCCCAGTGATAATTAAAAAGTATCCGTTTCTTCATGTATTCTTAAAAATACCAGTGTTACCAATATTCCACATAATTTGGGTTTAGAACTTTGAGGGGATTTTGAGATTTTCCTGGGTTGCTATCGTGGCACACTTGGTGGAGACCAAAGAAAATTCCCTCTTTACATACTGTGGTGTTTGGCCACTTCGGTTTTTTGTGTATACTGTGAAAGACTTGAGGTAAGCATGTGTCTTTTTAATACAAGCAATTCTATGATAAAGATATACATACAGTCAATTTAAGTGTCCTTTTCCTGATATAGTCTAAAATTGAAAGGAGGAATAAATAATCATACAAGCTGATGTTGTGCCCATCCTCATTGATTATTGAGTGAAAAATCAATAATAGTACAGGATTTTAACCATTTACTTCTCGCTTCCATTTTCAATTTACCGATTTCTGAAGTGTTGTAATATAAACTGTTGGGTTTCATGGCAGCAAGTAAGTTGCAATTTACAGTCAAATTTACAATGGACATTGTAGCGTAAAAAATTAACTTAAAATTTCAATCTTTTGCTAAGTAATTAATCTAATAGATTTCACTGCATGCTGGCTCCAATTTAAGTTCCCATGGATGAAGTAAACTCCAGTTGTGAATATCCTGTGTTTGGCATAGTTTATGATGTGTTTATTGGGTTACTTAAGACTAAGTAACAAAACCTTGCAGCCAGACAGCATATCGACAATGCCACTGAACTAGTAATCCACAGATCCGGACTAATGCCCTCTACATATTGTAGGATTATTACATACATAGACTTACATGAAATATACGACACAGAAACAGGCCATTTGACTCACCAGTCTATGCTAGTGTTTATGCTCCCATCCTTCTTCATCAAAATCTACCTCCATAACCATCTCCTCCCTTTTCCCTCATATTCTTGTCTAGCTTCCAGTTAAATACGTCTTTTAAACTTCCTATGCTGAAGAGTTCCACATTCTGACACCTCTCTGGGTAATATTCTTTCAGCAATATCCTAGAGCTGGGATTATTAATGTCCAACAACCACAGCCAACTTCCTTTGTGCTAAGTATGACTTCAACCAGTGGAGAGGTCCCTCCCTGATTTCCATTGACTTGAATTTTGCTCGGGCTTCTTGATGCCACACTCAGTTAAATAAGAACGTAACAAAGGAGTTAACCATATAGTTCATCAAACCTGCTCCACCTTTCACCATGATCGTGGGTGGCCACAATCTCCTGGGATAGAGATATCCAATGGTTCACAACACTTTGAGTGAAGAAATTACTTCTATCAGTCCCTATATGGCTCTGTGTGCCCAAACTGAGCATCAATGACCAGGGTTTGGTGAGCAAGTGACACTTTATAGCAGTCAATGACACATTCCATCACTTTACTCCATAATTGAATATATTTAAAGCTGATTTTATATCACTCATGAAATCGAGTGAGATGGGGAGTGTGCAGGAAAATGGAGTTGAGGCATTAGGCTAGCCTTGATTGTATTGAATGGTGGAGCAGGCTGCAGAAGGTCCTTGGTGTAACCTCCTAAACTCAACAATCTATAGTTGTTTCATCATTAACTTTCCCTACATCATAAAATTAAAAGTGGATGTACACTGATGATTGCACAATGATCAGTACGATTCACCACTGATCAGCTACTGAAGCAATTTGTGCCTGCATGCAGCAAGATTTGGACAACATTCTGACTTGGACTGATAACTGGCAATTAATACTGGTGTCACACAAGTACCAAGCAATGACGATTTCCAACAAGAGAAGATCTAACCATCTCCCCTTGACAGTCAGCAACACTACCATCACTGGATCATCCACCATTAATATCCTGACTAGAAACCTAACTGGACCAGCCATATAAATGCTGTGGCTACAAGACCAGATCAGAGACTGGGAATGCTGTGAAATCACCTCCTGACTTCCCAAAGCCTGTCCACCATCTACAAGGCACAATCCAGGAGTACGCCCCACTTGCTTGGATGAATGTAGCTCCAGCAGTAATAAAGAACGGACAAAACAGCTCTCTTAATCGGCACTCCATCTACTACCTTAAACATTCCCTCCAGCAGCAGCACTCTGTGTCAGCAGTGTGTACCATCTATAAGATGCACTGCAGCAACTTGCCAAGTTTTCTTCAACAGCATCTTCCAAACCCATGATCTCTACCACCTAGAAGGACAAGGAGAACAGATACATGGGAACATCACCACCTGCAAGTTCTCCTCCGAGTTACACACCATCCTGACTTTCGAACTATATCACTGTTCTTGCACTTGTCAAAATCCTGGAACTCACTTCCTGACAGCATTGTGAGTGTTCCTACATCAAATGGACTTAGTAGTTCAAGGATTCAACTCACCACCACCTTCTCAAGGGCAATTAGGGATAGGCAACAAATGCTGGCCTTGTCAGATCCCATGAGCAAATTGAAGGAATGACAGGGCAAGATAAGCAGGGGCATGGGGAGAAAGTACATTTTATGTTTTAACAATTCTGATAGAGTTTTGAGCAATAGGACTGCATATTAGAAATTTGGGGCAGAGATCTATACACCCTGCTGAAAATCCAAGAGAGTGATACGATGCGTTGGACTATCTAGGTTTAAGCTCTGCAGCAAATTATGTGAAAGGCGGATGTTCTTTCCTTAATTTTAATGGTTTCTGCACTCATGTTGATCAGTGAAATTGGTGGGGTGGCTTTAGTGGCAAAACCACTAATGTGGCTATGACAATATCTCACTAGGCCCAGAAAAGAATGCAGTGAGCTCCCATCTCTGAGGAAGGGTGGAGGGATGGGGGCACAGAATGGGCTATGTTCTCACTGTGCTTCTTTTCTATCTCCTGTTTCCCCAGGGCTATCACAGTTTCCAAGTTTGGGACCTGGGACCTCATGATTTGTGCCTTCTTTGGGTTAACCTTTAATCCTAGGGTGGTGAGAAGGGTTAACAGTTCCTTCAGTAATTCTAAATGTTCGAGTCAGTCTGTAAGAGGAAGTTAAATACGTATTGTATTAAGCAGTCCAGTCAGGAAAATGTTTCCAGCCCTTTAGCCAATCTCTGGTGAAAGATAGAGGGGAGTTGTGGAAACCTGGTGCAAGCAGGTCCATGTATATTGCTGGCCCTGGAATGGAAAAGCAAATTTATATTTAAAAAAATTGGGCTTGCCTGTAAAGTGGTGTAGACCAAAATCCATTGCTAACGTCCAACACTGTAAAATATTTTGCTCGTGGGGCCTGTTGCATCATGGTTTGGGGCTGGTTGACACTGTAGATGCTGTAATTGGTATGGTTTTATTTAATTCTCTTTTAGTCAATAGTAAGTCGTCAAGAGCAGTCCGGTTTTCCTAACTGGCCAGATTGGTGAATTGCTGACTCCCTGTTGCAGTAAGCTGTTGATGACCTTGGCTACTTCCTCCTCTGCCTGCGTTGGAAAGGTGTACTGTCTCTGCGGTTTTGGGTCTGGTCCGTCAATCACTACCTCGCCAGTCATGCGACCACAGTTGTGTTTATGGTTGGCGAATAACTTGGTGTACTTTGCCAGAATTACCTCTGCTGCCACATCATTTGTCATCTCAATGGGTTTAATCCATAACTTGCCCACGGTACACTCTTTCTAAATACCTGCCTGCGGCAACTTCTGGGGCCTTATCAGTTTTGGACACCTACCAAATGCAGCAGTTTGCTGGGTTGAAAGACAGATTACACCTCCACATAAGGTCTTAGCCCAGGATGTGTTCTGCCCCTGAGTGGAGATTCATTAGCACTGCTGGGTTGTGATGAATCACTTTTCTCAATTTAAATTCTAAAGAGTCCATCTCTGTCCCCTCCTATAGATGCCCTGTGAAACCACTAAGGATGATCTTCCTATGGATGTGCCATGTATTATCTAAATTGTGGGATGTGTTAAGGGTAGTTCTGGATCCCCCTGTATCCCATAGGAACTTGACACAGTGGCCTCCTACCTCATCTTCTACCAGAAGTCGCCCTACACTATCCAACTTGGCGCCGCACATCCTGGCACCGTCATACTGTAGGGTGTGTGTCCAATTCAGGATACAGGCGGCTGGAGTGTGTCATCTCCCCCATTAAATTTACCGCTGCCTTCGTCGGCGGTCCCTCTAGCGGCAATGGTCGGGGTCTCTGTTCATTTCCTGCGTGGTGCTTGTTGATGGGGTGCCCTACAATCTCTAACAAAGGGGCCTGTGCACTCATGATTATAACCTTTTATCCTCTGGTGGTTGTTGCCTAGAACCTCTGCTGCGGGTCCCTCCCTCTCACTGGAGTAGGGGCGTATGTGGGTGGATAACCCCTGTAGGAGCCTCCCTATTTCTGTCTCGCCCTTCATTCTGCCACACAGGAACTGGGTGTTGACCTACAGGGTTAGGGTATGCGGGGTTGTGGTATGCTTGTAACGCTATGCCTCTATCTCCATAGGAAGATCATCCTTAGTGGTTTCACAGGGCATCTATAGGAGGGGGCAGAGGCGGACACTTTAGAATTTAAATTGGGAAAAGTGATTTGTCACAACCCAGCAAACTGCTGCATTTGGTAGGTGTCCAAAACTGATAAGGCCCCAGAAGTTGCCTCCTACTGAGCTGGTGCCACCAAGTATGCTTTGTGTTCTAACAAAGCAGGTTTGCTGGAGCTGTAAACAGCGGTTTGTTGTGAAACACTGTGGCTATTAGCACCTGTAAGAAGTTTAACAACACCAGGTTAAAGTCCAACAGGTTTATTTGGTAGCAAAAGCCACCCTGATCATATTAGCACCTGGCCAGGCAGCCCCAGGACTGTCTGGTTTTGATGGGAAGTTGATTGTCCAAAGACTTGCTGCATGAATACTGAATGTTCTGGCTCTGCAATTAGCAAGTTGCAGAGCTTGGCTAGATTTAAACTTGGATTCCACATTTTGAGTTTTTACCCATGCTCATGAAAAAATATCAATATTTCTGTAACAATGCAATGGAGGTCATGGGTCACCTGACCACAACATAAAGTTCTTTTGTTGTCATTATTTGAAGTCCAAATTCTCCTTATACAGTCCTGATGTGTGAAGCTTTGTGGTTGGAATGCAATTTAAACATTTATCTCTTACACATTGTCATAAATTTCTATTTGGAAGCCAGATTTCATTGTTTCGGGTTTAGTGATAGCTGAAATAATGGAAGAATTTTATTCACTGTTGGTTCTAAAGGTTCTAAAGGGTTCTAAAGGACCCATTGCTGCAACAATGTAAAACAATCATAAATACTCAGTATTGATAAAGGTTTGAATATGGCTTGAAGGAAAATCTAGGGAGTAATTTTCATTTTTGACAGGGGCAGAAACTGCTGATATTGGATTAGTTAACACTATTCGACTTATTTTACCATTCAAATAAAAAAGGCTTTGGATGATGCTGTTTAGAATTTATATTTGGTAGATCGAAACCAAGTCATAAATCTTAAGTCCTTTTCAGAGATCAGTTGTGTCCTAACCTATGTGTTCTTGCCTACATATGTTTTTACTTCAGAACAGCTTAAGTGTCCAGCAGTGATTGAATATACAACCGTAATTATTCAGATTGAATCAGAATGAAAGAGAAAGTCTGTCCATCATTCATTCTGGTCTAAACTGAGTAGATAAAAACAGCTGCAATTCAAATAATTAGGGTGATGCATCAATCAACAGAACAGAATGAATACGGAGCATAATTAGTTGATTTTCTCTTTTTATCTCTTAAAGAAAATACACTAATTAAATGTAAGATTTCAATTTGGTTTGCTTTTTCTCATTTGGCTTCAAATATAGACCAGTTGAGTTTTTAAAAAAAATAGAAATGCAGAGAAATTCAACCCCAGTTCCGGAAAATCAGTCAAGCTCATTGTTGTAATCTCCATCTTCAGACATCCCAAAATGCGACAGTTGAATGTTGACAACCATGATGGATCACCATCAAATAATGGCACCTGCTCACAGTGATTAGCAAGTCGGAGTCAGCACTTTGCCAGATATCCCTGCCTGTGGGTTCTTTTGATCACCTTTGTGTTTCATTGTCATGCTGGTGCTATATTTCTGTTACAATGACAGATCTCTGCACACCATAGCTGAAATAAGCCATTAACATGGTCAAAAGAAGCTTCTTGGCAACGCGACATGAAATAGTACAGACTAGAAAGGATCTAGCTTGATTGGGAGGGGTTAATTGGTTGATTTTAAAAGGGTCGTTCTGGTGATACTGCAATTGCCTTCAGGATGCCATGTTAGGGAAGAAAATAAATTGGGTTCCTAGTCCTGATTTTTCGGCATAAGTTCTGCTAAATAAAATCTGAATGATGGCTAAGGCCTCCACTGCACACTTCCAATTGACACACACTGCCATCCCATGAAAAGTGGTAATCAAAAAGATCAGGAGAGCCAGAAGTTTGGTGAGTTGCTATTTTCAGATGAGGCAGATACAGGGGAAAAAATTCAAAGGGAAAAGATAGAGGAGAAAACAAAATCTTCAAAACTATCTCATTATTGTCCGGCTGCTACAAAATTCTAAAGCAACAAACCTATGATCATCTCTGTATTATTTGGCCCATGAAATGTCACTGGTAATTCTAGGTAAGACTGCCTCATGTAGTCGCAAGTGACATGAAATTAATGAGGTTAAATATTCAGACTATTCCATGAATACTTCAGCAAGTGAATAACATTAACCTTTTGTGACGATGCTTTAATTCCTCCTGGCCTGGATAGCTACATTTTGCTTTTAGACACTTCACTCCTATTTTTCCCCTTTGCAGCATCTGTGCCTCTCTTCTCATTTTGCTTGTGCAATATTAGCTACTCATTAAAAAATAGCTTAACCTCCCTCCAAACTTAGGGGAGGGGTCAGAATGGCTTTACATATGCTGCACTGCATGTGCTCTTGGAATTGTTAAGAAAACTGTTTAACTAAAAAGGAGCCTGTCTTTAAAAGCTTGATTTCTTTCCTTAAGATTTTATTTCCTGTTCAATTTCTACTCTCTGTCTATATGTTTCATATAGATTCACGCAATCCGTTATTCACGTAATGGATTTGTGAAATGCACATTTAAGTATATTTTAAATGAATGCTGCTTGCAAAAAATTGTGAAAGTGCAGGATATTTGTGTGTTTATTTGGATTTATTGTGGAGGTGGTTTCCAATTGCTTAAAATATGCTGAAAACCAATATTAATTATTGAAATTAGATGGGAACCCCCACATTAATACAGTAATGTTCCTGCACTATTCACTAGGGATGAGCGTTTGAGTTTTGGCTTTGGCTTTGGCAGATACAAGTTTGTCTATTCATAAAGGCCAAGTCAAAAAACGATCCTGACAGCCCAGAGCAATGTGCTATCTTCTCTTGAGAAACCAAGGAATAGAAGCATATTCCCCCATTAAACCTCCACACATCACATACATATGCATCACTAGGCTGGCATATAAACACATGACAGGATCAACAGAGCATGTTAATGCAACTCCTACCCGCAGCAACACTCAAGACCATGTTACAATTCCAGTTGATATTATAACTGGATGGAAGATTCCAGAAAGGAACCCTGGCTCAAAAGACTAAATTTTATTTTTTGTTTCACAAAACGTGGAGGAACAGACTCACAGAACCACTAATTGGTTTTAATAACAGGGAAAAAAAAATTAAACATGAAAAAATGGATTATAATACAATACACCTTTACTTTCTCTTTAGCTTAATTACACACAGGTTTTAAGATTAACATGGACTACAAAGTACATCTTAAACTACAATAGTCTCATTAACATACAAAGTCCCACTTTTAAGGATAACTGTGGTCAAATACATGCACTCTGCTCTGAACCCAAGTTAGTGTCCATAGCTTTCTCCTCAGAATCACTCCAGATCATTATCACACGAGTGTTTCCAAACTCCACTCCCAAAAACATACTTTAAAATCTTCCTTCATGGACAGCATGGTGGCACAATAGTTACCACTGCGGGCTCACAGTGCCAGGGACTTGGGTCCGGTCTTGGGTGACTGTATGTGTGGAGTTTGCACATTTTCCCCGTGTCTGCAAGGGTTTCCTCCCACAGTCCAAAGATGTGTAGGTTAGGTGGATTAGCCATAGGTTGCAGAGATAGGGCAGAGGGGAGGGCCTGAGTGGGATGCTGTTTTGGAGAGTCAGTGCAGACTTGATGGGCTGAATGACCTCTTTCTGTACTGTGGGGATTCTGTGGTGCGAATAATGCTTTCCATTAGTGGTTTGCATTACAAAATTCAGTCTAGGTTTTCCAAAAGGTGCTTTTAAACAAAGCTTATGCTCCACTTTTAACAGCAAATCTAGTCCAGGATTTTCAACTTCCCCTTTAGGATTTCTTTGTCTTGACTGTTGTGCAAATTGTTCACAATTGCTTTGACTGTCGGTTCCCAGACTTTAGTAAAATGGCATCAAACATTTCATTTATCCCTGAAGTCTGCTGTCCCACTTTGAATCTGGCTACTGCAATTGTCTCATTAATTCAGAACACTTTGTTTACTTTTCCTTGAATTCATCTGATAAATACCTTGGTTTCTGTTCTCTGAACTCCAGTTGTCTTAGACAATCTTTCTGTCCCAATTCCCAGGATATCTGGATTGTAATTTATTCCTTCGGAAGCCTGGATCTTTGCAACTCCATTGTCCTGTCCAGTTTCTCCTGGCGGAGTTGAGAGATGTTCACTGTTTTACCTTCCCAAGTACAGAAACATTAAATTAAGCCCACATAAAACTATACCTTATTTCTAATGTTTACCAATACAAATATAAATCCCGTAAAACTACTTTTGTTTTCCTAACAACTGATACCAGACAATATACATTGATACAGAGTCTACACAGGACTACTAAAACTAAATATGTCCCTGCCGATATCCTTCTCACTCTCCCTGCCAAACTGCGTAAGCGATTGTGGAAATTGAAATACACACTTATATATGAGATCATTATAAACCTATCATGTGCTTGTAGCCTGCCCCCCTCCTCCCACCCCACCCCCTAAGAGAAAACACCCAAAATGCCACAATTACGGGACCATCAAGAATCAAACAGTTCTTATAAGATCTCTGAAGATTGGAGTTGGATTTACAATTAAGGAATATGGTCTCTTGTTCTTCAACAAATTGGCCAGGAATCAAATCTTCAAAAGTTGTTTAAGTGCTATTATTTGAGCTACAACTATCAAATTCAAAAGAACAAGACCTTGAAAACTCATATCTTTTGTGAATGAATTCAAATATTAAATTCTGATTGCTTTGGGTTTTCAGTTTGGTTGAACGCTCATCCCTGTCAGTCACAGAAGGTTGCTTATCAGTGAAATGTCACTTTGCAGCAGTTTGAATTACAGGAACTGAAAGCTCCTGTTATTTGCTTGCTAACAATATAATACCACACTGCATTGCCAATGATTTCATTTCTTACACCATGACTCTTCTTTTCTTGATTCCCACATGACAGCAAGGTGGGAGTGAAATCACCCCCACTCCCCGGGAGAGGTTGTTACGTCACAGGGTAACTTTCCAGGATCAGATGGTCCCAAGTCGTCAGGAGGTAAAGGCTTAATAAGCACGTACTTGTAGTGCTGGACTTCTGTCATAAGCTCGAAAGGAATCTTGAGATCTGAATTACAAGAAGTCATGCTTTACCTGCCCATGTAAAAGTCACACCAGCATTATTAACCGGCTTTTCCCCAGCAATAACAAATTGGCCAATTTTTTTGTGAAATGAGTGCATTTTGTGGCTTGAAATCCTTGCGGAACTGTCATTTGCATGCAATTAATCCTATCTCTAATTATTGCATTTCAGCAAAACCAATTGTTCTATGAAATATCTTGGTGGTATTAAGTAATCTTTCAATAAAGTTGAAATTGTGATAAATTGTTGGAAAAATCCATAATGTTAGTGAGTTAACAACTTCCACATATAAAATTCTCTTCCAAAACTGGTATGCAAACAAATATTATTGTATTATAAAATTGAAACTGTCTTGCATTGAAGAGATGTTTTAATGGAATACATTATTTTGTTGAAGAAAATGAAAAAAATGCATCGGGATGGTTCTAATTTCCCAAAATGTGCTTTTCAGAAATCTTCTCAAAAATTGAGTTAATAATGAGCTGTCTGGCTTTCCATTTACAGGTATCACTGTGTTTTTTGAGACTATGCGCAGGAATCTGAGTCTACAAATTACAGGATGTTCCCAGCATGATTCTGGAGCTATTCCCACAGGAAGGGAAGCCAGAAAATAGGGGGCATCCAGGAATCTCTGCCTTTCTTCCCACTTCTTAACTTTCCATGTTTTTGTGAGCACATCTCCCTTGTTAACTGTGGAACATGTTGGGTTTATGTCTCCCCAGGCTACTCAGAGATTCCCATAATTTGGGTTCCAGTGGAACTGATGTCTGCTGAGAGCAGAGTTTAAGTTCTGGCTTGGTCAACATTGAAATAATTACTGTCAAATGACAGGGTGTTGTTCCAAAATCCAAATGTTAATTGCCCTGCTACTAAGGGCATAGGCACCTCATCCTCACCAAATTGTTCTTTAAATATCCTCATCCTCAGGAGGTGGGCTGGGGTAACCTCAGGACAGAAATTCCATCATTTTAATAACTCAACACTACAACAGAATTTTTGGCATACAGTTGTTAGTCGTTTTCCTTCGATGTTCTGTCTCGGTGAGGGGAATTTTAAACCTCAAAGTGGATGGGTTTGGGTCAGGTGGAAAATAAAGTGTTAAATATCTGAAATCTACCACTGACCCACCTACCTTTTAATAATGTTCTTCCATGGGCTGTGGGTGTTGTTGGCAAGACCAGCATTTATTGTCCATTCCCAATTGCCCTTGAACTGAGTGGCTGGTGAGGCCATTTCAGAGGACTGTTAAAAGTCAACCACACTACTGTGGATCTGTTAAGCCAGACCAGGTAGGGATGACAGATTTTTTTCTTTTGTCTTTCATGGAATTTGTGCATCACTGGTAAATCCAGCATTTCTTTCCCATCTGTCATTGCCTGAAAACTGTTTGGTTTGCTAGGCCATGTCAGAGGGCAGTTAAGAGTCAAACATATTGTTGTGGGTCTGGAGTTGCATATAGGCTAGACAGGATAAAGATAGCCGATTTCTTTCTCCAAAGGACATTTGTGAAGTAGATAAGTTTTCATGACAATCAACAATGATTTCATGGTCACCCTTACTGAAACTAGCTTTTTTTTAAAAAAAGCATCCAGATGTATTTATTGAATTTAAATCTCATGAGCTGCCAGGGTGGGATTTGAACCGGGTTCTCAGGGCATTAGCTTTTGGATTACTGGCCCAGTGACATTACTGTTATGTCACCACTTCTCCAAAAGGATATTAGTGAACAGGGTGTTCTTTTTAAGATAAAAATAAATAATAGTTTTGTGGTTCACATTACTGAGACTAGCTTTCAATTCATTAACTGGGTTTCCTAAAGCCTTGCTGTGGATCTGGAGTTTGATGGAGGTGAAATAGTCATTTAAATATTAGATTGAGGCTACTTGCCTCAGAATTTAGCCAAGGCTTTGGGAAACCCAGCGGTAAAAAGGAAATGAGGACTGTTGGTTCCAGGAGGTAATTGTTTTCCCGTTGAACTGCTGGAATCAGTTTGTTTGTTACATTCATCTTCTGTGATCAGACTTCCTCCTTCTACCCACCCCCCCCACCACTTTTCTGACCTCCTTGCTTTTCTGGTCTTTCCCTAATCTTTGCTCCGACCCTGGCCTGTGATCACCCTTCTAACTTCCAATCTTTCAATCGCGCTCTCCCACTTTGCTCTCTGGCTGCAGCCTGGTGCTTGAACCAGCCAGCCTCTTGACCTAGCTGATTGAAGTTGTGAAATGGAAATAAAAAGTTAAACAGGTCCTGCAATTAAATTTGATCGAAAGTGAAAGTAAGTTCAAAGGTGCCCTTAACTCTGCTGCCACCTTCTACCCCAGACCTGGGATAAGACAGAGGCCTCTTTCTCATTGTACAATCTTAACCTGGCTGTGTTTTTAAAACCATGTTCGATAAGATTTTTAGAATTTAATTTTGGCACTGGCTGGGTGGTGATTTTGAAATTAAAGCTTACTTGCCTAAGGCAGTGCCGGCAATGTCTGGTATTATGACAAGATCAAAAGTTAATCAAAATTCAGAGCCATCAAATTTCTGGTTTAATAACATGCCTGGAAATTTCCCAACTTACGCTACCTGCCTTGGGAGTAAAGATCCAACATGGCATTCTAGCAGTGTGTGACAAGTGTTTAACGACCCTTATCTCTGGATGTACCAACTGCATTATTACTCATAGAACCATAGAACCCTACAGTGCAGAAGGAGACCATTCAGCCCATCAAGTCTGCACTGACCACAATCCCACCCAGGCCCTATTCCCGCAACCCCCCACATATACCCTGCTAATCCCCCTGACACTAGGGTTAATTTAGCATGACCAATCAACCTAACCCACACATCTTTGGACTGTGGGAGGAAACCAGAGCACCCAGAGGAAACCCACGCAGACATGAGGAGAATGTGCAAACTTTACAGACAGTGATCCGAGGCTGGAATTGAACCTGGGTCCCTGGCGCTGTGAGGCAGCAGTGCTAATCATTGTGCCACTGTGCTGCCCTCATGATCAGCTTGTGTGCTCTCTCAAGACAGGGTCATATAAACTCCAGTGTAGGGCTAGCACAGTGATGGATGGCACGGTGACAGTGGTGAGCACTGTTGCCTCACAGCGCCAGGGACCCAGGTTCCATTCCTAGCTTGAGTCACTGTCTGTGCAGAGTCTGCACGTTCTCCCTGTGTCTGCATAGATTTCCTCCGGGTGCTCCGGTTTCCTCCCACAGATCGAAAGACGTGCTGGTTAGGTGCATTGGCCATGCAAAATTCTCCCTTCGTGTACCTGAACAGGTGCCAGAGTGTGGTGATTAGGGGATTTTTACGGTAACTTCATTGCAGTGTTAATGTAAGCCTGCTTGTGACAATAATAATAAATAAACTTTAATAATAAATACTTGCTGGACTAATGATAAATCTCAATTGGCAGCTCCTTCCTCCTATGTTTTATATCAGAAAATGTATTTATTTTATTTATTTGTCACAAGTAGGCTTGCATTAACACTGCAATGAAGTTACTGTGAAAATCCCCTAGGTTATCCCCTAGAATAGATAATGGCCCAGATCTTTTGACATCTGGATCATTGGAGACCATACATATGACCCAGGATGTATATCAGGACCCCACAGAAGTTCTGATGTGCTGACTTCTGTAGGAATACACCAGGAAGTTTCAATGTTTGATAGGAAATTCCCTTGCTCCCTGAGTTAGAGTCACAGACTTCAGACATTTTTGACATACTCATCTGGACAGTTACCAAGGAAATTTTCGAACAGTCCTAGTTGAACACCTGGGTCAGTCCAGAACCAAGCCCCATTGACTCTCACTGAACTTCCCAACCCGCTGAATCTGCCCTGTCCCAATCTGACACGAGTACCAATGATGGACTCACCCACCTGCCACCTTGCCACTCTACTCACTTACCCACCAACCAACTTAACTCACACCTATTCACTCTACCACCTTGCCCTTTCGTACGTCAGGTCTTCAATAATTCGGAGACTGGAAGAACTGAGCCATAAATTCTTTTATAATAATGAGCATTCCTGAGGTATAACTGTCAACATTTCTCTCTCTTGCAACAATTCAAAACATATCTGTGAATTAATTTTTGGATCTACTAATACAGCATTTGGCACCTAGACTAGTTTATTTTTTCACACAATGGTCCAAATTTTCCACAAAGTAACAATCACCATTGAATTGCCGCTCCACTCCTACTTTTCTGCATTACGACTCTACTCCAGATTTCTGGCCTGGTCCTCAGAGGACACTGGACATTCAAACTTACCTTATGGCAGCTGGTGCTGTTAAGATCCTGTCCCCATCCCTCCAGCGCTATGATGAAGCTCATTGTGGGACTGTACACCCTACATGATTAAAGGAGCTGACCTCTGAGGACCAGACATGCGATCCAAGATGCAGTTTGTGATTCATTAAAAATCCCAATGCACTGGCCACCACGAGAATTTTATAGGCAATTTGAACTTCTGATGGGCAAATTGCCTGCTCCCCAGAACCCTCCACGCAAGACTTCAACTCTCAAAGTCAAAGACTTTAGATAGTTCCGACTACTTGCCTGTATAGTTGCCCAGGAATCATTAGACAGAAAAATCCAAGTCTAACTCCTAGATAACTACACCACTGATCCCCAGACTCCCTCCTTGACTCCACTCTGACCGGACCTAACTACACTCTAAACCACTTATCTACATACCCATTTTCCCAAATCACTCACATGTCACCCGACCACCCTACCACTTGCCACCCTACCCCTTATACCCATCCACCTGCCATCCAACTTGCACACTACCATACACACCTGCCATCCTACCCACTTCCCAACTCTACCCACTTGGCCATTTTCCTCACCCACCTATCCGCTTACCTCACCCACAATAACCACTTGCTTAATTATCTACCATCCTAACCCTTTTACTCATTCATCCATTCACCCAATCACTAGCGTTCACCCATTAACCAACAATTACACTGGACATTTAAACTTGCCAGATGGCAGCTCGTGCCATAAAAAGTGACCATGTCCAGTTTTTCCTCTGACGCTGCAGCCTTCTGACGGAGCTCTTGGATGGAAACTGCTCTCTGCATTTCCAAAGAAACTGGGCTCAGAAGACCTGGCCAGAAATGCAGAGCAGTGTTGGAACAGGCACAAATAGGAGCTGAGTTGCACCCCAGTGGTGATTGCTGCACCAAGGAAGATTGGGGTCATATTTCCCATTCACGCCAATTCCATTATAATTTCAGAAAGTCAGGAAAGAATTCTTACTGTCTCCTTCGATAAACCTGACAGCTTTACATGAAATCATAATCAAAATCTGCATGACAGGAAGGAAGTCTTTGGTTTTTTTTTGTTATAGGTATTCTTCTGTTTGTAGACTACGGAAATGACTTGAGCCTCAGCATGCTAGAATTGGTCACTTTTTCTTCTTTCCATGAGAGACAACTTATTTGGGCTCTACTTCATGAATTTTGGCTCATGTGTTTATGATGCAAGATCGTATATCAAAAATGGTCCAAAGATGTGCGGGTTAGGTTGATTGGCTATTGCTAAATTGCCCCTGAATGTCAGGGGGACTAGCTAGGTAAATGCGTGGGATTATGGGGATAGGATCTGGGTGGGATTGTTGTTGATGCAGCGATGGGCCAAATGGCCTCACTCTGCACTGTAGGGATTTATGATTCTGTGATGCACTTGAACCACTGTTGGATAACAATGACAACAGTGGCATAATCTCCCCTGGGAACAGTTGGTGAACTAATTTTCCTCTAACCTTCTACTAGTACTTGTAGATTTTTTATATTAGGACAGGAGTTCATCCTCACCCCTGTCTCTATCAAATGTGATTCCAAAATAAACCAATTTAAAAATGACACTCAACTAGTGGGTATGGTACGCACATAATGAATCAGGAAACAAAAAACATGCAATATTATGAGAATAGCTTAAGAACATTTTAGTTTGCTTCTAAATGGCCCGATGTACATCTTCTGAAGCATTGGCTTTAGGACTGAACCAACGTATGCTGATGAGACTGTTATTTGAAGAACAAGGATTGTCAAGTAACCCTTGTGAGTATTTTTCCCTTTTTAAAAATATGTTAAATGTGTCACTTGTAATAGAATGCAGTGTAAAGATTTATTTGTACTTAGCAGATGCTAAATTTGTAGTGTAAATCCAAAGATAAGGCCTAACCAGACTCCAGAGCCTGCTCTGCATGGCCAGACTTATTTCTTAGTGTTGATCCATTCCATCTTCATTGGATCCTATGGTGGCCTCTGTATTGGAAGTGAACATTAATGGGTACAGATTTACTTCATCTATCTTACTTAAATCTGTCATAATCTTGTCACCTCTATCAAATTGACTAGAAAGAAGGCATTGTCTTATTAACAAGACGTTTTGCTCCTGTAATGAGAGTTTTGGTTGCAGAGTCCTTTAATTGTGTTGTATTAGACAGTGGCTGCATATCTACCGTGTGTGGAATTGACTGGTTAAAATGTTACCTGGACTCTTTAAATGCTGAAAATCAGAACAAGGTTAAAGAATTTGAAAGTTCCACAAGTTTCAGGTTTAGGGATTATAATACCCTGAAGTCACTGAAAAGAATGGTGATCCCTTGCAATATTGCCAGAGTGAATCATTTCAATAGCATAGATGTTGTGTCAAGTGAGATACCTTTGCTTCTGAGTAGACCATCGATGAAGAAAGCACTGTTTGAGCCTCTTAGTTACTGTTGAGTAAAGGAGACATGAGTTCTGCTTCTTCATAACATACCTTTATTTCTTTGCCCCAATTCCACACACAATTCTCCACCAACAAATAGTGCCACCTGTGGCCCCGTTATATATCAGTGACTTCTGTTGAATAATTGACATCAAATTAAGACTTAATTGGGAGGTCTGTTAACCCATTCCTAACAAAATTCCATCCTAACCTTGTAGCTAAAGTCCTTCATCCCTGGAACCATTCTCGCAAATCTCCTCTGCACCCTTGCAAGGAGCCTCACATCCTTTCTAAAGGGTGGTGACCAGAACTGGACACAATATTCTAGTTGTGGTCAGACCAGAGATTTATGAAGGTTCAGCCTAACTTCCCTGTTTTTGTACTTGATATTTCTATTTATGAAATAAAAGATCTCATATTCTTTGCTCACCACCCTCTCAGTATGTTCTGCCATCTTCAAAGATTTATGCACCCAAACCCTCAGGACCCTTTGTCCCTGCAGGCTCTTTAGAACTATGCCATTCAGTCTATAATGTCACTTCTTGTCCCTTCTGCCAAAATGCATCACCTTATACCTCTTGTATTAAATTTGATCATACTCATTCTGCTAGTGTATCTATATTCTGTTGCAGTCAATTTATATTATCCTTGCTATTTGCTACTCCAAGTTTAGAATCGTCAGCAAATTTTGTAATTTTACTCTCCATTCCATGATTTGAATCATATATCAACATATCCAAAAATGCAGTAGTCTGAGCAATGAACACTGGGAAAGACCACTATCATCCTCCAGTCTGAAAAATAACTATTTAACAGGACTCATTGTTTTCTGTCCTTAAGCCAATTCTTTATCCAAACTGACATTCCCCTTCCCATTCAAAGAGCCTCAATTTTGTTAACCAGACCTTTAGATGATACTTTGTCAAATGCTTTCTTAAAAATCATGTTGACAATATCCATTGCTTTCCCTTCATCAATCTTCACTTGCTTCATCAAAAAATTCAATTTGCTTGACTGTGCATTATCTGACTTTTACAAATCTATGCTGGTTACCCTTGATTAACTTAAACCTCTCCAAGCCCCTGTTAATTTTTCCCTGATTATTGTTTCTAAAACCTTACTCACCATTGATGTTAAACTAACTTGCCTGTAGTTTCTAAGAATGTCCTTTTATCCTTTCTTGAATAAGGATGTCACATTTGCCACTCGACCCAAGCCTTCGAAATGGGATTGGGTAGCAAATCATCTCTAATAGGACTCACTCCACCTCTTAATGACTTTAATCAGGCCATTGAAGTTGGCCTATTGGAATACGAACTCCCTGATTAACGGGCGCCTATGGCATACTAGCCTGAAAATGCCCGCTCTTGTCTGATCTTGGAAGCTAAGCAGACTTAGGCCTGGTAAGTACTTGGATGGGAGACGGCCTGGGAATACCAGGTGCAGTAGGCTACAGGAAAAGATATCCCTGATTAACGGGCTAAGTGATGGGCCAATCAGGGAGACTTTACTTTGTATATAACCGGGAGTGGCAGACGAACTGACACTCCCGAAGGTAGACTGCTGACTGACAGCACTCTGTATACTCCTGTTGGGATCGTAAATAAAGGGATTCTGGTGAAGGGACTTTGCCTCCGTGAACTTATTACAACTACCCACTTAAAATTACATTTACCGATAGAACATTTTGGAGTTTCATTTTATGTTAACTGCCATTTTGTTTTTGTATACCCTCTTTGCCAGCCTCATTTTTCTTTTCATGCCCTCTCAACTTATTTTAGTTCATCTGATTCTCACTTGAAGAATTTCATGACACCCATGATGCAGTCTCTATTTTGTTGTCTCATTCTATTCTCTATTCCTCTTGAGATAGAGTTCTGTCCAAAAAGCCGTGGCTTTGGTTCCCTGATCTTTTGACGTTGTTGGAATGAGATAGGAGAAATCATTGGTTGGCTTTCTGGGTGAACAGCCTGTATGGGGACTGATTAATATTTTTAAAACTCTACCCACCAAGCTGTCAGTGTTATTATGCACCATATTCCACCTTAAGCAGCATAACCACCTGAGCTAACAAGCCAATAAAAAATTCTTAAAGAGATAGATTAGTCAAGAAGGTCTATAGATGACCATGAAAGGCATAAGGGAATCTATTTCGAAATGTAATTTTCCTTATTGAAATTTACATTACTGTACTTTCTGATTTATTCACGTATTAATTTATTTTACCACTTCAAATTATTTTGGTCCTTTCTGAATATGTTTTTGAGAAGATCTTGAATTATATTGAACCAGCTGAGTTCAAATTGGCACAGCGGTAGAAATTTAATTGAGTTGACCTCATTTCCCAACATTGAATTCTATATGCCATAATTTTGCCTACTCAATCTATTTGCAATGTTTTCGCTGCTGGCCACGTTACCCTGCCATCTAACTTGCTGGCATCAGCAAACTTGCTGTGGCTTTGTATTCCTTCTCCAGGAAGAAGAAAATCAGGGAAATCAGCTTGGAGGGAAATTTATTTTTTTAACATTCCTTCATCTATCTGATATTTCGTGTTTAAACCCCCCAGAAGGTCTTACTGTTTTGATCGGGATAGAAACAACAAAAAAACAAAAAAAAAATTGTAATCTAAAGCTTTGAATGCAGTTCACTTGGAAACTAGAACAAACCCATCAGAACAGTTTTATGAACATGGTTTAATGTACCTGGCAACTCATGAATTTTGTTCTGTTTCAAATTCATGCATTGAGCTGTGAGAACTGCTGAAGGTTACTTAGATAACACTGAATAGTTGTCAAATTGTATTGCTTTCCAACCCATAGAAATACAACCTAATGCTTCTTTCTCTCTCACCAATTTCTCCCCTGAATGCTGAGTGATTTATGTTGTACCGCACTACATAGTACCTCAACCATTTTCCCATTGTTTAGGTGGATAGGCAGCATTGGCAAACAATTCCACTGAATAGTTAGGATCCCAGCTATATCGGATTCCCTTAGTCCATTCACACACGTGCACTTTCCATGAAGCATTACTGCATAGCCACTATCAGTGTGACCCCTGGTTGATTTTTCTTTCTTTCCCTTTCAAGCATACAGAAGCTGAAATTAAAGGCTCACTTTCCTGAGGGGTGTGGAGATTGCGTTCATTTTGGCATGTCCCAAGTTTTTTGGGTGGGAAGTGATCAGGAGCCCTAGGGAGAGGGGTAAGAGAAGAGTGAGAGGGAGGGTTTTGGAGGCCAGGCTCAGGTAATGCGTTCCCAGTGGGCAGGCCATGGCCTGTTACCAGGTGAACTCAACAAGCCCTACAGGTTGATCAATCAGTGATTCCTAAGGACCTCATGGGGATTATCACAGTTGTTGTCCAACCTCCAAAAGTGCATAAATGGACACAGTAAAACAGTTGTTGTGGGGACTTTACTTGGAGTTTGTATCTCTGCTAAGTTGGATGTACAATAAACTTGGTAAAGGTAAAAGGTATTATTCCTCCATCACAAACTAACAGTTAATACTAACAAGTGGACTGAAGAGGTCACCCAATCTCTGTTTGGACTCCCCAATGTAGACCATATTGAGGGTGTGAATACAAAGCAAAATAAGTACACAAAATTCTCTGTTCCACCCTTGAGGAGTGTTTGACGCCTTGATTGGTGAGGAGACGGGAGGTAAAAGGGAGGGTTCTGCACCTCCTGTCCTTGGAAGGAAAAGTGCCATGGGAAGAGGGGGGCTGTTTTTGGGAGTGATTAAGTAGTAGGTCGGGGTGTCATGTGTCATGGAGGGAGCAGTCCTTTCTCAGTACTGAAAAAGGAAAGGAGGGGAAATGTGTTGGCATCATGCTGGAGGTGGAGACATGGCAGAGGATCGGTTGCATATGAAGGCTGATGTGGTGGAAGGCGTGGAACCCTCTCTCAATTATAGCAGAGAGAAAGGGATGAGAGCTGAAGTGCAGGAAATGGGACAGACACAGTGGAGGGCCTTGTCGACCACAGTAGCAGTTGGGGGAGGGGGCTAGAATGGATCCTTGGTTGAGGGAAAAGGAAGACTTCAGAAGTGCTGATATGGATGGTGACTTTGTCAAAGCAGAGGCAACTCAGATTGTGAAACTGAGCTGGAGGATAGAGGAGTGTTAATATAGTGAGAGAAGAGTAAGGAAATGTCATGAAGATAGCTGTGAGAGCCAATGGGCTTATAGTGAATATTTGTTGATAGCTTATTTGCAGAAAGGCAGACAGAGAAGGCAAGGGAGGAAAGGAAAGAGTTCGAAATGGACCATGCATAAATAAGAAAAGGGTAGAAATTTGATGAAAAGTTAATGCTTTTTTCACTTCAGGCGAGAACAAGAAATGGCACTGATAAGTCATTGATGTATTGGAGAAGGATGGAAGGGAGGGGGGGGGGGGAGCTGAGTAGAACTGGAACAAAGAATGATGCACATATCCCACAAAAAGGCAGGTACCTTTTATAGGGATGAACTAAGTGCAGTTAAAGGAGAAGTGTTCAATGTGTGAATAAGTTCAGGCAGGCGGAGAAGGATGATATTAGATGGAGATTAGTTGGACCTCCATTCAATTAAGATGTGGAGATCCTTCAAACCATCCTGATGGGGGAATGAAGATGTAGAGAGATTGGACATCTATGGTGAAGAGGTGTTAGTCAGGGCCAGGAAATTGGAAACTGTTAAAGTGACAAAGGTATTGGGAGATTCACGATATAGGTGAAGAGACTGGACAAGAAGAGAAAATATAATTGAGATAGGAAGAAATATCAGTTCCCTGGGACAGAAACAGGCTGAGAAAAATGGACTGGATTTTACCAGCCTCTCAGAATTGACAGAGAGATTCCATGGCTCACAGAGTGGTCCCCAGCAGCAATGTTCTCACCAACCACCCATTCCACTCCCTCCAGCCTGCCTCACTTGAGGGTGCTGGGGCCTGCCTCAATTGCCCCAGAACCCTCATACCTCAATTGTCCTCTTAGCTAGATGCAGTCCCAGTGGCGACCACTTCTGCCAGTGGTACTGCTGAGCTGGCAGCCCTCTGTATGGCCAATAACCATGGGATGCAGGGCCTCTGGCCTAAAGGTACAGATGCCCAACAGATTTCTGTCCTTTAAAGAGTGCACTGAAGGCAGTTAATTAGTTGCTGCACAGATGAAAAGTTAGGCCAGATGTCCTGCTAACAGCTCAGTTGCAGTTGCTGCTGGTTTTCTGACCCATAACTGGTACTGTCACACCCACAAAGTTCTGATAGGTCTACCATGGCAGTCCTGTTTGCAGATCTGGGGAAGATGGCAGAGTGGTTAGCACTGCTGCCTCATAGTGCAAGGGACCCAGGTTTAATTCTGGCCTTGGGTGACTGTCTGTCTTGTTATAATCCAGGTCAAAAGCTCCAAGGTGGTTTATGAAGTCAGCCTCGATCATAGGTATTGCACTTTGAATTTGGCGTGGGTAAGCATAAGATGTTTCACTCCAGGTATGACTCAAATGACCCACCAGGGAGCTTTTGTCAAAGTTTCTTTAAGAATACAGTTAACAAATAATAAGAAAAATCAGCAATAATTTTTACCAATTACAAAAAACATAACTATAACATTAGATAAATCTTAACAGCTAAGAATATTGTTCCAAACTAAACAAATCCCACAAATAAACACCCCGTTCTTGGCTTAGCACAGAAAGCAAGTATGCTCACATGATGCTGGAGTTTGCAGCTTTGCAACACCTTCTGTGAATTAGTCCTTTGGATATGGAATTGAAACACTGAGGCTTTCCAGCCCTGGAACTTTCAGCACACTTCGAGACAGAGACATTACTTGCCTCTAGCTTCGAGCTAGCCAGCCACCAACCGCAAAATTTCCAATGCAGGGAGAGAGACAAGGACATTCCTTCAGCCTGCAGTCCAAACAGCCCCTGCCAAATTGAAAGTAAAGACCTTTGGATTTCTCCTGGGGGGAGAAAAACTATCCAAAGGCACGTGACCCGCCAATCAGTTACAAATTAACAATTCCCAAAAGGGTCATAAAACTCCAGGACACGGCATTAGGCTCAGATTAAAATGAACAAGATGCCAATTATATTCCTTCAGCAACAATTCGATACCTGCTCACAGACAGTTTGATACCAAAATCAAAAAGACCAGACCTGCTTTAAAAAATACAAAGAACACAATTAAAATACATTTCTTAAAGGCACAGTAGCATCACAGTGTGGATTCTGCACATTCTCCCCATGTCTGCATGGGTTTCCTCCGGGTACTCCGTTTCCTCTCACAGTCCAACAATGTGCAGGTGAGGTGGATTGGCCATGCTAAATTGCCCCTTGGTGTTGGGGCAATTGGTGGGGTGGATGTGTGGGGTTGTGGGGATGGGGTGATGTTGGTGTGGGCTCGATGGGGCGACTGGCACTGTAAGGATTCTGTGATTCTATAAAGAGATAAACGCATCCTGATTGGGTTTGGGTCAATGAGGTTGGATGCTGTGGTTTTCATGAGGAACAAAACATCAGCTTTCAATAAGGCACTTCACAGCTTTTCGGATTCAACAGTGGATTTTACAATTTCAGATTGCAAACTGCTCCCATTTTGTTTTTTTTTTACAGGTTCGGTTTTAGTCTTATTTTACCATTGCTTTTGATTCAGGTGACCGGTGTTCAACATTCTGCCATTCACATCTCCTTTAGACATATCTTTTGTTTCTTTACTTCTCCCATAACCACTTCGTTTGACCCTGCATCACCATTCTTTTTCCTGTCATCCACATCCATCACAGACCGTTGTATTATTTTTCCACCCTCCCCACCTTCACTTCCTTGAAACATTCAACACTATTTCTCTCTCCACAGACACTGCCGGACCTACTTCCAGCATTTTTTGGTTTCTTTTTCAGATGTTCAGCACCCACTGTAATTTGCTTTTGTCATGTATGACCCCGGTTAGAAGTGTCAACTGAGAATGACACAGGAGTTTGATCCCATCTGCCCAAGAGATGCATAGTGGTCACTGGAGAGTTCCAGGACTGGGAACTTATCACTCCTCCTTATTGCTGGAATATTATGCCTAATCGTAACACAACCAGAAATGTCCCAACTGGGACGGTTCCAGATAAAAATGCAACAATACTAAAACACAAATTTTGACAATGTCAGTTCAGCTGCCTGCTGATACAAAGAATCTCGAGAGTGCAGAAGGAGGCCAATTGGCCCATCGAGTCTGCACCGACTCTCTGACAGAGCATCTTGCCCAGACCCTATGCTTGTAACCCCACATATTTACCCCACCAATCGTCCTGACCGACACGTCTTGGGACACTAAGGAGCAATTTAGCATGGCCAATTCACCTAACCTCCACATCTTTGGACTGTGGAAGGAAACCAGTGCACCCAGAGAAAATGCACTCAGACATAGGGAGAATGTGCAAACTCCCCACAGACAGTCACCCAAAGCTGGGATTGAACCTGAGTCCCTGGCATTGTGAGGCAGCAGTGCTAACCACTGTGCCACCATGCCACCCCAAGTGTTTTGTCCATGGATCTGGCACCCCATTGGCTTTCAATATTCCAGTGGTTGCAGATGATATATTGAAAAACTTAAATCCAGTGTTTCTACAATTATTTCATAGAATCCCTACAGTGCAGAAGGGGGCCATTCAGCCCATACAATCTGCACCGATTCTCCGACAGATAATCTTACCTAGGCCCACCTCCACCCTATCCCTGTAACCCCACACATGGTCAATCCACCTAACCTCTGCATTTTTGGAGTGCGAGAGCAAACCGGAGCACCCAGAGGAAACCCACACAGACACGGGGAGAACAGTCACCCACGGCCAGAATTGAACCCTGGCAGGTGCCTGGCACTGTGAGGCAGCAGTGCTATCCACTGTGCCACCTTTCGATCAACATTACACAGAAGCTCCAGAAAAGCTATTTATTATCTTTATTTAACATGTCGTGAAAAACAGATTCTGTAAGTTTCAGTCCTGTGCTATACATGGTGGACATTTAAAAGACTGAAAGCTATGTGTATCATAACGCTGACATGAAACTTATATCATTTATTATTTTCTACTCTACATCATCGTCTATTTCTTCAATAGGGCCCTGCACATATCCATCTTAGCGCAATGCATATACTGCAATAACAAGGATTCCCTTACAGTGCGCCACTATTGGATTGATCAGGCTTGTGAGTAAGCACAGAAAGATTTGTTATGTACTTTTATCAAAAAGAGGCAGAGACTGGTCTTTCAAGTCATCAGCATCAAGTAATGCATTGCAGATGTGCTACAAGAATCCCAGCTGTTCATCATTCTGGCGCATTTTTTCCTCTGATAATCGGTGAGTCCTCCATTCATCTTTATGAGAAATTAATTGGTGGGAGGGACTTCATTGGAAAGAATACACTCCACTTCGAGTATTATCCTAAAGTCTCTCTTTAAAACATTGAATAACATCATCTGGAGTATTTTCTTGAAAAGAAATAGTGAAGAAAGATGAATGCTCTTCCAAGAAGTTGCATTTGTAGGATCAATCTACGTAGAAGAATGATTTCCAAAGATCTTTGTTAGTCTGGGGGAAGTGGATGGTGGGGAGGCAGAACCTAAGCTTGTCAGTGAAGCTATCTGTCTGAACACGAAGCCGATTTCGCCGGCAAAACAGTGCCAGAGGAGGCGAGAAACTGGGCGAGTTTCTGATTTTTCACCACTCACCCGATTGTACCACCTCGCCTTGCAAAAGGATGAGTGGGGCAAGGTCGTAAGATCGCGCCTTTAGTAATTTTTTGCGGAAATTCTGCCCGTAATCCATAACGTTTACCTATGTTAAACTTAATTTGCCAATTATTTGCCCATTTTGTAAGTTTATTAATGTCCTCCTGTTATTTGTTGCAGTCGTCCTCAGTGTTGACTGTTCTCACCAATTTGGTGTCATGCATAAATTTAGGAATTGTTATTTGGATTCCAAGGTCAAAATCATTGATATAAATTGTGAACAGCAGTGGCCCCAGCACTGATTCCTACTGAACACCACTTCCACTTTCAACCACTTTGAATATCTACCCATCACACACTCTGCTTCCTGGCTTGAAGCCAGCCAGCAATCTATTATGCCACTTGTCCCCTGACTCTACATTCTCTGATCTTATGCCTGAATCTATTATGGGGCATTTTATTGAAGCTTTTTTCAAACTCCAGACATAGCCAAATATGGTGTTTACGAAACCGTGTACTTAGCATGCAGTCGAAAATCTCAGGACATTGCAGTTAGGTAATCGCCTACTCCACCCTTACATAAAGTAGGTCCTACAACACTGGGCCAGTCAATTTTGACCTGAAATTAAAGAATTGCTTAAAACTATCCTCTCTCAAACAACGTCTTATCAGGCATGCAAATCAGATGGTATGATTATGGTGTATATTTTAAAAGCAATAAGAAGATCATAACAGAGAATCTTTCTGCATCCTTCACATACCATAATGATACTGGAGTGCAGGAACTAGAGTAGGTCTTTTATTACCTTGAGACTGTTTCACCAATCAATGAGATCGTGGTTGATCTATGACCTAACTCGATATGCTCATCTTTGCCCGTATCCCTTAATATCTTTGGATAACAACTATCTTTCATTCTCAGACTGAAAATTAACAACTGATCTAGCATCAATTGCCATTTGTGGAAGAGAGTTCCAAACTTCTACCACCCTTTGTGCGAAGGACTGTTTCCTAATTTCACTCCCGAATGGTAGGGCTTTAATTTTTAGACCATGCCTCCTACTCCTTAACACCTTAGCCAACAGAAATAATTTCTCGGAATCTACTCTTGCTGTTCCGCTTAATAGTATTTTAAAAGTTTGATCTAATCACTTCCTAACCTTTTAAATTCAAAGGAATACAACCCTAGTTCATTTAGTCTCTCTTCATAGATTAACCCTAAAAGTCCAGTTATTATTCTGGTAAATCTATGCTACATTCCCTTTGAGACCAATATGTCCTTCCCAAGGTGTAATGTCCAGAACTGTTTAATTTCTCATTAAATCATCTCACTTAATGGCAGAACATGTTCAAGGGGCACGTGGGGCAAAATGACCTACTTCTGTTCCTATGTTTCAGTGCTGACTTAAGAACAGTACAGCACAGAACAGGCCCTTCGGCCCACGATGTTGTGCCGAGCTTAACATTTGGTTCACCCATTATAGTTAACCTATTTGCAGATCTAGATCTCTCCAGCTCACCAAAGAAACTGGTGGTGGTGACAACTTCAACTCTTTCCCTGGCCTCTAAAGCTGAATCAAACTTTTCACAAATTTGCTGTCCTGCATGGCCTTGCACTGAGCTCCCATATCCACGTCATTACCAACTTCCATGTTTATCTAACATTTTCCATCACTGCTCCACCTTTGTTTATCTGCTGCTGATAACCCTCCTCCATGGCTTAGGTCCTTAGACTCTCCAATCTTCTTCTGGCTGATCCCTCAGCTTTCACTCTGCATAAGCTTGATCTCAAAGCTCTACCTCCCATATCCTTACTTGTGCCAAGCCCATTCACCCATCACCTATACTTGCTGACCTACAACTTGGAGTCCTCCAACACCTCAATTTGAAAATTCTCATCAGTGTTTTCAGATTCCTTCAGGGCCTCGCCCTTGTTATCAATGTGACCTCCTCCGACCCTACAGCTCTTCAAAATCTCCCAATTTTACCCTCTTGCACATCTCTCATTTTTACTGCTGTACCATGACTGCTGTGCCTTCAGCTGTCTCGCTCTGAGTTCTGGAATTCCATCCATAAACTTCATTACCTCGCTTTCCTTCGTTAAGGTGCTACTACGTCTTTAACAAAGGTTGTGGCCTCCTGTCCTAATATTGCCTCATGTGGCTTGGTGTTGAATTTTGTTTGATTTTTGCTCCTTTGAAGTGTTTTAAAGCACTATTCCAAACTATAGTTCTAAGTACAATATAAATGCAAGTTGTTGTTTTGATCAGATCACATAGTTACCATCTCTAGTGCTATTTGGATCTCTGACCACTGATGTATTGCCAGTTGCTGATCTTGACCACCAAGCAGGAAAAGTAGCAGTCAGGAGGAGGCCATTTGGAGTACAATTAAAAGGATCTTGGGATGCACTAAAGAAAATCTGTGCAGAAATGTTTCACTTTCTCACATTACTGCCACATGGATTTTAAAGACTTCCTCGATTAATGCCTTTATTGCTGTAGTGCTGCCAAAGGTTTGGCAACTGCTCAGAACTGCTGCTGCCAGTAATACACTGTATTTCATCACTTCCCATTAAGGAACTTCTGCAGTACCTTCATAATCATTCATTCTGCTGGATTTCCCACTCCCCAGAGCAATTGGCTGTCTTCTGATGCCATATTTTCCCCTTGATAACTAGGTGAATTTAATATAAGTCCAACCACAAAAATAATCCAGGCCCCACATCAATTCATATGACCTGGAAGAATGACGCCTGCTGGCATTGCACAAGTTATAAAAATTACCCCCACAGGTTTGGATCGTAAAGCATTTCATTTTTCTGCAACTTCAGTGATTTTTCCACAAATCTGATCTGCAAGCTTTGCGATGTTCAATTATTCACTTTTTGCCCCATGTTCTACTTTGTTGCCGTGTTTTCACCCAATGCAATTCTCCAGTACACACAAGACCTTGTAATATCGTGTTGGACAGACAGCTGTTGCTCAACCCCAAAGTGCCTTTCTTCTTCATTGTGCACCCTTTACATAATGTAGGAGCGCAGTCTATCATGATAAACTCTGACAAAACTAGCTGCTGAGCACGTTCTTGAAAGGTTCCTGTGCCACTGCAAATAGATAATGTTACATGTGGTCTGCTCAGATGTCGCTGACCTGGAATATTTTCCGATGTTGGGACAATTTGAATAATTTTAGTGAGCTCCTTGACCTTGGAGAGTCCACCTGGAACAAGGCTGCCATGGTTTTGAATGGTCAGCCGGTTCTCGAATGCTCTTTTTTGTGCACGGTGACATAGTGGTTCGCACTGCTGCATCACAGCGCCGGGACCCAGGTTCGATTCCTAGCTTGGGTCACTGTCTGTGCGGAGTCTGCACTTTCTCTCTGCATCTACATGGGTTTCCTCTGGGTGAACCATAGAACCATGGAATCCCAACAGTGCAGAAAGAGGCCATTCGGCCAATCAAATCTTCAATGACCACAATCCCTCCCGGCCCTATCCCCATAACCCCACGTATTCACCCTGTTAGTCCCCCTGACACTAAGTGGCAATTAAGCATGGCCAATCAACCTAACCCGCACATCTTTGGAGTGTGGGAGAAAACCGGAGCACCCGGAAGAAACCCACGCAGACACAGGGAGAACATGCAAATTCCACACAGACAGTGATGCAAGCCGGGAATCGAACCCGGGTCCCTGGCGCTGTGAGGCAGCAGTGCTAACCACTGTGTCACCGTGCCGATGGTGCTCCAGTTTCCTCCCACAGTCCAAAAGACTTGCTGGTTAGGTGCATTGGCCATGTTAAATTCCCCCTCAGTGTACCCGAACAGGTGCTGGAGAGTGGCCAATAGGGGATTTTTACAGTAACTTCATTGCAGTTGGAAGACTAACAAATAAACTTTAATTTAAATTAAAATTTTAAATTATTTTCACCCATATTTATGCAGCCAAATACCCTGTGCTTGGTTGTGGAGGCTTTCAGTCCTTTACATTTGAAATATTTCTTGAACCATTCACTACCAGTGCTGGATGCCAAAAATGAACAGGCATCCCTTGTGTCAAAAACAGTTGTTCTCTAATTTCTGTCTGTCACCATGTACGTCATAACTGAAATGTAATTTCCACTACGTTGATGCTGGTAGAAATCCAAGTAGTCTCAACAGTTGTTCTATCTGCAGACTGTGAAATTCATTGGGTGCCTATTTGTGACAGGAGTCTATACGCCTGACACTGGAATTCTATCTTTTCTTTCCCCCCCCCCCCCTCCATGTTGTTCAGTCTCATTTTTCTTCCTATTTGGATTCTTGATGGAGGCTGTGAAATTGAAATGTTAAACTATCTTTTCTCCTTTTAGATGCTGGCAGTTCTGTTATTTGCAATTGTCCACATTATCTTTCAGTTATTTGTCATCTATGGAATAAGGCTGAGAGGCAAAACGGTGACTAGCCTTCAGATAACTGAGTGGAGAGTTTATTGTCTCCTCTGCTATTTGCATCTTCTGAGACAAACCTCCAGATTTAGCTGCTGTGCACAAGACTTTCAGCGGAACACTCCTACTCTGGTATCTCATAAAGAAAAGCTGCATTGTAAGTGGTGCAGATGGAGGCGTAAAATTGTAAAGAGCCATTGATAGATTAAGTGGACAGCAAATCTGTGGCAAATGGATTCCAGTGAAGGCGAATAAGAAGCTGATCCTTTGGACAGGAAGTGGATAGAACAGGGTACTTTCCAAACAGTGAACAGGTTGAAATAATGGAAGTCCAAAGAGACTTGTGGAGTAGGTGTGGGTTGGGGTGGTATCCAGGTAAAACAGATCAATACAATTATGTAAATAGGTACAGAAAATAATCAGCAAAGTTAATAGAATACTGGCCTTTAATGTCTAAAGAAGTAGAAATGACGTTGGGAGTGAGAGGTTGGGGGTAGAAGTCATGCTCCAGTTATACAAGGCTCTTGTTAGACCATGTCTGGAGTGTTCAAGCAGTTCTAGGCATCACACCTTGGGAAGGATACATTGGTCTCACAGGGAGTGCAGCTTAAATTTACCGGAATGATTCCTGGACTTTTCAGGTTAATCTACGAAGAGAGCTTAAACAAACTAGGGTTATATTCCTTTGAATTTAAAAAGGTTCGGAGGTGATTACTATTAAGGAAACAGAAAAGGTAGATTCAGAGAAACTGGCCACAATTCTCCCATCCCGACCCACAACTTTTTTGGCGGGTTGGGGTGGGAGATGCGCGTCGCCAGCCTTGTTGCGAGATTTGTGCATGCGCCAGGAACTCATGCACATCTCCCAGAGCCGGCGAACAGTCGCCGGTCAGATCACTCTGGAAACTGGTGGGAAGACAGGTAAGTAATTTGAATCTGTTTTAAATATGTTTTAAATGTCTTTTAAAGGTAATTATCGGGAACTTACCGGTCCTGATTGATTCTCCCACCCTGCCAGGAGTACTTCATTCTGGCAGGGTTTAGAGTGGCTTCCCACATTCGGGAACTAGTGGGAGACCCTGCCGGAATGAAGAGGGGCAATCAGGACCCCCCAGGGGGTCGGCGGCGGGGGATGGTGCCCCTTGGGCATGGACACCCTGGCAGTGCCAGCCTGTGACCCCTAGCACTGTCCAAGGGGAAAAGTGCCCATGCCCACAGGGCACCTTGGCGCTGTCCATCGGGCACTCTGCATGGGGATCGGTCTGGGATAGAGGGAGGGCAGCGATTGAGACGGGCTGGGGCTGGGGCCGGGGTCTGACCCTGGGTGGGGGGGGGGGGTGTCAGCGGGGGAAAGGGGTCTGCCGGGTGAGGGGGATTGCCACTGCTGGGGGGGGGGGGGGGGGGGGTGGTGGGCTGGACATTGGGGTGCTCCAGGACGTGGGGTGCGTCAGGGCTGGCCCAGGAATTGTTATGGGGGCCACAATCAGGCTGTGGGGAGGCTGGAGGGGCAGCACTGCGGGGGTCCCGGGCTGGCCAGCAATTGAGCTGGCCAGCAAACGGGGAGTCTGACAGATTGGGGCTACTGCGCATCCCTGGGTTTTCACATCTGGGACCTTTGCAGTGCACAGAGTGGGGAGATTCGAGTGAGAAGTTGAACTGACAAAACTGTCGGGATCTAGAACAGTTTTCCTGCCAATCCAGTGCATTTGGGAGAATCGCGGCCCCTATTTCTGTTGGCTTTGGTGTTAAGGCATAGGAGGCATGGTCTAAAAATTAGAGTCCTATCTTTTGGGAGTGAAATTAGGAAACACTCCTATGCACAAAGGATGGTGGAAGTTTGGAACTCTCTTCCACAAATGGCAATTGATGCTAGATCAGTCTGAGAATGAAAAATGTTTGTTGTCCAAATATATTAAGGGATACGGGCAAAGATGAGTAGAGGAGTTAAGTCACAGATCAACCACGATCTCATGGAATGGCAAAACAGGCTCAAGGTCATAAATGACCTATTCCAGTTCCTGCACTCCTGTGTCATTATGATGTGTGAAGGATGGAGAATGATTCCCTGTTCGGATCTTTTTATTGCTTTTAAAATATACACTATAATCACAGCATCTGATTCACATGTCTGGCAAGACTTTGTTTGAGAGAGGTTAGTGTTTAGTTCTTTAATTTCAAGTCAAAATTGACTGGCCCTTTGTTGTAGGACCTACTTTATGTAATGGTGGAGTAGGAGATTACCTACCTGCAATGTTCTGGAATATTTGACTGCATGCTAAGTACACAGTTTTGTCAATACCATGTTTGGCTATAATGTAATGTATCTGGATTTTGAAAAAAGCTTCAATAAAATGCCCCATAATAGATTCAGGCATTAGATCAGAGAATGTGGAGTCAGGGGACAAATGGCAGAATAGATTGCTGGCTGGCTTCAAACCAGGAAGCAGAGAGTGTAAAGGGTAGATATTCAGAGTGGGAAGTGGTGTTCAGTAGGGATCAGTGCTGGGGCCACTGCTGTTCACAATTTATATCAATGATTTTGACCTTGGAATCCAAATAACAATTCCTAAATTTGTGGATGACACCAAGTTGGCGAGGACAGTCAATACTGAGGACGACTGCAACAAATAACAGGAGGACATAAAATAAATTTACGGAATGGGAAAATAATTGGCAAATTGAGTGCAACACAGGTAAATACTACGGATTACATTTTTGTAGCAAGACTCAAGAGGTCACTTGTTACTTGGAAGATGCACATCAAAGTTAGGTCGAGGAACAAAAGGATTTTGGAGTATGAGTACACCAATCACTAAAAGTTGCGTCACAGGTTAGCAAAAGGCCATAAAAAAGCAAACAGGGCTTTCTTTCTCAAGAGTTAATAGGAAAGTTGGAAAATTATGCTTAATCTTGTAGAGGGCACAGAAAGGATTTGCAAGGATGATGCTAGAAATATGTGGGGAGTCATATCAGGAACTGATTCAGAGGCTGGCTCTCTTCTTTTGAAAAAAGGGTTGAGGGGTAACCTAATGGGGGTAATTTTAAATTATGAAAGGTTCTGATTAGAGTGGATACAGAGAGGCCATTTCCTTTTCTGAGGAAGAGCATGACTATGTGGCCATCAATGCAAGATAGTGAACCAAGAAATCTCAGAGAATTCCAAAGAAACTTCTTTACCCCCAAGAGTGATGAGAATATGGAATCCGCAATCAGAGGGAGTGGTTGAAGTGGATCGTGAAGTGAAGCTAGACAATCATGCGAGGGAGAAGGAGAGGAGCACGATGGTAGAATTAAATAAGGAAAATTGGGAGGAAGTTTGAGTGGACCACTAACACCAGCATTAACTGGCTGGGCCAAACGGCCTGATTCCTGTGCCATATGTTCTATGTATATAATAATCCTACAATATGGGGAGGCTTTATTGAAGAATGAAGAACCTAGAAGGTAGGTCATTTTTTTTTACATTAATTCAAATTGCAAGAACTTCAGATTTATTAACCCACAAAAAAACAAATTAGCAGTTTGTATGTTAGGTCAGTTGACCAAAGAGGTAGGTTTTAAGATTGTCTTAAAGAAGGAAAGCAAAATAGAGAGGCAAAACAGTTTAGGGAGAGAATTCCAGAGTTTAAGGCCCAAGCAGCTAAAGGCATGGATATCAATGGTAGAACAGTTAAAATCAGGATGTTCAAGAGCGCAAATTAGAGGAGCACTGATTTCTTTAGGTTATTATGCATCCAGAAGATTGAACTGATGGGTATTAGCAAAGCCATGGAGGGATTTGAAAACCAGGGTGAGAATATGAAAATCAAGATGGTGCTTGATTGGGAGCCAGTGCAATTCAGCAAGCGCCGGGGTGAAAGCTGAACAGGATTTTGTGCAAGTTAAGACATGGCCAGAAGACTTTTGGATGCCCTGAAGATAGAATCATACAATCCCTACAGTGCAGAAGGAGGCCATTCAGTCCATTGAGCCTGCGCCGACAACAATCCCACCCAAGCCCGATCCCCTTAACCCCAAGTATTTAGCCTGATAACCCCCCTGACACTAATGGGCAATTCAACATAGCCAATCAACCTAACCTGCACATCTTTGGACTATGGAAGGAAACTAGAGCACCCGGAGGAAACCCATGTAGACACAGTAAGAACGTGCAAGCTCCACACAAACAGTGACCCAAGGGTGGAATTGAACCCAGGTCCTTGGCGTTGTGAGGCAGTAGTGCTAACCACTTTGCCATCATGCCGCCCAATAATAATGGAAGGTACAATGTGAGAGACCAGTCAGGAGTACGTTGGAATGGCTGAGTCCAGAGATTTCAACAACAGATCAACAAAATATTGGGCAAGATAAGACAGTGTTATGTAGGTAAGATTAGGTGGTCTTAGTGATGGTGTGAATATGTGGTTGGAAGCTCATGTTGGAGTCAAATGTTACACCAAAATTGTGAACAGAGTTCTGACGAAGAGCCTATGGACTCAAAACTTTAACTCTGTTTTTCTCCTGATAGATGTTGGCAGACCTGCTGAGTTTTTCCAGCGTCCTCTTCTTGTTTCAGATTCCAGCATCTGCAGTATTTCGCTTATTTTTGTGAACAGACTGGTTTAGTCTGAGACTGCTGCCAGGGAGGTGGATGGAGTGGGCAACTAGAGAATGAAGTTTGGTGCATAGACCAAAATGAATGGCTTTATCATGGAGATCAGGACCAGTCTTCTGCCATGTTTGTCAGATTCTGCATTGACAAAATGGCGCAAGCATGGCCCTAAATGTCTAAATCTATTTACTGCACTTGGCAGCAGCAGTAACTCAAATACAGAGTGAGCGAATCTAATATATAAATGAGCAAAAGAAATTGCTCAGGGTGTTGGAACTCCAAAATTAATAAAAGCTAAAATGCTGCAAATGCGCAACAGATCAGGCAGCATCTGTGGAAAATCAAAGTTAACATTTCAGATTGATGGTGTTAACTCTATCTCTCTGTCTATAGATATTGTCCGGAATTCTCCGGCTGTTCATGCCTCACCATCGCTGCCAACAAGAACGGAGAATTTGGTGCTCAGCCAAATCCCCGTTGACTGTGTACCAGGGCTGGAGGATCCCAGTTGTGAGCGAGATTGGAGAATCCGGCCCATGGTCTGGCCTGCTGAACACTTCCAGGGTTTGTTGTTCTTATATCATGAGGTTTGAAATATTCGTACAGACTGAAGAATGGAAAAAAAATACTTTAATGGAAACTGCAGAAATCTGCTGTACAGAGGGATCTAGATGTCCTGGCAGATGAACCTTATTGAATGGCAGAGCAGGCTCGAGGGGTTACATAGTACTCCTGTTCCTATTTCATATTATCTTATGATCATGAGGATATAGCCAATGCCTTTTTGCATTCCACTTATTGATAGATATGTAGTCTTTCCAGTGAAGTCAGTAATAAGTTGCACTTGTAATCAGCAAGTGTTTCAGAACAGAAACTGTGTTGTGCTGAAAATTGATGATAATAAACAGTGCTGAGAAAGCTGGTTCACTACAGTCTTTCTTTTACAACTAGCAATAGGAGGAAAGGAATACAGCAAATCTGCCATGTGATCTTTGCAGCTGACCCAATTCACATCTCCTGGCTACAGTGTCCCTGTCCATGGATGTCAGCAAATTCTTTCTATTCTCACGGTCCATGGCACAGTTAGTGCCTCAAAGACACTGGTCTCCATTTTCTTGACGAGGGGATAATACCTAACCTCAAGCAAGTTATTATTTCCTTGGGTATTCTTTATGTGTAATAAACTTGTCAGATTGCAACATCCATTTACTCTGCTTCTAGATGACAATTGTGATATCTTTGACCCTATTCCTTAAATTTGCTTGCAATCCTTGAAGCTAAATCTGTTGAAAAGTATCACACTTTGATTTTTCTAATGCTTATATACTTGGCATCACATATCTTTTAAATTTAAATCTTTAAAGTGAAACAATCTGTGCAGCATCTGAAATATTTTTAAAAAAAATTGTGTTCTAATTAATATGAGCAAACAGAAGCCAGTTACCCTGGAACATTAAATCAACTCCATTCTTTGACACTATTAAAATAACTGAACACCCACTGGGAAATATGCGAATTGAGCAGACTTGATACTTAATTCCAATTTTAACTATGGTGTGAGTCCAGCATGTGGAAACATGGGTGGATAGTAGTGCCCATGACTGTACTGGTATGAGTTCTGGGTCATTTTAATTGCCAGGCCTCATCGCCATCTTCCAGAATGTACTCCTGCGCAATACTGATAATGATGCCAAGGAGGCCAATGGGCAGGAGCAGGATTTTGTGCTGCAGGAGGCCGGGACTGGGGAGCTAATGTAAGCAGTCTTGACACTAAAGGTAAGTGGCGAGAAAAGGGTCCAGACTACAGTCAGTGATGGAGGAGGAAGGCCAATGCAGTGATGAGAACACATAAGAAGGTAAGGGAATAAGAGCAGGATTAACTATTCTAACCTTCAGGCATGCTCAATCATTGCATTAGAGCATTGTTGATCTTCTACCTTGACTTTACTCCCTTCCCGCTTGTTTACTCACCACCCGCACTCTTCCACCGCCACCACGTCCCCATGTCACTTGGTATATCAAAATTTATTTTCTTCTGAATTGAATACACTCAACAATTGAGCCTACAAAGCCCTTAGGGTAGAGAATTCCAAAACTTTACAACCTTATAAGTGAAGAGGTTTCTCCTCATCTCAGTCCGAAATGACCAGCCCCTTTTTCTGAAACTGTTACCCTGTGATCTAGACTCTAGAGCTAGGGGGATTCATCCTCCAACTCATCTACTCAATCCTTTCGTTTTATTCCAGGGACCAATCTGATTAACCTTTTTTCCCACTCCCTCAAAGTATGGGGTGATTCTCCCATCCCACTGTGCAAATATTTTAGATGTGGATATATTTTAGCGCAACCTGCTGGGAGAATCTCGTGGTGGGCCATGTGCGGGATTTGCGCATGCGTTCCCGCCACGATAGCGTCTCCTAGCGTCAGATTTCTGGCGGCGTCAGCTCCGTGCTGGAAATCAGCGGGGAGATGCAGAAATGATTTAAATAATCATTTCCATATAATTTAAATGAGATAAGCAGGGCTGGGACTGAAGTCTCCGGGCCTGCTCGCCTCTCCCACCTCGCCAGGGCGTTTCACTCCAGTGAGGATTACACTAGCTCTGTACTTTTGGGGAGCTAGTGGCCTGAGCCTGCTGGAGTGAAGGGGGTCGAGTAGCAGGGGGTGGTGCCCTGGGCATGGGCACCCAGGCAGTGCCAGCCTGGGCCCCCGGCATTGTCCATCGGGCATGGGGCAGTGCCAATGGGACGGGGCCTATTGGGGGGGCTATTGGGCAGGGGGGTACCACTGCCACTCTGGATGGGAATCGGTTGGGGAAGGAGCGAGGCCAGCAATCTGGACTGGCTGGGGGAGGGCCGACACTATGGCAGATGAGTCGGGACCGTGGGGGAGGTGTGATTAGAGGTGGGGCGGGGGGGGGGGGGGGGGCTGTAGATCATGGCAGGCCTGGGGAGGTGGCGGGGGGGGGGGGGAGGGGTGTTTGGGGCTGGGTCTGGGAATGGTTGTGGGACAGTGATCGAGCTGGCCAGCAATTGGTGAGGCTGTCAGTGCAGGGCCACTACGCATGCGCCAGTCTGGGGTACTGACAGATCGCCGCATGTGCAGTAGCCCGCTCAGCGCACTGATTTCAGCCTCTCCAGTGGGAATAGGCCCCACCCCTGAAATGTAATGATATTCACACTGGTGGTCTCTGCAGTGCACAGAGTGTGGGAGATTCTTCTCTGAATTCCCCATGAAAAAAACGGCGTGAATTACTCCAGTTTTCACATGAATTTGACACTTAGAATTGTTTTGCGAGAATTCCACCCTATATCTTTCCTTCCCCAGCAGTTGAATAGTGAAGGTGCAAATTAATTTAGCCATCCTGCTCCTCTTGGCTCCAGATAAATCTTAAAGAAACAAAGACTTCATTGTTTCAGGAGTGACCTGTTGTGGTGCACTTAAAGAAGTTTTGGTCCACTTAACTTATGGGTGTAAGCAGTGGTGCAAACTCTGCCTACCTCTATCTCAAACAATGGCTGTGGGATTATGATTGGCATATTACAAGAAGATGCCCAACTACTTCCATAACTTGAAATGACAGTGACTGTATCCGGAACATAAGTGATGCACTTCCATTTTCAACCCACGACTTTCACTTTTCTACTGGATGGAAGTTGTGAAAATCACAATGATACTATTACACTTAAAGGTACATTTTTCTTTTTCTTTCTCTTTTTCATTTAATGGACTTTAGAACAATTCCAGTTGTTGTTCTTTAGTAAAATGGGCACAGCCTGAAAATGATCTTTTGGGGAACTTGTCTTCCTGTTTATGCTGGTTCTCTGGCCACTAGGATGTGGTCTTTAGTTGGGCATTGATTTCAATTGTAAGGTGCAACTAGGAGACACTGTGCATGCTCCATATCTGTTGCATTGAGCTGTTTAACCAAAAAGCAGTGCAACACTGTATTTTTGTGGTTTGAAGAGGAACATGTATGGATGCAGAAATACTGCAGCCCCCATGGACAGCCAGAAATGTTTTCCATCTAGGGCCGAGGCCATTGGCCAGCTCAATGTAGAAAACGGCTGATTTTGTATGAAGTATTAAAATGTATAGTGTCATCAGGCTTTCTTAAAAAAAAAGGCATGATTAGGATTAGGATTGACTGCAAATGCAGAAGACTGGGAGAAGAAGTAATGAATCATCCACTGCTGAAGTTATATAATGAATAGCAGTGTTTTCATAAAGGCACACTGATCATCTGCAGTGCATTCTTATCTACAATTTCCTGAGCATCAGTTATGATTTTGGTATTTTGCCTTCATCTGGAATTTCCTCAGAGGTTCTCCCTCTTGGTTCACTTTTGCAGATGATTGATGGAGACCAATCTATGTATGATGCCAGACATTTTGCAAACTCAGTCTTCTGGCTATGTATGTGTTCCTTGAATAAAATGCTGTTGGTAATTCTATTATTATTTGAAGTTGCCATCAAAGTTACATCAACTGAATGGGAAAGCCTCAGAGAAATTCCACCCTATTCTCAGCATAAATGCCTACTTTCCTTGGGCAATTCCATGTTAGGGAACAAAACATTCCTTTAATCTCATATTTATTGAGGAAATCAGGCCACAGAGTAAACTGAACATTTTTTTATTGTCAAGGAATGCACAACACATAGTATTGGGATCTTTCCATACAGTCCTGATTACTCCATCCAAAAACACCATATATTTCAGGCTACTACTAATGAATCAGGTTTATTGAGACATAAATGAAGCAAGAGTAAGAGCAATCATAGACAATTTTACAAGATTAAGAGACCTTATTCAACACAGGAAGGCAAAGACGTAGTGGTATTATCACTAGACTATTAATCCAGAAGCTCAGCTAATATTCTGGGGACCTGGGTTCAAATCCCGCCACGGCAGATGGTGGAATTTGAATTCAATAAAAAATATCTGGAATTAAAAATCTACTGATGACCATGAAACCATTGTCGATTCCATCTGGTTCACTAATGTCCTTTAGGAAAGGAAATCTGCTGTCCTTACGTGGTCTGGCCTACATGTGATTCTAGAGCCACAGCAATCTTGTTGACTCTCGCCTGCCCTCTGAAATGGCCTAGCAAGCCACTCACTTTCAAGGGCAACTAGGGATGGGAGCTAAATGTTGGCCAGCCAGCAATGCCCATGTTCCATGAATAAATAAAAGAAACACAGGGAGAAAGTTTAAATTTTGCCAAAATGGCAGCCTGTTATACACCCCATTTGAATAATATGGGGTAGATCATGGCTGGTAGTGTCACTACTGCTGATATTTCACCCCTATTGAGGTTGAAAGCTATTCTTTCGCCCCTGTTTCAAAGTGATAAATATGTCATTACTTTCATTTATCTTGAAGTTGAACTTGGAATAATATCCATGATGTGTTGTTTGCATGTAAAATCAGAAATTCAATTGGTCCAACTTGTTAGCTCCTTGATGAAATAGAGATTCACTTAAGAACCCTTTAAAGGATAGTCACCCAAGGCTGGAATCGAACTGGGTTCCTCGTGCTATGAGGCAGCAGTGCTGATCATTATGCCGCCCACCCTTTATAACACTGTAGGGAAAGAACCTTAAAGGCACTATAATGCAGCTCTGTAGTAGGACAGCAGAAAATAGATAATGGAGAATAAAGGGAGACCAAGTTTGAACTAAAAAATTAGAGGAACGCAAGAGACAAGCATAGTTAAATTTATTTATTAATGTCACAAGTAAGCTTACATCAACACTGCTATGAAGTTACTGTGAAACACCCCTAGTCGCTGCACTCTGGCGCCTGTTCAGTACACTGAGGGCAAAGTTAGCATGGCCAATGCACCTAATCAGTACGTCTTTTGGACTGTGGGAGGAAACCAGAGCACTTGGAGGAAACCCACGCAGACATGGCGAGAACATGCAGACTCCGTACAGATGGAGACCGTATCAGGAATCGAACTGGGGTCCCTGGTGCTGTGAGGCAGCAGTGCTAACCACTGTGCCACCATGCCGCCCAGTTAAGGTGGGATGCGTGGCTTAACATGCCTGTTAATAATCCTCAAAAGGCACCCAAGAGATCTGAAGTAATATTAACTCTGAGGATTTAAAACAAGCATTTTACTAATCCAAAAATTTTCTTCATTGTAGGAATGTACTAGAATGACCTGAGGTCAATAAGACTGAGTTCAAATCATTGACTTAGTGTTCGGCAAGTACTTTAACATTTCAAAGATTACTTTTTCCTTCAAGCAATAAACGAATTTTTGGCGCTGGAATGAAACAATTGTTGAATTATACATAAAAAGAATGATTTCTCAAATAGCAAATAGGTTGTTTCAAGTAAAATTGAATAAATGCCCTTTTTAATATTTAAGGAAAATGAAATATCAATGCCTATGTTTGTTGTGGATTTGCATCGGAAAGTATTAACACTCTGAATATTCTTCAGCAGCCACTGTCATACCCCTGCCTGAAAATTAATATTATATCTGTCACTCTTGTATCTTCCTTCAGACCTTCCTTCCAGTAAAAAGGACAATTTGGGTCTACCTGCTGCTTAAGCAGCAAGCCAATGTTCCATTGCACTTTCTGCATGATTACTTGTCTTCACAATTATTACATTCGGGGACAATTTTGAATCATCAGCTCTATTGTTGCTTTGTGAACTATTTTAAAGCTGCTGTTTAGCTTTGGCTAGTCTCTAAACTGATATGTAAGTTTCACTCAAAGGATTTGGAAAATGAAAATGATTGTCAGGGTGAAGTGGCTGAAATTTTTGAAATAACTACTGAAGGAAAGATGAAGAAGTACAAAAAAAATTTAATTGCAAGAATATGAAATTAATATCACAAATCAAAGTATGCCATACTACAGTGAATGTGATAATTGAATTAACAATTAGTTCCAATGTCACAATGACAAAGTTATGAAATTGTAATTTTTGGCCAATGGCAGAGAAAATTGACAAAACCTGCTGGGATTTTGTAAATATTCAACTGTTTTGCCAACATTAACTGTGGAGATGCAACAGGCCCCGTTCGAAATAGAGCTACCTTTGCACATCCAAAGCAACTGCCTGTTTCAAAGGATAGCTTTCTTTTAATATGGAAATCAGGATTTTATTACCTAAATAGATTGTCACGTTGGACAAGAGTTTTATGGGCCCTTTCCGGTGGGTTTGCAGGGGTGGGGGTCCTGTAAAATTCCCTGCGTGGCCTTGCTGCCACCTACCTGCCCACCCTGACCTAACTGAAATGTTACAAGGGGTAGGTGAGGTTTAGAGTGGCCCACCCACCCTTGCCCCAATTGAAACCCTTAAGTTGCCAATTAAGTTTTAAAGTTTATTTATTAGTGTCACAAGTAGGCTCACATTAACACTGCAATGAAGTTACTGTGAAAATCCCCTAGTCACCACACTCCAGCACCTGTTCGGGTACATTGAGGGAGAATTTAGCATGGTCAATGCACCGAATCAGCACATCTTTCGGACTGTGGGAGGAAACCAGTGGAAAACCACGCAAACACGGGGAAAACTTGCAGACTCCACACAGACAGTAACCCGAACCAGGAATTGTACTTGTGTCCCTGGTGCTGTGAAGCAGCAGTGCTAACCACTGTGCCACCATGCCACCTATAGGATTTAGGTTGTTGATTACTGTTCAGTAGGTCCGAAGAAGACTTTGTAATTATACATAGATTAATTTTTTATTGACTCTTTGAACTGTTTACAAATGTACATTAAAAGGTACAAGCTAGGAACTGTCGCTACACCTGCTGCTGCACACAGTTCTGTCCAATGCTCCACTGACCCTGGGCGTGGGTCATATGCTGTATTATATCACGATGTTGAAGGTTCTGTGCTCAGTCCCACATTAACCCTGTACATCCCAGACTTTTATACTATGGCTTCATAGAATCCTTACAGTACAGAAGAGGCTATGTGACCCATCGAGTCTCCACCGACACTCTGTCAGAGTATCTTACCCAGGCCCTCTCCCCTGCCCTATCCCCGCATCCCCACACATTTACCATGGCTCATCCATCTAACCTAGACATCTTTAGACAGTAAGGGGCAATTTAGCATGGCCAATCCACCTAATCTACACATTATGGACCATGGGAGAAAACTGGAGCACTCAAAGGAAACACAGAATGTACAAACTCGAAAAGAGACTCACCCAAGGCTGGAATCAAACCCGGGATTCTGGCACTGTGAGGAAGCAGCGCTAACTATTGTGCCACCATGCCCTTGAGAAACATAGAAAAACTACAGCACAAAACAGGCCTTTCGGTCCCACAAGTTGTGCCGAACATATCCCTACCTTTTAGGCCTACCTATAACCCTCCATCCTATTAAGTCCCATGTACTCATCCAGGAGTCTCTTAAAAGACCCTATTGAGTTTGCCTCCACCACCACTGACGGCAGCCGATTCCACTCGCCCACCACCCTCTGTGTGAAAAACTTCCCCCTAACATTTCCCCTGTACCTACCCCCCAGCACCTTAAACCTATGTCCTCTCGTAGCAGCCATTTCCACCCTGGGAAAAAGCCTCTGAGAGTCCACCCTATCTATGCCTCTCAACATCTTATATACCTCTATTAGGTCTCCTCTCATCCTATCCTCATAAGGCATGCCACTCAATCCAGGCAACATCCTTGTAAATCTCCTCTGCACCCTTTCAATCATTTCCACATCCTTTCTTGCTCAGCTACATTTTTTAGGCCGGAAGGTGAAGGTCAGAGATGGAGAGGAAGTCGAGCTGAACTACCTATTTGGGCCTCGGGCAGGAAAAGAGGCTGCCTCCCTTACAAAGCTCTCTTTCTTGAACAGGTCCAACCCCCGCTTCAGATTTCCATCTGTCCCTGGTCTTTCCAACCTGATCCCACCCCACTCAACCATCCTCCTATCTCCTGGAGCCTCCCCTGCAGTTCTGGCCATGAGAGCGCCCACTGGAGCTTCCAGCAGTTATAAACTGGGGACTTCCTGTAGTCCCAGCAGTAGCCACTGCCATTGGTGGCACTGTTGGGACTATAGAACTGCCGACCAATCAGATTGACCAGCAACTCTCTAAGCCAGGACTTCCGCTCGCTGGGGTAGAAGTCCCATCTCCAGCCAAGTGACACTCCACAGAGCATTAAACAGCAGCAAAGCTGCTGACATTGGCATAAGCGCTATCCCTGGCAAGTTTTTCGATGGTGGGTAGGGAACCCTGGAGATCTGAAAAGTCCTGCCCCTTGGGTCAAAACTGTTCCGGGTGTGTGCCATGTGCAACATTGAAATGTGGGTGCTGCACATATTTTGGGATTCGTTTGATGAACCTCAACATATTTCACAGATTTTACGCTGTTTCAAGTTTGACTTGTTTTTCTCGACGTATTAACTAGCGTGCCCTGGGGAAATTGGGGATGAATGCATTCTTTAAAAAAGAAATTTGGAATTTGATACCAGGCAATATCGACATCCAGAGGAATTCTATTTAAAAATAATACTTTAAACAATCTGATGATTCTTCAGTGTATTTGTATCTGTACACCAGGTCCTCTCCATTTCTTTGTAAACAGTGATTTCGCTCCTCAGCCCTCTTGGAATCCCAGAGGATTCTATTCAGTCAGATTGACTCCAGCAGGGAGTCTAGTTGCCATAGTAACAGCCATGCAGCATCTGACACGACACTATAATTACGAGGTACCTGGGAGCCATGTGTGTACGTGTATCCTTGCCCATTCGTGGTATCTCTGTCAAGTCATTGTTTACATCAGGGCGGATTCGTATTATTCTGGTCTGGCTGAAGCCAGCCAGCTGCATCAGCACGGTGGAGCCCTGGGTAACCGGTGAAGCATCTCATTAGGAAGAATAAGGGAAATCTCAGTAGACCCTCGCTGCAGTCTCATTGGCGACTTTTGCACTAATTAACAAGCCATCCATACGGAAGAAAGACAACAAAAAATGACAGAGTGCCATCTGCCATTAAGTCATTTGAATCCAAATTATTATTGAAACTAAATTAAAGAAATGTGTACTTTTGGGCTGCTCAGAATTAAATAAGGATTTCGGCATGAATGATTTGAGTTAGCAGCAGCTGTCTAATTGTTAGAAGGAGCAAGGATTGCTACTCAGTCGCTTTATCAGGTTCAGAAAAACAATAAACCTAAGTCAGCATTAAATCTCTGAGCATAAATAATGGGGTAGAATAGGATTTAAAAAGTCACAACGTATGCTAACTTAGCATGGGATGGCTTGCACCCAGTCAGTCCAGATGTTTATATCAGAGAATCCCTACAGTGCAGAGACTATTTGGCCCATTGAGTCAGCGCCGACTCCCTGACAGAGTATGCCACCCAGGCCCTATCCCTGTAACCCCATGTATTTACCCCACTAATCACACTAATCTACATATCTTGGGACACTAAGGGACAATTTAGCCAATCCACCTCACCTGCACATCTTTGGACATCTCTGGCAACTGTGGGGGAAACCGGAACACCTGGAGGAAACCCACGCAGACATGGGCAAAACATGCAAACTCCACACAGATAGTCACCCGAGGCTGCAGTTGAACTTGGGTCCCTGGTGCTGTTGTTCCAACTGCGAAATTTGTTGCCCACATTTTAAGAATCCCAGGCAGACACCTGATACTGGCCTTTGGGGCCCTTGAATATGTTTTCTGAGGGCCACTGCCAAGGAGGCAGTCAGCCAGACGTAAATCATTTCATTCCGGCAAGGTTCCAGTGACAGAACAACCAATGTAAGCGTTAGTCATCACACACTAATTTCTGTGCTATTTATTCAGAAGAGTATTTGGGAACTTCACTGTCTTAGACCTAAGTGTAGGGAATTCCTTCCTATGAAAAGCATTATTTTATTTGATCCATCTAGTCCAGATGCTTACAACTACTCAGGTGTTTCCCTTTTCTGTTTTACCTGCCCTCTCCTGAAAGTAATAGCAGGGAACTGATCCACAGGTTCCAGCAACCCACAGAGCTTCACCCAAGTGGACTTAATGCAGATGTGCGCCATCACAGTTTAAAGTTTATTTCTTAATGTCCCAAGTAGGCTTATATTAACACTGCAATGAAGTTACTATGAAAATCCTCTAGTCGCCATACCCCAGCATCTGTTCGGGTACAGTGAAGGAGAATTTACCATGGCCAATCCATCTAACCAGCACGTTTTTCGGACTGTGGGAGGAATTCGGAGCACCCAGAGGAAACCCACACAGACCCGGGGAGAATGTGCAAACTCCGCACAAATAGTGACCTAAGCCGGGAATCGAACACGGGTCCCTGGCACTGTGAGGCAGCAGTGCTAACCACTATGCCAATGACCTTGGGGGCATCGCAGATTTGTTCTTTCTCACCCAAGTAGACAGACCTTTTGATTGGAGTTCATCAAATAAAGATCAGGAGTGGGTATTCTTGATAAAATTCTTCGTCTCTGTTTTGGGGCAGTTATCTTTTGGTATTTCTTGCACGCCATTGACCCTCTTTTCTGATTAACAACGCCTTCAGCAGAATTATTTTAAACCTTAATGTAAAAATAACATTTGCAGAGATAGATTTCATTGATGTGTAATTACAATCATGTCATGAGCAATCTCAGAATGAGCTTCTCCCAAATGCTGAATAGATAAATGATCTGATTGAATCATTCTTATGTAGTGGTACTCTTGCATCATCGAGATTTCAGGTTTTGTTTGGAACAAAAGGTATTTATTGAAAAGAGAAACTAGGTACAGGAGTTGCATCTCTCGGCTTCCCTGGACCAGCTCCAGTTCTTACATGTCCATTATATGGTTGCTCAATGATTCTGCCTGAGAGAGGACTCCACCCTCGGAGGTGATCACTCACTTTCTTGTTCCCATTGGTCCCTCAAGCCAGGCGACCCCCTTCTGCTGTACTGTCTTAAAGACAGTAAGAGTTTTAACAACACCAGATTAAAGTCCAACAGGTTTATTTGGTAGCTACCAAATAAACCTGTTGGACTTTAACCTGGTGTTGTTAAAACTCTTACTGTGTTTACCCCAGTCCAACACCGGCATCTCCACATCATGTCACGTCTTTCAGGCTGTGGGAGGAAACTGAAGCACCCGGAGGAAACCCACACAGATACAGGGAGAACGTGCACACTCCATACAGTCAGTGACGCAAGCCGGGATTCGAACTCTGGCGCTGTGAGGTAGCAGTATAGTCAAGGTGCCAATGTGCTGCCCCAATCCTAGAGAGTTAATGGTACGCACAAAACAGGACCCCGGAAAGAGAGATAGTGCTTTAAGGAAAGGAAGATAAATTTAACAAAAAAGTTGACAACATTGATTTTCTAAAACATCATGCTGATTTTATAGTTGCACTGCTTTGATCCTCCTCTTACTCTCCATACTGAGTATAAAAACAATTCAATTATTTCAGCTGCAGTTGACAAGCAGGAAGTGGCAGATGTAATGTAGTAACGCAAATGCTCTCTGTCCTCGGCTCTCTTTCTGCTTAATTCACTAGACTGATTTTAATTGGTTAAATAAAGTTTGGCAGCACATTCAGATAACCTTTGTTACTACAGCTTCCAAGGAGACGTCATCATGCTTGCCCACCCAACTCCTCCCCCTCCCTCCCCTCCTTCCAGCAAGTGACAAAACACTCAGTCTGGTGTGTGTAGTCGAGATATTTTGATGGGAGAACAGTGTTCTTTGCAAAAACCACATAAAAGAAAACAATGAACGATGAAGCCCAGAAAAGTGACGGTGGAGATAAGTGCAATGGCAACAATCAGAAGCGAAAGAGACCCAAAAAGGTAAGAGTGGAATTTACTGTGGCAAGCAAGCTTTGGAAAGGGATGCTGAAGGGCTGCTCCCTTAGAAACCAGGCAGGCGCCTCAGCTCATCATTATATATCTCTGTGTGAATGTCTCTCACTCTGAGTAGAGAAGCGACCAGAAATATGTTGATAAGATAATTGAGCTGATTAGGATCACAAAATTGCTTTTGAAAATTTGACTTAAATCACTGTACTTCAGATCAAATTATGCTTCTGATGGTGATTCTTTAGTTTGGTTTTTGTATGTGGTAAATGGAATTGCTATTTAGGTGTGTCATATATTTGAACTATATTGATTGTTAGCATATATATTTTATGTCTGAACAAATGCAACACGTTAAATTGGTTTCTTCAAATACTTTTTACGTAAAGAAGACATTTGTTTTTGTAAGTCAAAAAAATGAAACAATGGATCAGCAGTACTAATCTTGACATCTTAAGGAAAAATCAAATTGAAACAATGGAAGGTCTCATGTGAATCAAGGGAGGCGCCAAATAAACTTGTTTATTGGGCAAAGATTCTAAAGATCTTTACAATTCAATTGTTCCCTGCCAATGGCAGGAACAAATAAGTTAGCAGCAGTTCAAGATTTATCTTGCATGCGTTTCAATACAAAATGTTTGCAATTGATTGTTATTTTGTAGGCAGTATAGTCATTTTCCAAATTGCACCTTTAAAACTCTGTTTCCTGAATTTGCATATAGTTTCTATGGCAGCCAACAATAAAACGTGGCATTGATAGATTTCAGGAAGGTATCTTTCATTGCAGGCTACCATTTGAGCTTGAGCAGAATTTAGCCATAAAATATCCTGGTCAATATCTTTCATGCCATTTAAGAAAGATGCATACAGACACGGCATGATTAAAAGACAGAAGGTGGCATTATCTCTACCATACATCAGTGCTGTGTCTGTATGATAACCCTTTAAGTACCAGAATTTAAACTGTGGTGACAAGCATAATCAGAATTTTCTCATAGCTTTGTTAAAGCCGGAGGTTCACTTGCTTTTATTCTGATAGATAATGCTGAGAGAAAAATAGAGGCTTCTATTGTTTATTGGTATTCAAATTACTTTTTAGGATTGCATCAACAAGGATTTTATTTTTGCTGTTATACCATCTTCAGAATTCTCCCTGACCCTGCATTTCATATTTTCCTTCATATTTCATATCAGAAATTCAGAACCATTGTATGGAAAGGAAATAAAATGTTTGCTTTCCAAATCAGTGGTGAAGGGTTACCTCCCAACTGATATAACTGTTCAACCATTAAGTGTGATGATCTTCATTAATATTTATTCGAATGACAGAGGACAGCTCCGCCCTGGGAACACCAATAGAAATCTGGCTCATCCCTGTATCTCTAGGGCTCATGTGTAAATTATTGTGAAGAGAGAGACTTCTAACAAATAATGCAATCAAACAGTGCTGATTTCAGAACTGAGAAAATGTACACTGCTGCACATCCACTCTGCTGACCTGCTGGTCACCATGGAGAAGTAGAGACCTGGGGAAAAGAGTTGTTGTTTCAAATTTCAGAAAATAGGCATGACAAATCCAAGTGGAAAATCGCGAATTGAAGGTTCCAAGCAGCATATAAAATTCAGTGACATTTACTGGTTAACCCAAAGGAATTTCCAGACTATAGAGTTACTGTTCTACAGAATGAAGAATTATGGTTTAATGCAAAAATAGGGCAAAGGAACAGACCATGTATTAATTCACATTTAAATAGTTATAAAAGATTAACTAAATTAAAAATTATTTATTCATTTTATTAAACAATATATACCTTTTATCACTTATATGTAGAATGTGATTTTAAAATGTGATTTGGATCACGTTAAGAGAATGGGACACTGGGAGCCCTCTAGAGTGTTTCAAAGATGAGTATTCATGTGCAAAATGTTATGCCAAATTTTAAGCCTTAAGGTGCTTTGTCACATGTTGCTTTTACTGTTAACTATATGGGTTTTTTATTCATTAGACGTGGTGCAGATTGGACTGAATCTCCCAAAGGCAAAATTTTGTTGGGTTCAGCATAACCAAATCATTTCAGGCATTATGGCCATTATTGATAGAGTTTGTCCATACTGCTTTGCCACATGTTATTGTTACTGCTGAATTTTATGGTGTATGCTTTCTCACAACTTTTGAAATCTGTATCTCTCCTAACAGTAGTATATCAAGCATAAAATATGAATATGCTTCTGTAAATATTGAAATATAAACATGCAAGAGTAGCAGATAGCATTGATAAAAACAAACTGATAATCACAATCACAACTTGCTGATCAGGATTGCCTGGAAGTCATTTTGAACTAGTTTCTTGTTAAGTGTAAGTGGTACAGGTATGGCTCTTGCTCTGTGAGATAGTATATATAAGAACATAAGAAATAGGAGCAGGAGTAAGCCATCTAGCCCCTCAAGCCTGCTCTGCCATTCAGTAAGATCATGGCTGATCTGATAGTGGGTTCAGTTCCACTTACCCGCCTGCTCCCCATAACCCTTAATTCCCTTAATGGTTAAAAATCTATCTGTGACTTCAACACATTTAACGAGGTAGCCTCTACTGCTTCATTGGGCAGAGAATTCCAAAGATTCACTACCCTCTGGGAGAAGAAGTTCCTCCTCAACTCTGTTCTAAATTGACTCCCCCGTATTTTGAGGCTATGCCCCCTAGTTCTTGTTTCCATTGTAAGTGGAAATAACCTCGCTGCTTCTACCCTGTCTAGCCCCTTCATTATCTCATATGTCTCTAAAGATCTCCCCTCAACCTTCTAAACTCCAATGAGTACAGGCCCAGTCTACTCAATCTCTCCTCATAAGCTAACCCCCTCATCTCCGGAATCAACCTGGTGAACCTCCTCTGTACCCCCTCCAAAGCTAATATATCCTTTCTTAAATAAGGGGACCAAAATTGTACACAGTACTCTAGGTGCGGCCTCACCAGTACCGTGTACAGTTGCAGCATGACCTCCCTGCTTTTATACTCCATTCCTCTCGCGATAAAGGCCAACATTCCATTTGCCTTCTGATTACCTGCTGCACCTGCAAACTGAGTTTTTGTGGTTCATGCACAAGGACCCCCAGGTCCCTCTGCACAGTAGCATGTTGTAATTTTTCACCGTTTAAATAATAGTCCATTTTACTATTATTCCTTCCAAAGTGGATAATATATATATAATCCTTTACAATAATCTGTGAAGTTCTTAATAAGGCTTTCAGCTGCTAAAGTGCTTCCATTATTAGAACAACACTGGGTTGTTTTGGAAAAGGAAATGTTCAGTAATAATGAGTATTGTAGTGGGGATGGTAGCAGCAGAGTAAGCAGGGATGTGTTGTTTTGTTTCTGCTACGTAGTAGATTTGTACTGACACAGAATGAGGAATTGTCTTTCAGTTGACATGCTGTTGAAGCTGTCATTTCACCCAAGTCCCTGCCAGTGGGTTCAATAGTGAGGCGGGGGAATAGAATTCGGTGGGAGGTTCAAAAATTGGCTTCACACTGGCATAAATTTAGTGGGATCTTCCACTGGTGACCGCCATGGCAGATCAAGAAACCCGCTGGATGCAAGACTGAAACTCATTTGCATTCCACTAATGGGATGCAGATGAAGGCCCGACCACGTGAGCCCGATTCTCCATGGTGCCAGCAGGAAAACACACTGGTGTAAAACATGTCCAGAAAAACGTGGTGTGCAGATGTCCAGAAAAACGTGGTGTGCAGATGTCCAGACTCACCTGAACAATACCTGGGGCTGCCTCCAGAGTGCAGGATGGAGGTTGACAGCAACCCTGGACCTCAGAACACCTGGGCGGGGGAGCATCTACAAGTGGAACTTCCAGATTCAGTGTCCTGGAGGTGGCTCTGTCTTCTGGTCTCAGAATAATCCTGGAGATCCATCTTAATTCTCAGGAGATCCACCTTCTTCAATAGCGGGTCAGTAACATTGGACGCCTTTTCAATATGGCGATCGGATAGGACAGTGCACTGCCTGCCATCAGGCTTGTCCCGCTATGGAATATGGCGTAAAACATCTGCGTTATTTTTGAGGTCGGGGCCAGAAGATTTGGCGAGTCCCTGCAGTGGGAACACTCCACATTCCTGCCCCCGCCATGGGACTTATTCCCCCGACGGGAGAAGTCCGTGTTTCTCCAAAAGCAATCCGTGTTATCAACAGTTTGCAATATATGGACAAAGTTTTACACTGATTACCCAGACAATTCTACAACTGAATCTATTCATAAAAGAAACTGTTACCCTTTACTTTTATATCCTTAAAAAAAACATGACATCTAGGTTCACACTCCATTCACCACTGAGGGAGTGTCGCACTGTTGGAGGTAATATATTTTGAATAAGATATTAAATCAAGGCCTTGCCTCCTGTCAGGTTCATGTGAAAGACCCCATGACACCATAACGAAGGAGAGTGTCACTGGTGTCTTGGTCAATATTCGTTCCTCAATTACTAAAACAAAACAGTTTCTCTGGTCACTATCATATTGCTGTTTGTGGGAGCTTGCTGTGTGTAAAATTGACTGCACAAAATTTAAAAGCACATAATTGGCAAACACTTTGGGGTGGCTTGAGGTTTTAAAAGGCACTGTACAAATGCAAGTTTGTTTCCCTATGAGAGAAGAAAATCAGTGATAAATAACTACCTTTTGTGCTTATTTATTCAATTTTCCAGCTTATTAATAAATTGTATTGGATTATTTTTACCCTTTAAACTCAGATTGACATTAGAACTATTTTCATGTGTTCTCCATGTAGGTTCCAGTCACTTAATAATCTTCTTTGCAATGGTGTACTGAGTAGCCATAGAGACTTGGATGAAACACCAGAATCTAGTTGCTTTGTATGGAAATTATTTTTTTCACAAACCTTTTAACCAAAAATGTGGCAAGAACTTAATTTGGTACCAATAACAGAGGATTCACTTTGTGCATATTGGTACAAGTCCGATATCCAACTCAAAACACAGAAGTCTTTTTGTCTCATTTTTTTGGTGTAAAATTAAAACCTGAAACTTGAGTACCTAAGAGTTGAGTTCTGTTCATCAACTGGCTGGATGTTCGATTTCCAACTACTTGAAATCTGAAATTTGATAACTCCTGTCACTGGAGCAAATTGTCAGAGCACACAGGAAATTTCTCATCCTCAAACTATATTATTAATGAGGGGAAAATACTTAAAGTTTGCAGTTGTATTTGTTGGCTTATTTATTTTCAGAAAAATTAGAAGGGATCAGAAAAGTCCACTTATTGGTAATTGTAGCTTACCCCTCTAGTTATTCCATAATGAGACATCTAATTTAATTCTAAAATAAACCTTTTTTCTAGCTATGATGGATGGTAAATTATTTAATGTAAAACAGCTTTTTCTGATAATAGAGAACTGAGGCAAGATTCACCTCCACTTCTACTGTGTCAATGGTAGTACTGGGTGATGGCAGGGGGAAGAGTGGTGCAATTGGGAGATGTTTTTTTCAATAACTAGCAAGCGTGCCATAAATGTAGGATGCAGTATGCAATATTTTGTTGAAAAATGGTTGGCTCTATCAAAGAGCTGGCACAGGGATAATGGACCAGATTGCCTCCTTCAGTGTGTTTTCAAGCCATAGATTTGAATTTGGTTATCATTACTGCTTACATTTTCTTTAATGTGAACACTCATTTAACGGAACAGCAAGGTCAGTGTTCCATCGACATTACAATCTAATTGGTTATCTTCACTCATTGCTGGCTTGACTTTCATGAAGGTTTCTCACAAATTAAAAAAAATCATTTGAATAAATTGTATAAATTGTTCATCTTTATATCAATTTGCAAGTTACATTGGTGTCAAAATTGCCTCTAATCTTTAGAACATCTTATTTGTGTTGTAACAAAACCTGCTCAGTAAAAGGCTGAATGACTTTTGACATCAAAAACTAAAATGCATCTGCTCAGCATAGTACTGTTCTCACGCAGATCCACATTTGCCTGGTGAACACAATTTCTGTCTAGAACCTTTATAATCAAGCTGAACATGCAATAGATCTATTTAGATTAATGACGCTGCAGCTATCCAAAGTTTATATATGCATTGGAAAAGGTACACAATTGGATTTTTAGCCTGAAAGCAGGATGCTAACCCGATGAATAAAATTGATTCATGTAAGCGAAACATAAACTGGATAAAGTCTACCTAAATTATTAATGATGGCTTCCATTAGTGCATCAGGAAAGAACTGAACCATACATACACATTCCTTGAATTGCAGCTATCCTGTTAATTGCATAAAGAATTTGTCAAGAGACTTCATGCTTTGTTCGAGTTCATAAGAAACTGAAGGTACAAATTTCAAAATGTTATATCTGTAAGTACCACAGTTACCTATTTAGTAATTCACTCTGAACCAGAGCAGCAGAAAACTGAAGCAGAACAAATCTTCCTATTACTTCCACAAAAGCAGTTAAATTTGCTGCGAGCTCCACCTGCAATTTAGAAATGGGGTTTCTCCTTTTCAAGTATCAAAGCATATTCTGTTAAACTGCTTTTCACCGCTTATGATTATTAATTTGTATCACATGTTCCATCCCACATTGAGATGCTAAAAGCATTGGGCAGGATGACATTTTGTATATAATTCATCCATTATGGGCTATCATGAAGTTCCATCTCTGACATCAGGAATAGTCTATTGTTCCAACTACGATCTCATTGGAATAGAATATCATCAAGTTGGGCCGAAGGTACATGCTGTAAACCTTTATATCACTCCGAGGTCTTCTGTACAAAATGGCAGATCCCAGGTTACCTTTAACCAGCAGGTCAAAAGTATTATTTACTCTCTCTCGCTTTGCCAAGGGAACACGGAGATATTCGACTAATAGAGAAGGTGGCTGGCATTTTAGCAGCACATTAGAATCGAGAAGGAAGCCTGTGTTGCTACCACAATGGGAGGAAAGGTAGTGGCTCATCCACCGCTGACTGCCAATTCTCCAGGTCCGCCAACACTTTGCCCGCAGTGTCATGGCACCCTACGATGTAGGGAGGCTGCCAGCTGCATGGAAGCAGCCTCCTGGGGAATGACGGGAGTTTTACAGACCCCCAGATACTAAAGGAGGGCGCCCTGGTCACCTCTGAAGCCACAGGGCTCTTGCCGGACGGGGTTATCACTTTGATCGCTGTATAGAGGAGTCCTCTATTTCCCCTTGCGTTTCGGCAGCCGCCATCTCAATCGGTGATGTTGCTGAGGGTGAATCGCCGCCGACCCTCTAATTGTGGAGAGATTGCCTACCGCCTGAATTAACTGGGAGTCCAGGTAGCGGCGTCTTAATCGGCTGCTGTCTCGGCTCCCTTTGCAAGGTCAGGATCCAATCAGAACTTACTTTGTGGCAGCCAAATCCCAGCTTCTATCTCCTTCAAAAACTGTTGATATTGAGAGAATTCCAAATAAATATATTTTCCGTTATACTTGATTTAGAAACCATGTTTGCTAAGTGCACAGAAAATGTTTTGGCACACAAGAATATTATGGTTAGATCAAGTATGTGACAATCTGAAATGGAATGTAGTAAATATATTCGTGTGCATTTCATCTGCATATGAGACATTTGTGGCGATTGAGTTACACAAGAAGCCTTTTTCTGTAATTCACCCAATTTGTATATATAACAGGTATAACTCTAATGCCATTTTCCATTTTGTAGAACTGGTGGTAAATTTTAAAAAGAGAAGACTTATAGCTTTTGAAATACTGGCGAATGTCCACTTTCTAATTAACCTAATTAATACACCAAATCAGGTCTAATTAGTGTAATTAATACTTATAATAACAATTCACTTAGCATAACAAAAAATCTCCATATTTTGTATAGGTAAGCATCTTGGTTTTAGTTACTATGTATATGGACTGCTTCTTTTCTCCACTTGTGCTGAAAAAGGTTGAGCCAAAAATGTTTTATAATTTATCTTAGAATTTTTTTGAATGCTAATGAAATGTTAGTACTTTGAAGGCACTTCAGAATCCAAATAGTGACCTAGAGGTAATTAAATAGTCTGTGGAATTGACCAATTGTTATTACTTCCACTACTGAGGGAGAAGGGAAGAGGTGAGGTGAGGTGCAGAGGTAATTATGTTTTCACCCCTGTTAGTCCGTTTGCCTATGAATAGTGTATGCCAAAATTTTTTGGATGGATTTCAGTGAAACTTGGTGCTCAGATGGCCCAAGGAAGAACTGATTAGATTTTGGTGGAGATGCAGATCCTGGGACATTTTAAAGGATCCATACTGGGAGATGGGTTGAATTGACTTTGTTTTACAGTGCTGTGGGTTGTTTGATTTGGAGTGTTGTAGATTGTTTTAGCTGCTGTACTGGAATTGGTCACAGTTGTCATACTGGGAGGCAGAGAGGTGAGATGTGGATTAACCACTGTCCAAAGAGATCCAGACCGCTGCCATTACGTATACTAAAATAATGAAGCACACCTGATTGTAAATTCTATTGGCACGTTTTATGGAGGAAAGATCAATTGAAGTGCGTCACTGTTATAATGTAGTTTAATGTTAAACTAAACACAGGATGGCAGTGGTATCCACTATACTTATTACCTCTTGATTTTTAATTAGTGTTTCTTTGGAAACGCAATTTGTTTTACTGTCAATAACAAACGGAAGTTTCAAATATGAGCTATGTTTGTTTTTACAAATATGTCCACAATGATGCGACATAATTTGAGATCTCTGCACCTCGCTCCCTTATGATGGACCGTGTATTGAGTGTAAGGGTTTTATAAAAGAAACTGTTGCCTGGTTTTATGTAGTTCTATAATAAAAAAGATGGTGAAAGATTAGAGTTGAAGCTTCCAGTACAAGAACCAATGTTAGCAGTCATAGTGGATCCCATATCTACACTAATGCCGATGGCCCAGATTTTTCGATACAGAATTTCAGACCCGACCATCTGCAAACCAAACTTTTTTTTAAAAGCAGGTCATGTAAGAATTCTGTCTTATTTATGAGAATTTAATTTTTGTGCTGTTATGAGTCAAAGTGCTTATTGGCTTGTTCAGGGAGTAATTCTCCGTTAGGCACACCTGTTTCCCGCGCTCTGGGTGATTAACCCCACCTGACGCAGCTCGGGACAGTGCAGGGAGCCGCACTGCTCTGTACCATTTCCATTATCAATGTTTCTCTAGTGACCTAAAGTAAGTACAATTTTTAAGGTGTGACTTTCCCAAACAAAAAGATATCCAACATCAATGTGGTTGCTTTTAAGTCTTTATCTAATTATCCTGTAGGTACTGTAAAATGTCTCGGGACCCTTTCCCGTGCTGGGAAGCTAGCAAGATCCGATATCCAGCACGGACTCGGTCCTGAGGGTGGTGGATTTGAGGCGATGAACGCAAAAACTGACAGCAACATCTGGATTAAATGCAGAAATCCAGAAGCTGCTGCCAATGATTCTACACCCGCCACAGCATAGGCTATTGAAGTCCTCCCAGATTATTGTTACTGGCACTGAGAACACAATTGCAGGCAAAGATCATTGTGCAAGCGCATCGTCATTGAAAAAAATAAAATCAGGAATTGGTGATTTATATATTATCCAGTTTGAGGTTTAGTGCTCTGAAACTTGTCATTTGAAAATTTGTTTGAAGCCAGTGGGAGATTCCCACATGTAAGCAGTCTTTTTACACTTTAAGCACCACAGACATGGAGATAAACGAGTGGTTCATCTATTTTTGTTTAGAGATATAAATATTGGTCAAAACATTGTCTAAGTAAATGCCTTATCTGAAAGACAGTACCTCCAACATTGCTGCACTCCCTCAATAGCACATTGAAGTTTTCATCTGTTATGCCACCAATAATGGTTTAGGACAGAACATTCAAAAATAAATATTTTTGTTACTTTCCATACCACAACGAAGTAAATAAGACAAAGCAATTGATTTAGGCTTGCTCATTGGGTAAATGTTTTAAATTGTCAGAAGAAAGGTAAACTGGAAATGGAAGAACTATATTGTGGTATGGGAAATGCTGTGTGTGGTCTATTTTGCTGAATAATTGCTGTTTTTCATTTGCACAAATTGACTGAACTTAGAAACTCAAATGAAAAGTGGTCAAATTTGTTGATGCCAAACTGGGAGAAGCAATGGAACAGCTGAATACAGAGGGATTAGGACAAAATCTGTCAGTGGGCAGGTATTTACAGAAATTAAGTCAAGTTTTGCACATATGGCTAAGACTGAAAAAGAAACTCTGCAGTCTTGGTAGAAAGTTGAACATGTATCAATAGAGAGCAACAATTTGCAAAGGTAATGGAATATTATTGAACCATATGGTCAAAAACATTGTATTCGAGTCAGATGTGGTCATGGTCAAACTGTGCAGTTGGTTAATCAGACTGCAGTTTGAACATGGCTGTTACTGAGACAAATGGAAGACATACAAGTACTGGAAGCAGTGTCGTGAAAAACCAGAAAGCTGACCCCAAGAGAAATGAGTCTCTTATAAATTGGCTCATAGGATGTGGACAGCAAAGGCTTGGCAATATTTATTGCACATCTCTCATTACCCTAATGACATTAGCAGTCAATTACATATTATGTGTCTGGTATCACATGTCGGTATAATGTGTTCCTTCCCTGAAAGACACAGGCTTTTACGACAATTGACAGTTTTCATGGCAATTTTACCAGGTGCCGGTCCACCAGTTACCAGGCTTATTTAATTCAATTTCACAGCTTGCCATGTGGAATTTTAAATTTTGAGGTGGGATTTGTTTCAGGCACGGGGAAGCAGGCTTGAATGCTCAGGGGAGTTTTAAATTCTGTGATGTTGGGATCCAAACCACATCCCACACTCTTCTGATTTCACTTGGGTGTTTTGCAGATCTGCTGGGAGCCCCCCATGCACCTGTTGGATAAAATGTTTAAACATTAAAATAGATGATTCAATTCCATTTTTAACCATGGATTGTGGATTTAACAGGCCGGTGATCTTTTTCCTGAGTTGTGTGCTGCTTCCTAGGGCCATTGAGTTGAGGACACAGTGCAGAGAGGTACATTAAAGACTTGGCCGCTTGCCCATTTCAATAATCAGTGAATCTGAAGAGCTCCCCATAGAGAGGCTGCTGCGACCAGCCCTTCTTGGGTCTTCTAGTGCTTGACAGGTGATTGCTAACATACAAATTACTTCACCTGCCTTGCATATCACTCACCTTTAGCTGCCGTTCCCTTGCTGCCACCATTACCATGGCATAGGGGTAGTTTATGCAAATCTGCTACCTTCTCAGCCAGATGATCCTCAGAGCAGTGGGGATGGACACAAGATCTCGTTCCAAGGAGCCAAAATCCATACCTGCCTACAGGTAGAAGATTAATACCCTCAATGTGAGAGTGCCACTATTTCAGGAAGTTTAGGCTTTTGTGGTAGATCTTTGACATCTACAACTTCCTAGAACAAGACCTTCTTCCTAGTTCACTATATCAATTCTAAATCTTAATTTGGTTACTTTGTTTCATGTTTACTTCCTAATATTTAAATTCCACCTGTTGAGTTCCATCAATATTTATCAATACAATACCATATCTGGGTTAATCCAACGCAGCATGTTTAAAGTTGGCTATCTGGTAAATTGTCGTAAAAATTTAATGAATTGTACACGATGACACAATATTGTCTTCCCAACACTGATCTCATCTGTCAGTTTGTTTTTGAGAAAGAAAGCAATGAAATTGAAACATAAACAAAGAAAAACTGTATCACAGAAGTTGACATTGTAGCAAATATACTAAACATGGCACAGGCTTCATCTGTTGAGCAACAAGGCGATGTTACAAGGTTGGAACCCATTGAATGTTCCCCATTTAGATGACAACAGCTCCTTTTCAAGTCAAGTCCGTTGGAATTAGTAACATTTTTGTCTATTTTGATTTGGTATTTCAATGAGCGCTCAAGCTTTTCACCTTTTCTAAATTGGATGGATAATTTGATCAAAGCAAAATACAGCAGATGCTGGAATCTGAAACAAAAATAGAAAATGTAGAAAAACTTAGCCACTTTGGCAGAATCTCTGGAGAGAGAAAATTGAATTTTTCAAATCTATGACTTCAGAATCAAAGCGAGGGAGATGTATGATGGATTAGATACTGAATGAGGGGGTGGAGCAGATTAGAAGGTCAGTGGTTGGTGGGAGCTAGGAGAGATTGCAACTGAAATATGTAGGTCACAAGACAGGAAGCATTAATGGCAGTGTGGAGATGCTAGTGGCTGCATGAAGGTATGATATGGGAATGTGTTAAAGGGAAAATAAATTAGTAATTCAGTCTTGTGTTATATTTGCACCAGATTAATCTTCAATATCGACTTTGACTTAGTACTTATAACCTCACCTGGGGAGGTTGTGGGTTTAAGTCTGGCTCAAGACTGGGGGGCATAACCTGGGCTAATGTTTGTGTCTTACTGAGGAAATTGGAGATGTTTTCTTTCAGATGAGGTATTAACCCAAAATGTTTGCCTTATTGGGGGTATAAAGGATTCTTTTATTATGAAATATTTGTGTATTCATATACGTAATGGCTGTTGGTACAAACCTTGCTTTTATATATTATGGGGGTTTGTTCTCATCCTCATGCTGAAATCCTCCTTCATGACAACCAAAGATCATTGTGTACACTGCAAGAGTCAGATGCTTGATACTCCTGTGGTCATATTTTCTATGATTATCAGCTCGGCTTACAAACAACAAGGAATGTTTTCTAGAAGGAAAAACCAGTGAAGCTTGAGAAATGACTGGTACTGGTCCAAACTATCGTTCCATTTTCAAGTATAGAAGATAAGTTTGGATCATTTCCCAAGTTTTACTTGTTTTTCCTTCTGGGTTAGTTTATGGTTTCTGTACAATATCATGGTCAAATTATTTTGTACGTATATTTTGATTTAGAATACCTTTTGGATTCATTAGTTTCTCCCACAGTTCAATCTTTCAACATTGTTTATTTCTCATGTAGTAACTGCTGCCCAGCACAACACTTCCAGCTGTTTAAAAATAGCTTCATAGTGTCACAAGTGACAAACAAGTGACAAGCTCATCTTGTTGAGAACAGCGGAGTTTTGCTAATAAGTCAAAAGTACCACTCAAAATCTGTTTTACTTGACATTGAAAATGTTTGTGTTATGTTTTGGCTCTGTCTTCATAAAGCTTTTTATAGGGGTAGATTTTCCTAATCCTGTACCTACAGCATTGAGTTGAAAAAATTGGTGATCAGGAAGGACAGCACAAACTTAAATGAATCTACCAGATTTTTCATGGGTTAATTTAAATTCATCCAATATTATATTGTAACTAGCTCAGTAAACTTGGAGCAATTTCAGCATTGAATGGAAAAATCTGAAAACAAACCTGGAACAACATTCTTTTGAAAGTCAATAAAATCCCATAAAGGTCTTTAAAGTAATGAGTAACTCTGCAACATGACCGTCTCTTCAATGGTTGGAACTATCTTAATTCAACATCAGCATTGCAATGTTTTGTGATGCCAGCGGTATTTGTTGGCTGGTTTTCAAATCCATGGGATCATTTCAATTAATGCAATGCTGCTATGTATTGTCTGAAAAGATGGTAATATAAGTGATTTGAGATTTTTTTCAGTTGGAATTGTGAAATGGAATCTACTTTAGTGAAAGGTGTTGTTCAAATTAGAAGACCATGAATACTGAACAATGAAGATGAGCAATCATAATCCTTTCTGACTCTGGTCTTTTGTATATACTCCCTCCTCTTTGCTATGCCATTGGTAACTATCTAACGGTTCAATATTCTGGAATCTCCTCTCTAATCATCTCCAAACTCTCTTGCTTCCTTTAAAGATCTTCTTTATCCAACTCTGTGACCAAACTTTGGTTACCCTTTTAATATTCTATTTGACTTGGTGTTCATTTGTTTCTTGTTTCTAATTATACTTTCATGAATTGTCCTGTGACACTTTTCATGCTAGTTGTTGTGGAGGACAAAAGACAATAATCCCTTCTGAATGTGTGGATGTTAGATCAGGACAGGATTTGTCTCACCTCTGCTACCACTATCAGGGAAATAGCCTTCAACACTCACCTTGCATGTGATGTTTCTGTGCCAAGCCTCCCCAGAACTGCACTCCAGGTTGAATTGCATCCTTTAGGAAAAAGTGGAGTGAAGTACAATGGTCTCATCACTTTATAATGAATGTGTAAATACCAGCATAGGAGTTTGAAACTGGAATATTCATCACAAAACAATTTTTGAGATTACTAACTTGTATGGAGGTTGATTGTAAACTTGTTCTACTCCAGAAATCCCAGTAATGAGGGATAAAACTGGAACTAATCTTTTTATAAGTTTTTATTTGCGGATACACATTACAAAGCATGCACCTCCCAACAATCCCAGTTTCTGTTCCGATTTATAGGAGTACAAGTGCACCCCGCACCTCCAATAATATCCATCAACTGCATACAATTAAACACAATTAAAATATAACTAACATGCTACTGATGTTTTATACATGCACAGAGCCTTGCCCACCACTAACACTTGGAAATTAGTGTACACGCCAAGATTTTTCATCCATTAAAATTGTCATAAGCAGAACTAGAATTACATCAAAATCTAAATGGATGGAGTGAAAGCCTCCTAATTTTAACACTTAAATATGATTCTCCATAAGTGAATAGTAAAAGGTGGTAATGATAGCTCATGTGGAAAATTGGAATCCCATTAGGAGTGTTTGATGCTGAAAATGGAAATAAAAAGTGACCAAGCCTTGCACTGTAAGTGCTGGAAACAGCTTCCAACAGTAGATAAAGTTGGCAAGAGAAAAAGTTTTTAAAAATAATTACTTTAAATTAGTATTTATCTCTTTTTTAATGTCAAACATTTCTGTGAAGAACACTAATTGAAGCAGTGCAATTTGTGTGTTTAGTTTGTAGGTGAATGGGTGTATCTTGTTGACATTATTTGCATGAATGCTCATTAGATGTTGGTTTTATTTACTTTAACATCTATTCTAATAAAGTGAAACAAAATAAAACCTTTGGGCACATTTAGTTCTGTTTTTTGGGATAGTTACTTATTTACCTTATATTTGTGATATCCTATTAAACTCTGATTTTAAGAGGGTTTGTGTAAAAGTGGCTTTGTCTGACCCACCTGTCCCCTGTAAAAGGCACTCTGGCAACAAGAGTTCTCTCTGCATTGCACAGTTGAAAAATGGAATTGAATCTTTGTTATATTTGTTGAAAACTTCTGAGGAAGCAGGGATGAAGATTGAGTGATCATGAGCACCAAGCACTTTGTTGTGAATACAGAGTTCAATGGGATACAGTTTTAAATCTGAGTCAGGATGCAAATTTTACTAGTCAGCTCTTTCAGTCATAACATCTAACACCTTTTAAAATCTGTTCAAGTGTGTCAGGAAAATGTTTACTTTTAATTTTCTTTCTGCCTCTCCTAAAGGCGCTAGGTTATGCGAAATTATGATTCTAGATACCAGTCACCCAAAATCAGTCAAAAGTCCACTTTTCACATGTAAGCTTTGTTGGGCTATTCAAGTATTGGGTACTCCATCATTCTGTTCCAGCAGGGAACACTGAAATCATGAAAGTGCCTTCACGAGTTGGACGTGACACTTTCCTAGTCTGGGTGGCTCAGTGCCCAACATAATATATTAATTAATTGTCCCATCAAAGAGTGAACACATACAGTTGATGTGACACTTAAAAACTGCGTGTGTAAGCTACAGAATAAGTAGATAATTGATGTATTCATGTAGAAGTACAGCTCAGAAACTGACCATTGGCCCAATTGATCTGACATTAGTGCTCCATATGAACCCCCATCTATCCATCTCACCCAGTCATTTGAAAGAAGAAGGCTGCTTGACAATGCAGCTCAGTTGCACAGTTCCCTGTGCAATGTTTTTACGGTGTTTTAATATGCTGCCTAAGATTGGAAGGTAAATGACCAAAATGCTCCAATTCACTGTGTTCTCATCTGCTTATGTATAATGCTACCAAAGGCACGAGGGAAGGTTATGTGGTTGCTTTATTGGGTGAGGAACAGTGGGTGATATGAAGGGAAATCAATCCAGCGACAGAGAATAAAACCACAAGTTTGCATCCAGGTAGCTGAGTAAACATGATAGCCATCTCAACCTGGTAGACCCAGGTGGGGGTTGAAATTCATTGCAGACAGGAAGGTATCCATTCAGGGCCTGTGCTGCTGATGCTGGATTAATCCATTGGTCTATCATAGACGCTTGGAGCAAACTCTTTGGCATGGGATTCACATGATTTCAAAGAAAATACTTTCTCCTTGGAGATTTAAGCCATAGTTTTGGTCAGGTGTGGCACATTACCATCAACTGATTGACCAGCCTGACTGCTGTAATGAAATGCTCGGTCTCAACAGTCAGCTACATTCAACTATTCATAGTGGGAAAGGAACTATAGCTCATACATTCCTTTTGACTCTACCCTAGCTTGGGAGATCAATGATCAGGGTTAGCGGATGAAATTTAACCAAGGCCATTTTGGTCTTTTGGCTAAGATGAAGCGTCAGGTCAAGCCCAAGATGGGATGCAATGCCTTGTCAGCTTGAATCTTATTTGTATCACTTGTGGGGACCATGAATTGGATTCAGTTTGAAATTTTAAAGATTCTTTTCACCAGAAGTCACCCATTCTGATTTTTTCCATTCCTTGTTGATAGGCAATGAGGTCAACTTTAGCACAAATTTATATGCAAGTGTTTATTATTTTTTTCACTTTTAATGCCATGTTTCTAAAAGATGAGGAAATGTCCTTTGTTTCTATGCTTTATATGAGGCCACTTCCAGTAACGTCATGAGAAATGTTTGCACATTGTATAACTATTCTAGTAATCACATTTGTATTAATTTAGCTATATAAAAGTGGTGCTTCTCATTTATTTCAATTTTCTGTGATGACTCGATTGGTAAATTTGCTGCCCGATATTGAATGGAGACGCATGTAAATGCCAAAGATACCAGGCTTTATTCCTGATCTATGTTGTGATAAGAAGAGTTTTAACAACATCAGGTTAAAGCAAATGCCATTGGCTTTCAGAGCGCTGCTCCTTCATCAGATGGAGTGGATATCTGCAGATATCCTCTTGGGTTCCATGATTTAAATTAATTAGCGAATGATAACTCCCTAAAACCCTCAACCTCTCTACCTTCTCAAGGACACTTGTTAAAACCAACCTGAAATCTTTCCACATGTCCCACTGTCATATTTTGGTTTACCATGCTCCTGTTTAGCATCTTAGAAGGTTTTATTCTACTGAAAGTGTTATATGAATGCAAGTTGTTGTTGGGTATAGTAAAGAATGAGTGACAGTAATCAAACTATTTACATTTACTTAGTTTTGATTGATAGACAAATTCACTAAAATTTGGCTCGAGAGTCACAAAATAACCAAGAATTGCACTTTGTGTAATGGAGTAATGTTTCTCAGCACAACCTTGTCAACAGACAGTAGCATTGGGTAACAACAGGCCATAACTTCCTGGCTCTTCAGTGCTGATTTTGGAGATTACCCCAAAGATATATTGGGGAATTCCTCCTTGGAAGTTCCCGCATAGGGGTTACATAAAGGCTAACTTCCCCTAGGTAATTGCACTGTGCTGGGAACTATCCAACAAAACGATTTTAAATCAATAACTTTGGATGGTTCTGCCAGTTGTACACACCTAGTTACTCTGAAATATTTGGAATTAAAGCATTTCCAACTGTTATAAACACCCAGACTGTGTCTTGCATGGTACACCTCTGGATCCCTGCTGCCGATGTCCAAACTCCCACATCCCATTCACTTAACTTCTCCCTTTAAACTCGCTTGCTTTAAAGCTTCTTCGGTCCCACTCTGCCTGAGTCAGGAAGGTCAAAAAAGGTGGGTGCTTTCTGTATCAAACACAGACAAGTCACAATGGAGTGACAGTCAGCCACTGATTGCCACTACGAATATGTTACAGGTCAAAATGTTAAACAATTCCGTCCTTTTGTGTGAGGTGGAGTTGCAGAGATAAATTTGGCATCTGTACTGGAGCTGAATGTCATTTTTTTGTTATTGATTGTAAAGATAAAATCACCCGCAATGGAAATTAGATCACAAATGTGTAGGTTATGTCATCACTCTATTTATAAACAGAATTTTCCGACACTACAATTGTCTTTATTCTGGGAATTCAGTTGGCAACTTTTAATCTGTTCATTTTGCAATGATATATACAGTGGCAGGCCTTGCCTTTTAAGAACCTTTTTGTTTATCTTCAATTGAGCATAATCTCTGCAGAGGCATAAAACATAATGGATGGAATTTCAACTCCACCCCACAATGGGTGGGATTAAATGCTTAAAAATCCGAAACCCACCATGAAAACACATACTTCTGCTTTATACAGAGTGGTTGAGGTTGAGTAAGTGACCTGCTCTCGAGAGGCAGTTCAGTCATTTTAAATATATTAATGAGGCTGTTTTCCTCCGAGTTTTAGTAACCATTTAGATTTAACTGCTGCAAGCCAGCTGAAAAGAGGCAAAAACTGCTGATTCCAGTCAGTAAATGTTTTACTGTCACTGCTTGTGGACCAGGAGGAGCAAGAATGCTTCCTTATCTTTTTTTTGTCCCTCCCCCCCCCTCACTTCTCTTGCATGATTAGCCTCCCTCCCTGACATCCAGCAACTCCACTTTTTAGTCTGATGCTCCTCTCCACCCACTTCCTGACCCTCCATAATCTCCAAGCTGATCTGTGATTTTAACCCCCCTCCTCCCCCAGCCTTTGGCTGTTGCCCTGATTTCTCCCTCCTTTCTGGTCTTGGTGGTGGCCTTTCAGTGCAGCACTACTTACCTGAGCCAACCAGCCAATCTCAGCTGACGAACTATTCGCTGGGAAACAGCAAAAAAAATTCAGATGAGATCCTGTGGTTAAGTTCATCAGGACATATGCTTGCTCTACTTCTGGGTTTCCTGGCCTTTTTAGGTTCACCCCACAATATCCTATTTGCTTAATGCCAATGTAAAAGTTGAAAATTCACTTTTTTGTTGTGAATTCTTCTGTCCATATTTTTTACTGGTAAACTGCAGTATGAACAAGGTGAATCAATTCCTTTTCAGCACGAATGGCAAAGCATTTCAACCATCATGGTATTGGAAGTTGGAATTTTCTTCCATAAACCCTTGTTACTCACATTGCTATCATTTTCAATTACCTTTTTAAACTGAAATGCTTCATCAGTCATTCAGCCATCACTTGATTTCTGTTCAGTGTCATCTTCCCCTGGTCACCTTCACCCCTTGTGAAACATTTTTTTGTGATGTATCTCGCTGGAGACCTGATACCAATATATAATAGATTAATAACTTGTGTTTTAAAAAAAGCACAAGGGATTTGTAGTCAGTGTTAACTAGAGAAGTGGAAATCCCAGCTGTTAGTTCTACAATGTTGGGCATTTTTAACAACAGCGCTGTGTCTTAAAACTTCAGAAGCAATTTAGAAACAGCAGTTCTAATCCTTGATTACTCCACAACCATTGCACAGGAGATGGATTTCTAATATCTGTCAGCAGCCAATTTGGAAAGACCTGCTGGTATATTGATAGTCACTTTTACTAAGTAGGTGTCACTCTCCTGTTGAATGATGAGGTTGTGGGGATTTTTACAAAACACGATGATTTGATTATCAGTAAGTAAATGATAGAAGTGACCTGATCTACATGATGCGGTTTGAACAAAGTTTGGGGATTTTACTAACATCTTGTTAACTACGCAAGTGTTTCGAAGCTCATAATCATTGGGATACAATTGCCACCAAGTTTTCCAATTTCCCACCACAATTTTGTGGATGGTCAGTGGAAACCCCAACAAAACACAGTAATTTGCGTAAGTCATTTTGAGCTTTCCACTGAACTTATACCAAAGCTATGGTAGGAGATTGAGGAATCATTTGCAGGAATCCTGTGTCCCAATCTTATTCTCAAAGGCTGGGTTTCTAAGCTCTTCCCAACAAGTTTAAAAAAAAAATGATTCCCTCATTTATCTCCATGAAGCAAAGCCTGAAATTTGAATGTACTTTTCTGAGGCTAATAATAGAGTAATCTCCAATTGATAAGCTCCCCTGAGAAACATGGGCATGGAAGATGACTTGGTCCATCTTTGCTCTTTGTTTATAGAAAAAATAATCCCACCTCACCATCCCCACCCCAACTACCTCCATCTAAATGTATTAACTAGAGAAATTGAAATCCCAGCGGTCAGTTCTACAATATGTGGCATTTTTAACAACAGTGATGGGTCTTGTCTTATTATATTTTCAGTGAATCTAACATTCTCCTCTCCATTCTAGTTAGAAGACCAATGATGACTCTGCACAAAATAATTCCTCTTGACATCTATCTTAAGTTGTCCTTTCATTGGTGTTAGCCCAGGTTTTCTTGTTCTATTGTGTTACCTCAAAAGATTACATTGCATGATGAAAACGCATTGCTAACTGAACTTTCAAACTTGGTCTCAATGTTATGGAGATTTAGCATGAGCAAGCTACTTATTGTGAATGCAAACCCATGAAGCATGCATCATTGACCAGCAAAATGCATAATTCTAGCTGCTGGGACTTGTGTTTGAATCCCTCCAATCAGGTCAAAATCATGTGGAATGACTTCCCTTACTATCATGTTGTCACCTCTGGTTCCCCAAAGGATCTATTCTTGGTTCCTTGCCATTTCATATTTACATGCTGCTCTTAGCAACAACATCTGAAAAGATCATATGTTGCACATGTATGTTGATTACTCAACTCTGTCTCATCACTACCTCTCTCAACCCCCCACTCTTTCTAATTTGTCTCATTGTTTGACAGTGCGCTCCAAATACAGCAGATATTTTCTCTACGGTTGTTTTAAAGGGACTAGCTTGCTATTGGCTTGCACTGGGATTTTTCAAGTTGTTGTTCAGTTGCGCAGTCGTGCAGTTTAGAGGGCACATCTCCTGTAATTTTCCTGCTTTGGAAAATTGAGGGGTCGTAAACCTACTCGTGGGATGTGCACTGGTGGGAAACCTTCCTGGAGCTGGCCTATTAAGAAACTGCCTCTGTTTTTGCCATCCAGTTGCAGATGGAGGGTGGGTTCTGGAGGTGCAAGTGTGGGATGTCACACTCCAGTAGAGTCTGGTAATTCCCACTGACGTCTGTGGGAGTACTGCTGGGGGTCAGGCTGATGCAGTGCAGGGTAGGCACTGCAGCCGTCAGTTGTGTCTATGGAACAAATGACGTGACTAATGGAGATATCCCTCTCCATGATTCTATCACTCGATGGCAAGGCTGTGAAAGGGGCAGACAGCAGCCTCACCATTTTCTGCCAGTGAACTATTCAGCACTAACTTCTGTGAATCAACTTCCTCTCATCTGCTGGGGGGCAGACTTGGCAGTGAACCCATGGTCATTTTTAGGATCTTGTTGCAATGGATAAATTCACATTACTTGCCCTTGTAATCACCCTAATTAAGTCTCCCCCCCCCCCCCCCCCCCCCAACTCACCTGAAGAGTGGGTAACTGCTCATCCCTGCTGAAAACACATGGAGGTGGGAATGGATCAGGAGCTGATCTGATGTACAATTATCCACATTTCCCACACCTCCATCTCCAAAACTGTCTCCAAGGACTGGGAAGATTCCAGACATGCCTCTTCCACATCCCAACTTTTATCACGCTACTTATTCGTAGGTGTGCCTTTAGTTGCCTCAGCCTTAAGTTCTACCTTGCTCTTAAAAGTTAAAACCTACCTCTTACATCTATCCTAATGTCTTTTTCTATGGCTTGGTGTCAAATTTTGTTCATTGCATCTGTGAAGTGAGCACTCGGGGAGGATTTGCTATGCTGAATGTAATATATAATTGCAACTTTTTTCTGACAGATGAAAAATATTAAATTAATTCGAGAAAGCTAAGCCCCTAAGCCAAGCAGTTTCTTCTGGTTCTGAGTGTGTGGAAAGGTCTCCACTGATTCTGTGGATTGGGCCCTCTTTGACATGGTGCATAGTCTGTTGTTGACACAGGCATACAGAGGGCTGACCAGAACAAAGAACAAAGACATTAATACCCTGTCTGTGGAGGTTAGCCAAGCAGGGGCTGTAGCCGGTCCTAAACCTATTGAGGGTAGACCATTCTTTCCTTGGAAGTTTGAAACCAGGCAGCTGTTGGGTTGGATTTGAGACCATGTACTTGTTTGTTGTACGCAATGATTCCCATTCATTTGTCCAGGAAGTCCTGTGTGGGAGGGTTTTTTTGCAGATCGGCCTTTTTGGGAGTTGTACCTTGGGTGGGCTAAATAGATTGGCATGAAGTGGTAGGTGGGGGCATTGCAAACTTTTTCTATCATTTTGTGGGTTGTTGCGAGTCAATGGAATGTGGAGGAGTGATGTTTGCCAAGATGGAGCCAAGGGTATGGTGTTGATCGTAGTGTTCTAGTGGTGATACGCATGGTAGCGTTCAGCTGCGTGTCAACTGTGTGTTGATCTTGACCAAACAGGCACAGTAGATGTGCTTGATTTTGTTCCTGGAAGGTCAGTGTCCTATCTAGGGTGAAGTATGTTGGAGTTGGGTGGTGATTTAACCTGTAGCCATTCATTTTGATGTTTTTTATTGGCTTTTGCATTGTGAAGAATGAATAAGCTGGACGCTGTCTTTGCAGGGCTTGGCTTGATTTGCCATGTGTCACAGTATTGTTCAAGTTTTGACAAGTCCTCATTTAGCGTCCAATCCAAGGTGTCAAAGTTGGGGACTTGAACTGTGAGGCAGATGTCATTGGCATGTATGAATTTTCAGGAGTTATTTTTAGGAAGGTTATTTCTGTACAAGTTGAACAGAGTTTGAGCCAGTACTGAGCCTTGGGGAGGTCCATTGGTTTGTCTTTTCTATGTACTTTTTGGCTGTCAAGGTGAACTCTGAATCTTTGTTCAACAGTGTTCTGATGCTTTTAGTCACCCAGGCAGGGGAGGGCCTGTGATAACTTCAGGAGGAGGCCAGTGTGCCAAACTTTATTGGAGGCGGTTGTGAGGTCGAGGAACACAGCACCAGTCTTCAACTTTTTCTAACTGGAAGCATGGTTAGGAGTAACCGAGGAGCAGTTTTGAGTAGGTGGCTTTTGGGCTGCTCCAAGGCAACAGATTAGACTTGAGCACTTCCTTTTGGAGTGTGTGAAGTTTAGCTCTGCTACAATTTCCTCCCACTTGGTGCGGAGCGCATCATTGAGAGAGTTGATCAGATGGTCTCCTACCTCTGGGTCCTCTGATGCTTCAAATGCCTTTAGAAGGGCAGCCATCTCTACCTAAGCATGGGATGTAGATGGGTTGGTAGCCTTGGGGAATTCCCATGCAGGCTGCTTTGTAGATGGCATCATTGTTGCATGCTTCATTATCTGTGCTGTTTCATAGTGGAATTGTTGAGATATTCACTGTATTTTGTCCAATTGGTTTTCTGTAAGTTCCATCACATCTTCTTGGGACTGTTGATGACTGGAACACATAGCCAACACCGTCCTCGACTCATTCCATAGGCCTATGTGGGAAGTCATCCAGGGCAAGGCTCTGCAAGGTGGGGAGTCCCATAAGGTAATTGACCCAGCATTGGTCAGGGGAGTAACTCCTATGCCATCTGGCTGAAAGGAATGTTCCTCACTGTTTTGGGATGTGTACAAGTGTCTGAGATTTCTGTATGCCCATTCTACAAGTGCTTCACCATCACTCTCTCTTGTACTGGGTATCCCGCATCTGAATGCTGACTGTTGAAGTCCCCCACATAGATGGCTGGGTGGAGCAGAGTGGGCAAGGTTTACAGCTTCCGGCTGGTGCCTGGGGACTTGTAGACATTGGCTATGTGGAACCCACCAACCACTAGAGTTTTAGAGAAAGTGATCATTGACAGATGATTTGCTTGAACAATGTCAGTTTGGATATTTGTGATGTGGCCATGTTTGACATGAGAGTTGCAGCACAGGAGGTCGTAGCCTTTGGCCTGGTGCCCATCTCTGCACCTTCTGCATGTTTAATGAAATTTCCATGTGCTTTGGAAGAAGTTCTCTGCATTTGCACAATTGCCTCCAACCTAGAAAGTTAGATTGATCTGGAGACCACTGCTAAGTGGCCAGCTCCACTTTCCAACCACTGCTGTATGGTTTTAGGCACATAGCTGCAAAATCCAAGATTGATTCCACTAGTCTCTTAAGTTTACTCCCATTTCCAGCAAAATTAAACTATAGAATCTACTGGGATCACAAAGCGTTTGATAAGGTTCCCCATGGTAAGCTTTTGCAGAAAATACGGACACATGGGATTGAGGGTGATTTCGTGGTTTGGATCAGGAATTGGCTAGCTGTAAGAAAACAAAGGGTGGTGGTTGATGGGAAATATTCATCCTGGAGTTCAGTTACTAGTGGTGTACCGCAAGGATCTGTTTTGGGGCCACTGCTGTTTGTCATTTTTATTAATGACCTGGATGAGGGTGTGGAAGGATGGATTAGTAAATTTGCGGATGACACTAAAGTCGGTGGAGTCGTAGACTGTGCGGAGGGAAGTGGCAGGTTGCGGAGGGAAGTGGTAGGTTACAGAGGGACATAGTTAAGCTGCAGAGCTGGGCTGAGAGGTGGCAAATGGAGTTTAATGCGGAAAAGTGAGAGGTGATTCACTTTGGAAGGAGTAACAGGAATACAGAGTACTGGGCTAATGGTAAGATACTTGGTAGTGTGGATGAACAGAGGGATCTGGGTGTCCATGTGCATAGATCCCTGAAAGTTGGCACCTAGGTTGATAGGGTTGTTAAGAAGGCATACGGTGTGTTAGCTTTTATTGGTAGAGGGATTGAGTTTCGGAGCCAGGAGGTCATGCTGCAACTGTACAAAACTCTGGTGCGGCCGCATTTGGAGTATTGCGTACAGTTCTGGTCGCCGTATTATAGGAAATATGTGGAAGTGTTGGAAAGGATGCAGAGGAGATTTACCAGGATGTTGCCTGGTATGGTGGGAAAATCGTATGACGAAAGGCTGAGGGACTTGAGGTTATTTTCGTTAGAGAGAAGAAGGTTAAGAGGTGACTTAATAGAGGCATACAAGATGATCAGAGGATTAGATAGGGTGGATAGTGAGAGCCTTTTTCCTCGGATGGTGTTGGCTAACACGAGGGGACATAGCTTTAAATTGAGGGGTGAGAGATATAGGACAGATGTTAGAGGTAGGTTCTTTAGTCAGAGAGCAGTAAGGGCGTGGAATGCCCTGCCTGCAGCAGTAGTGGACTCGTCAACATTAAGAGCATTCAAATGGTTATTGGATAAACATATGGATGATATTGGAATAGTGTAGATTAGAGGGGCTTTAGATTGGTTCCACTGGTCGGCGCAACATCGAGGGCCGAAGGGCCTGTACTGCGCTGTAATGTTCTATGTTCTAAATTATTTGTAAAGGCCTAATCACTAGTCATCTGTTCAGTTCTCTTTTTTTTTCAATTCTCCCATTTCTCACCATTTAGGGTGTCGACTTTGGTCAATATATGGTTCCTTAATGAGGGGTGTTGTTGTGCCTCCTCTGCCACATCCACTTAGATCAGCACAGAGTGAATATTGAATCTGGGAGTTTCCTTGTGTGTGTGGCTGAGGACCACCACCCCCTGAACTAATCACCCACTGAAACATCAGGGTGATCCAATTCTAGTGCTTTCATGTATACCTTTTTATTGCCAATAAAGTTATTTGAATAGACTTTTGCATTACGTCGTCATATCAATGAAATGGTGTGCAAAGGGAGAGCTATTTAATCTATTAAATCAAATGCAGCTGAATAATCTGGAGGGCAAGTTTTTCCTCCATTTGATGTCAAATAATTAGTTTCCTCCTCTGTAATGGACAACTGTGCCAATGCAAAGCATTTTATTGTTGTGACAAGCAAAGCTATTTTTTGTGTACATTTGTGTGTGCCCAGTTTGCTCAATCCCAGTAAAACCAATCAATAAACTGGTTTCTTCAAAACCAGTTTGAAACTAATTTCTAAATCACGGAGGGGGGGGGGGGGGGGGGCAGTGGCTTTGATGATTCAGATTCAAAAAATGGGCTGGGTGAGTAAAAGGTCATTGCCACTTGCTGAGAACAAGAAGAAGAGAAATATATTTTCTGTCCAGTATTGCAGCACCATTGGATAGAGTGAATGTAATTCCAAAGAATCTTGCACATTAACATTCTATGGGATCTGGTGAAAGGCTTCTTTTGGTGGCAACCAATGTCCTTTATTGAATGAAAAAGTACATTTGACAAAAGCATCTATTGTGCAGCGTGCAGTTTTCATCAAGCAAATACACAATGTCATGTTTGAAGCTGCCTTTCATTTAATCAGAAGGAAAAACTAGCTTGGTACAGTTGATGCTGCGATATCAGATGGAATTTTACTGACTTCTGGGTGACGGCTGAGAGACAGGAGCTGGGAAAATAGTGGCTCCGTGACTCGGTCCCGTAGTCAGGGGGGGGCTTGCCAGAGGTGGGGCTGGCCACGGCTCGGGTGCCTGCTAAATGGAAGTGGGCAGTCAATTTGAATAATTGAGCCCAGTTAATGCCAGTTTCCTCAGGCCATTAGTATATACAGTAAGAAGTCTCTCAACACCAGGTTAAAGTCCAACAGGTTTATTTGGTAGCAAATACCATAAGCTTTCGGAGCACAGCTCCTTCGTCAGATGGAGTGGATATCTGTTCTCAAACAGGGCACAGACACAGAAATCAAATTACAGAATACTGATTAGAATGCAAATCTCTACAGCCAGCCAGGTCTTAAATGTACAGACAATGTGGGTGGAGGGAGCATTCAACACAGGTTAAAGAGATGTGTATTGTCTCCAGACAGAACAGCTAGTGAAATTCTGCAAGTCCAGGAGGCAAGCTGTGGGGGTTACTGATAATGTGACATAAATCCAACATCCCGGTTTAGGCCGTCCTCATGTGTGCGGAACTTGGCTATCAGTTTGTGCTCAGCGACTCTGCGCTGTCGTGTGTCGTGAAGGCTGCCTTGGAGAACGCTTACCTGAAGATCCAAGGCTGAATGCCAGTGACTGCTGAAGTGCTCCCCCACAGGAAGAGAACAGTCTTGCCTGGTGATTGTCGAGCGGTGTTCATTCATCCGTTGTCATAGCGTCTGCATGGTTTCCCCAATGTACCATGCCTCGGGACATCCTTTCTTGCAGCGTATCAGGTAGACAACGTTGACCGAGTTGCAAGAGTAGGTACCGTGTACCTGGTAGATGGTGTTCTCACGTGAGATGATGGCATCCGTGTCGATGATCCGTCACATCTTGCAGAGGTTGCTGTGGCAGGGTTGTGTGGTGTCGTGGTCACTGTTCTCCTGAAGGCTGGGTAGTTTGCTGCGGACAATGGTCTGTTTGAGGTTGCGTAGTTGTTTGAAGGCAAGAAGTGGGGGTGTGGGAATGGCCTTGGCGAGATGTTCGTCTTCATCAATGACATGTTGAAGGCTCCGGAGGAGATGCCGTAGCTTCTCCGCTCCGGGGAAGTACTGGACGATGAAGGGTACTCTGTCCACCGTGTCCCATGTTTGTCTTCTGAGGAGGTCGGTGCGGTTTTTCGCTGTGGCACGTCGGAACTGTTGATCGATGAGTCGAGCGCCATATCCTGTTCTTATGAGGGCATCTTTCAGCGTCTGGAGGTGTCTGTTGCGATCCTCATCATCCGAGCAGATCCTGTGTATTCGGAGGGCTTGTCCGTAGGGGATGGCTTCTTTTATGTGTTTAAGGTGAACAAAGAACAGTACAGCACAGGAAACAGGCCCTTCGACCCTCCAAGCCTGTGCCGCTCCTTGGTCCAACTAGACCAATCGTTTGTATCCCTCCATTCCCAGGCTGCTCATGTGACTGTCCAGGTAAGTCTTAAACGATGTCAGCGTGCCTGCCTCCACCACCCTACTTGGCAGCGCATTCCAGGCCCCCACCACCCTCTGTGTAAAAAAACATCCCTCTGATATCCGAGTTATACTTCGCCCCTCTCAGCTTGAGCCCGTGACCCCTCGTGATCGTCACCTCCGACCTGGGAAAAAGCTTCCCACTGTTCACCCTATCTATACCCTTCATAATTTTGTATACCTCTATTTGATCTCCCCTCATTCTCCGTCTTTCCAAGGAGAACAACCCCAGTCTACCCAATCTCTCCTCATAGCTAAGACCCTCCATACCAGGCAACATCCTGGTAAACCTTCTCTGCACTCTCTCCAATGCCTCCACGTCCTTCTGGTAGTGCGGCGACCAGAACTGGACGCAGTACTCCAAATGTGGCCTAACCAGCGTTCTATACAGCTGCATCATCAGACTCCAGCTTTTATACTCTATACCCCGTCCTATAAAGGCAAGCTGGGGGTTCTTTGTACAATGGGTTTCAAGATGCCCTCGACATAGCCGGAGAGGTTCTTGCACAGGGTTCCGTTTCCTGAAATGATGGGACGGCCGGGTGTGTTTGCCTTGTATATGCCTTCTTCACCACCTTCTCCACCTGTGTTGCCACCTTCAAGGATATGTGGACTTGCACACCTAGGTCCCTCTGTGTTTCTATACTCCTGATGACTCTGCCATTTATTGTATAACTCCTCCCTACATTATTTCTTCCAAAATGCACCACTTCGCATTTATCCGGATTAAACTCCATCTACCACCTCTCCGCCCAATTTTCCAGCCTATCTATATCCTGCTGTATTGCCCGGCAATGCTCTTCGCTATCCGCAATTCCAGCCATCTTCGTGTCATCCGCAAACTTGCTGATTACACCAGTTACACCTTCTTCCAAATCATTTATATATATATATCACAAATAGCAGAGGTCCCAGTACAGAGCCCTGCGGAACACCACTGGTCACAGACATCCAGCCGGAAAAAGACCCTTCGACCACTACCCTCTGTCTCCTATGGCCAAGCCAGTTCTCCACCCATCTAGCCACTTCTCCTTGTATCCCATGAGCCTTAACCTTCTTAACCAACCTGCCATGTGGAGCATCATGAGGTTATCCGTGGGCTTGCGGTACAGTGAGGTGCTGAGGTGACTGTCCTTAATGGAGATGCGTGTGTCCAAGAATGCAACCGATTCCGGAGAGTAGTCCATGGTGAGTCTGATGGTGGGATGGAACTTGTTGATGTCATCATATAGTTGTTTCAGTGATTGCTCACCATGACTCCAAAGGAAGAAAATGTCATCGATGTATCTAGTGTATAGCATCGGTTGAAGGTCCTGTGCGGTGAAGAAGTCTTGTTCGAACCTGTGCATGAAGATGTTGGCATATTGAGGTGCGAATTTTGTCCCCATGGCTGTTCCGTGTGTCTGGATGAAGAACTGGTTGTTGAAGGTGAAGATATTGTGGTCCAGGATGAAGCGGATGAGTTGTAAAATTGCATCTGGAAACTGGCAGTTGACGGCATTGAGTACTGAGGCCGTTGCAGCAATGCCATCATTGTGGGGAATGCTGGTGTAGAGTGCCGTGACATCCATTGTGACGAGGAGTGCTCCTGGTTCAACTGCTCCATGTGTGTTGAGTTTCTGTAGGAAGTCCGTAGTGTCGCGACAAAAGCTGGGGGTTCTTTGTACAATGGGTTTCAAGATGCCCTCGACATAGCCGGAGAGGTTCTTGCACAGGGTTCCGTTTCCTGAAATGATGGGACGGCCGGGTGTGTTTGCCTTGTGTATTTTTGGGAGGCAGTAGAGATCTCCAACACGTGGAGTATGTGGGATGAGAGCACGGAGGGTGCTCTGAAGGTCCGGATCAAAGGTTTTGATCAGAGTGTTGAGTTGACGGGTGTGTTCTTTGGTCGGATCTGTGGGTAACTGTCTGTAGTGTTCCTCGTTGTTCAGTTGTCGGTACACTTCTTTGCAGTAATCCGTTCTGTTCAGTATGACGATGGCCCCTCCTTTGTCTGCTGGTTTGATGACAATGTTGCGGTTGGTCTTGAGAGCGTGGATGGCGTTGCGTTGTGCTTGGGTGATGTTCGGTGCTGTCTTGTGAGTGCGGCTGATGAATTTGGTGCTGACGCACCTCCTGATGGCTTGGGCATACATGTCAAGTCGAGGGCAGCGGCCTTCCGGAGGAGTCCAATTCGACTCTTTCCTCTTTGGTTGCACTGCGTGTCTCTCTGTCTGCTGTTCCAGTTCATGAGCTGTCTCATTGTGTTCGCTGTTGGCCTCTTGGGGTTTGTGGAAGAACTCCCGCAGCCTCATTCGCCTGATGAATTCCTCTCTGTCCGCTGCGAGACTGATGGGGTCTATTTTGGTAGTGGGGCAAAAGTTGAGCCCTCGGCTGAGAACTTCGATTTCATCTGGCTGAAGTGTGTAGTCCGATAGGTTGACAATGGACTTTCCTGCAGTGGAACACAATGAGACAGCTAATGAACCGGAACAGCAGACAGAGAGACCCGCAGTGCAACCGAAGAGGAAAGAGTCGAATTGGACTCCTCCGGAAGGCCGCTGCCCTCGACTTGACATGTATGCCCAAGCCATCAGGAGGTGCGTCAACACCAAATTCATCAGCCGCACTCACAAGACAGCACGAACATCACCCAAGCACAACGCAACGCCATCCACGCTCTCAAGACCAACCGCAACATTGTCATCAAACCAGCAGACAAAGGAGGGGCCATCGTCATACTGAACAGAACGGATTATTGCAAAGAAGTGTACCGACAACTGAACAATGAGGAACACTACAGACAGTTACCCACAGATCTGACCAAAGAACACACCCGTCAACTCAACACTCTGATCAAAACCTTTGATCCGGACCTTCAGAGCACCCTCCGTGCTCTCATTCCACGTACTCCACGCATTGGAGATCTCTACTGCCTCCCAAAAATACACAAGGCAAACACACCCGGCCGTCCCATCGTTTCAGGAAACGGAACCCTGTGCGAGAACCTCTCCGGCTATGTCGAGGGCATCTTGAAACCCATTGTACAAAGAACCCCCAGCTTTTGTCGCGACACTACGGACTTCCTACAGAAACTCAACACACATGGAGCAGTTGAACCAGGAGCACTCCTCGCCACAATGGATGTCACGGCACTCTACACCAGCATTCCCCACAATGATGGCATTGCTGCAACGGCCTCAGTACTCAATGCCGTCAACTGCCAGTTTCCAGATGCAATTTTACAACTCATCCGCTTCATCCTGAACCACAATATCTTCACCTTCAACAACCAGTTCTTCATCTAGACACACGGAACAGCCATGGGGACAAAATTCGCACCTCAATATGCCAACATCTTCATGCACAGGTTTGAACAAGACTTCTTCACCGCACAGAACCTTCAACCGATGCTATACACTAGATACATCGATGACATTTTCTTCCTTTGGAGTCATGGTGAGCAATCACTGAAACAACTATATGATGACATCAACAAGTTCCATCCCACCATCAGACTCACCATGGACTACTCTCCGGAATCGGTTGCATTCTTGGACACACGCATCTCCATTAAGGACGGTCACCTCTGTACCTCACTGTACCGCAAGCCCACGGATAACCTCATGATGCTCCACTTCTCCAGCTTCCACCCTAAACACGTAAAAGACGCCATCCCCTACGGACAAGCCCTCTGAATACACAGGATCTGCTCGGATGAGGAGGATCGCAACAGACACCTCCAGACGCTGAAAGATGCCCTCATAAGAACAGGATATGGCGCTCGACTCATCGATCAACAGTCCCGACGCGCCACAGCGAAAAACCGCACCGACCTCCTCAGAAGACAAACACGGGACACGGTGGACAGAGTACCCTTCGTCGTCCAGTACTTCCCCGGAGCAGAGAAGCTACGGCATCTCCTCCGGAGCCTTCAACATGTCATTGATGAAGACGAACATCTCGCCAAGGCCATTCCCACACCCCCACTTCTTGCCTTCACACAACCACGCAACCTCAAACAGACCATTGTCCGCAGCAAACGAGGTAACAAGCTTAACAACACCAGGTTAAAGTCCAACAGGTTTATTTGGTAGCAAAAGCCACACAAGCTTTCGGAGCTCTAAGCCCCTTCTTCAGGTGAGTGGGAATTCTGTTCACAAACAGAGCTTATAAAGACACAGACTCAATTTACATGAATAATGGTTGGAATGCGAATACCTACAACTAACTACCCAGCCTTCAGGAGAACAGTGACCACGACACCACACAACCCTGCCACAGCAACCTCTGCAAGACGTGCCGGATCATCGACACGGATGCCATCATCTCACGTGAGAACACCATCTACCAGGTACACGGTACCTACTCTTGCAACTCGGTCAACGTTGTCTACCTGATACGCTGCAAGAAAGGATGTCCCGAGGCATGGTACATTGGGGAAACCATGCAGACGCTACGACAACGGATGAATGAACATCGCTCGACAATCACCAGGCAAGACTGTTCTCTTCCTATGGGGGAGCACTTCAGCAGTCACGGGCATTCAGCCTTGGATCTTCAGGTAAGCGTTCTCCAAGGCAGCCTTCACGACACACGACAGCGCAGAGTCGCTGAGCACAAACTGATAGCCAAGTTCCGCACACATGAGGACGGCCTAAACCGGGATGTTGGATTTATGTCACATTATCAGTAACCCCCACAGCTTGCCTCCTGGACTTGCAGAATTTCACTAGCTGTTCTGTCTGGAGACAATACACATCTCTTTAACCTGTGTTGAATGCTCCCTCCACCCACATTGTCTGTACATTTAAGACCTGGCTGGCTGTAGAGATTTGCATTCTAATCAGTATTCTGTAATTTGATTTCTGTGTCTGTGCCCTGTTTGAGAACAGATATCCACTCCATCTGACGAAGGTGCTGTGCTCCGAAAGCTTCTGGTATTTGCTACCAAATAACCTGTTGGACTTTAACCTGGTGTTGTGAGACTTCTTACTGTGCTTACCCCAGTCCAACGCCGGCATCTCCACATCATTAGTATATAGCCAGCAATGAAGCGACCACATTTGCCAGCTGCATGGAGGCAGACTCTCTGTAATATCCAGGGATGGAGGGGGTCCATTGGAGCTGGAGGAACATGGCTCAAGGTGGGTGCTGCCATTAGCAAAGACTGCTCCTGCAGCCCAAAGCTGCTGCTGGTGGGGTATAATCTCTTCTGGTTTCTGGGGTCTGCCTGTTTGGTCCAGCAAGAAGGTAGTCATGCTCACCCCTATGAAGGAAGGTGCCCTTGCATTTTCTAGCTGCCTCCGCAGTAGATGCATCTCCCGGGCACTGCCAAGCTTCAGAGATTGTGTTCCACTGATTGAGCCAAACACATGAAAGACTGACCCATGTCCTTGATAGGCTGCCTCCCTGCCTGCGAGGCAGCATTTATTGGAGGCAGTGGTGCTCTCGCCCTCCTGCTGGAGAGCTGGCGAGAGTCCTATGTCATCTCCTTTTCCAGGATTAAAATACTTAGCTAGCCAGTGGCAGGTGTCCCCGGGATTAGGGAATTTGGGCCAGAGGTTCCACACATTCAGAACTGCTGACCACTGGGAGGTGGTGGATGCTGCCAGTACGGCCCCCAACTGGGGCCCAGAGTTGTCACTGGAGGGGGTCATGGGGTGAGTGAGGGTGCTAGGCAGCAAAAGCAGAGGGGTGGCTCTCAGATGCCCACTCTTTACTGGGTTCCTCGATTAGACACTGCCTTTGAATGAGGGACACCCCGCATGCCTCAGGGAAACCCGCATGGATTTGCTTGTTGTGTTCTTTGCATGATGATCATAGAAATCATAGAAAACCTACAGCACAGAAAGAGGCCATTTGGCCCATCGAGTCTGCACCGACCACAATCCCACCCAGGCCTTACCCCCCTATCCCTACATATTTACCCACTAATCCCTCTAACCTACGCATCTCAGCACACTAAGGGCAATTTTAGCATAGCCAATCAACCTAACCCGCACATCTTTGGACTGTGGGAAACCGGAGCACCCGGAGGAAACCCACGCAGACACGAGAATGTGCAAACTCCACACAGACAGTGACCCAAGCCAGGAATCAAACCCAGGTCCCTGGAGCTGTGAAGCAGCAGTGCTAACCACTGGGAAACCGTGCCGCCCACATTACCACTGGGTTAATGCCAGTAGTGGCAGGATGAGGCCCAAGTGACCTCAATGGAGGGGGTCTCCATCCACCTGATTAAATACCATGGCCCCAGCAAACTTGCCATAGGGGAGGGTATTAAATTCCATCCACCACATCTTAATTTCACACTCCTTGCAAGAGTCAACCACATCGCTGTTGGTTTGGAGTCGCATAGGCCAGACCAGGTATAGAGATTCGTAAACCAGACATTGACACTAACAGATTTGTGGAATGCTTCTTGATTAATATCCAGGGTTAATAGTAACAAAATTGCTGGTCATTGGTTTATGCTATGGTATGGAAGGGAATTCAAGTTGTGCTGCAGGGTTTAAAATGCTGCAACTAATTGAGGAGCCACTGATTTTTCTAATTCATGGAGTGTAGGTGTTGCTGGCTAGGCTAGCATTCATTGCCCAACTCCAACTGCCCTTAGAAGGTGGTGGTGGTGAGCTGCCTTCTTGAACCACTGGTCATATAGTGTAGGTACACCCACAGTACTGTTGGGGAGAAAATTTCAGTATATTGACCCAGCAACAGTAAAGAAACAGCGATACGTTTCTGCATCAGGATGGTCAGTGACTTGGAGGGGAACTTCCAGGTGGTGGTGTTCTTGTGTGTCTGCTGCACTTGTCCGTTTAGATGGTAGTGGTCATGGGTTTGGAAGGTGCTGTCTCTGGAGCCTCGAGTTTCTGCAGTGTATCTTGTGGATAGTACACTGCTCATCGGTGATGGAGGGATTCAAATGTTTGTGGAAGGGGTGCCAATCAAGTGGGCTGCTTTGATCCGGGCTGTCTGGTTTCATTCCTTTGTAGCAGTTGAATATAACTGAATGGCTTGCTAGGTCATTTCAGAGGGCATTTTAAGAGTCAACAACATCACTATCGGTCTGGAGTCACGTAGGCCAGACCAGCTAAAGAGATTTGTAAACCAGTCATCATTAGACTTCTAATTCCAGATGTTTCTTCGAGTTTAAATTCCATCATTTACCATGGGGGGGTGGGGGGGGAGGGGGAGTGAAATTCAAACCCAGGTCCCCAGAGCATTACTTGTGACAATACACTGCGCCACCACCTTGCCTTGAGGAATGACACCTTGAAAAATGAAACCAGGTAGAAGAAACTTCAGCCTCCAGAATTTCTGCTGTATTAAACAAAAACAATTTACATTCATATAGCTCTTGTACTCCTAGCTACTATCATTACTGGTTCATAAAAAATAGAAATTACTCATAAGCAAAATTCACTCTTTGGACGGTGGAGCAGAAAACATCTTCAGCTTGGGTTCTGATGTCATCTTGAAGCTCACATCCAGAGCACTCAAGTAGGGAAAGTAGTGAAAGAGAGCAGTTAGATATTTTTTTCCTGCCCCTCTGGGAAATGTCTAATCTTAGCTGGTGGTTGAGAAGAACCAATCTTGAATTTAAATCGGACACAAAGGGTGGATGAAATTTTTCCAAAAGTAGTAGCTAGGGGTATAAGAGCTATATGAATGTAAATTGTTGTTTAATACAGCAGAAATTCTGGAGGCTGAGGTTTCTTCTCCGATGTTTCATTTTCCAAGGTGTCATTCCTCAAGGCACAGTGTATTGTCACAGGTAGTGCTCTGGGGACCTGGGTTTGAATTCTCCCCCACCCATGGCAGATGATGGAATTTAAACTCAAAGAAACATCTGGAATTAGAAGTCTAATGATGACTGGTTTACGAATCTCTTTACCTGATCTGGCCCGTTGACTCTTAAAATGCCCTCTGAAATCATAGAATCCTACAGTGCAGAAGGAGGTCATTCGGCCCATCAAGTCTGCACCGACCACAATCCCACCTAGGCCCTATCCCCACAACCCTATGCATTTACTCTAGCTAGTCCACCTGAAACTAAGGGGCAATTTAGCATAGCCAATCCACCTAACCCACACATCTTTGACCTAGCAAGCCACTCAGTTGTGTTCAAGTGCTACAAAGGAATAAAACCGGACAGCCCAGGTCAAAGCAGCCCACTTGATTGACACCCCTTCCACAAACATTGAATCCCTCCATCACCGATGAGCAATATACCATCCACAAGATGCACTGCAGAAGCTCGAGGCTCCAGAGGCAGTACCCTCCAAACCCATGACCACTACCATCTAAACGGACAAGTGCAGCAGACGCATAAGAACAACTGGAAGTTCTCCTCCAAGTCACTGACCATCCTGATGCGGAAACGTATTGCTGGTTCTTTACTGTTGGGTCAATTTTCTCCCCAACAGCACTGTGGGTGCATCTACACTATATGACCAGTGGTTCAATAAGGCAGCTCACCACCACCACCTTCTGATGGGCAATGAATGCTGGCCTAGCCAGCGACACCCACATTCCATGAATTAGAAAAAGGATGAAAAATCAGCGGCAACTCAATTAGTTGCAGCACAACTTGAATTCCCTTCCATACCACAACATAAACCAGTGACCTGCAACTTTGTTACTATAAATCCTGCATATTAATCAAGAAGCATTCCATAAATCTGTGTTTAGTGTCGATGTCTCACCTTTGTGCTGGTTAATCGGAGGAATCTCCAGTTCTAAATGTCCTTCTTCCATACCAGATGCTGACTTGGTTTCTCTGGACTTTACACATTATGCTGTGAACTTAATTTCCAGAAACTACAAACATCAACTGCCGGTCTTTCTCTCCGTAGCAATCACTCTGGTCCCTGTCTTGCATTCCTTAATTTAGATTTTGTACAGACTGATCTGTGGTTATTTCATAACATGATTATGAACCCTGCAGGGGAAATGTTGGCATACCACCTCTCCAATTCTACATACCATCACTGTCAACTTGCATCTTCCTTCTCCATGAAATTTTTCAAAATGATCCTTGGTACCCACCAGTCTGAAACCTGGATCCTTGGAGCTTCAAATCATTGTGTTCTCATGGATTCCAACAGCACATTGACCTCCAATCTGGGGGTCCTTGTTTTACACAGTAAGAAGTTTAACAACACCAGGTTAAAGTCCAACAGGTTTATTTGGTAGCAAAAGCCACACAAGCTTTCGGAGCTCTAAGCCCCTTCTTCAGGTGAGTGGGAATTCTGTTCACAAACAGAGCTTATAAAGACACAGACTCAATTTACATGAATAATGGTTGGAATGCGAATACTTACAACTAATCAAGTCTTTAAGAAACAAAACAATGTGAGTGGAGAGAGCATCAAGACAGGCTAAAAAGGTGTGTATTGTCTCCAGACAAGACAGCCAGTGAAACTCTGCAGGTCCACGCAACTGTGGGAGTTACAAATAGTGTGACATGAACCCAATATCCCGGTTGAGGCCGTCCTCGTGTGTGCGGAACTTGGCTATCAGTTTCTGCTCAGCGACTCTGCGCTGTCGTGTGTTGCGAAGGCCGCCTTGGAGAATGCTTACCCGAATATCAGAGGCCGAATGCCCGTGACCGCTGAAGTGCTCCCCAACAGGAAGAGAACAGTCTTGCCTGGTGATTGTCGAGCGGTGTTCATTCATCCGTTGTCGCAGCGTCTGCATAGTTTCCCCAATGTACCATGCCTCGGGACATCCTTTCTTGCAGCGTATCAGGTAGACAACGTTGGCCGAGTTGCAAGAGTATGTACCGTGTACCTGGTGGATGGTGTTCTCACGTGAGATGATGGCATCTGTGTCGATGATCCGGCACGTCTTGCAGAGGTTGCTGTGGCAGGGTTGTGTGGTGTCATGGTCACTGTTCTCCTGAAGGCTGGGTAGTTTGCTGCGGACAATGGTCTGTTTGAGGTTGTGCGGTTGTTTGAAGGCAAGAAGTGGGGGTGTGGGGATGGCCTTGGCGAGATGTTCGTCTTCATCAATGACATGTTGAAGGCTCCGGAGGAGATGCCGTAGCTTCTCCGCTCCGGGGAAGTACTGGACAACGATTCCGTGATCAGAATTCCCACTCACCTGAAGAAGGGGCTTCGAGCTCCGAAAGCTTGTGTGGCTTTTGCTACCAAATAAACCTGTTGGACTTTAACCTGGTGTTGTTAAACTTCTTACTGTGTTTACCCCAGTCCAACGCCGGCATCTCCACATCACGTCCTTGTTTTAGCCACCTTCCCATTTATGGAAGTTTCGTGATCTTTTATAGAACAGCCAACATTTGAATTTTTTTTTCTCCACTTGTTGATGTTATCTGATGCCAAAGAGTAATATGCTAGAACAAGCCATCAGAATATGTGAAAATAGGGTGAATCAAATGAAATTGAGTTAAAACATTTGCAGAAAACCAGAATTTTATTTGATGACTTCAGGTGTTCTGATAAAATTACTGTGCACCTTGCAAGAAAGATCAACAGGTCAATTGTATTCAGAAGGATCTTTTGCAAAAAGATTGACTTTGACGTTACTGTTCAGTAATTGATTGGCATTTAATTGCCATTTTTAACTTGTAGATTAAGTGCAATTTATTAAACACTTTGGCAATTATATTTTACTCACTCGGTATTGGGCTCAAGTTCTAGTCTCCCATGACAACACTGGGGAAAGGAAATACCATGTGTTAGGATCTGTAAAGCCTATTTCATGAGAAAATGATTGGGCTGGATTTTCATCTGCAAGGTGGGTAGCGAGAGTCGGAACGCTGCCCAGCTCAGCACACCTGCCTTGGGAGAAAGTGCAATCAAAGGTGGTGGTGGGTGCTATCTGGAGTTGGACCAGCCACTCCCAGAGAGAGTTCAGGGTCGGCCACTGGGCTGCAGGGTGAGCTCTTTAAAAGGCCAGTGTGGCTGAGCAGTTCTCCTTTAAAGGGACACCAGTCCTGACAAGCAGTTAGTTGTCTGTTTCAGTAAACTGCATTTGAGGGTCCCACACATGCCCAAAGTGGAATCACCCCCAACTTTGAGGCCTGGATGGCAATGATAAAATACTGACCTTATTTTGCTTTGTGTGAGATTTAGTCATTTATTTAAAGTAAAATGCCCCACCGATTCTATGCAAAAGCATATTTTACCCTCCCTTTTACTTAAGCAACATGTTATTGAACAACACATGCTTGGAATCATCAGAGAAGAGATGAGGGTAATTGGGAGTGATGGTTGGGCTAGAAGGATTAGTATGTAATCTTCACGTGAACTTGAAGATTGCAATCATTCCTTGGTGTTGGTGCTTATTTTTAATGAGATTTTTAGTGGTGTGTGAATGGTGTGGTAAGGAATATAGTGGCCAGTTTTGTTTGCTGCAGCTACCATCTGATGTGTAAACTGTGTATTCCATGGATTTCTGCGTAATTGTTTTGACACTTGATTATTGTGCTTTTCCAACTGTGTATATCAAGAAACAGTCTCTTTTTAAAAAAAAATCACCTAGGGAATATGTTCACTCACTTGGAAAGGGCTTTAAGACATACAGTTATATTAATACCGAAATAAAATGTTTGTCCTAATTATGCACTGAGAACTTTTGGAAGTGTTTAATATGCAATGTGGAAAATGTTTAAGAAGTGGAAAAACTAGGTCACAAATGGACCTGCTGACTTGGGGAGTTGAGCATGCCTCTGGAGAAACCTCTTGGTCAGCACCTCCTGAGTGTTGCTGTTTTACTCAATTAGACATGCAAGAATCTTGGGAGGGAGCTCTGAAACAGCTTTCGACAGTTGTTTCTTATTTACTTGTGCTGTGCTATATACAAATGCAATTACAATCAAAACATGATATTGTGTAACAGAAATGTTAATGATTAAAATGATGAGTCACTTCTCTTTGACAGAATCTGTTCCGAATTTAAAGTATAACCATTTTCATATTGGGTCAAAAATACAGGGCACATTGAGGACGATAACTTGACCCACTCAGCAAATATCCCAAGCGTATTATCCTTTAACACCTCAAGAATTGACACTATTATCGTTTGTTTTTCCTCGTAGTTTCATTAAAAGCGGTATTGTTGATCCCGAATATAGCAATTAATGTATCAATAAGTAGCCTTTGCCACGCTGTGTGCTGAATTTAAAATCATACCTCAGAAATGCAGCAATTATGACTTTTTGCAAGCCAACAGATACATCTTGGTGAAAGAGTTAAAAAGATTCTAATTGAAATTATTAGCCAGCATAAATGTAATTGTGTTGCGATGTTTGTGGATTTTAAAAAGGGAAGGTGAATAGAGAGGGGAGAGTAAAAAATGCAGCCAAACTTACTGATATCTTATTCCACTTTTTGACTTTTACCGTCAAGGATCCAACATTTTCTATCAGATCATTGTGCAGATGTTGTGTTCTGTAAAAATGATCATTGCATAAAGATTTCTGTGCTGCTGGCCAGAGTGGTGGATTACCAGGGAGATACTCCTATTCATCTCCTGTAGTTTTTTGGTACAAGAACTGAATATTTTGAAAATGAGGCATAAATGATATCTGGGCCATTTTCAGGATTTTTTGTGACACCCCCCCCCCCCCCCCCCCCCGCAAACAAAAACTAGCAGACAGGCAAGGAGAGCCTCACAGAACTTAATTGCTTTGATACTTTAATGCAAACTGAACAGAAGGTAGATTCTCCCAGTGTTGTATAAAGGAAATTCTGGGATGTAAATCCTCTGGAGAATATTTTCCTGGTGTTCACATTAAGTTGAAACTGAGATCAAGTGAAAAAGAAGGGGATGTAAACAGCTAGATGATTAGGATTAAACCCATCTGAGCTGAGTTCAGATGAAGCAGGCATTTTATATAATTAATGACTAAAGCCTGTCTTCACTCTTTGTACCTTAGGGTATTTTACTACATTAAAGCCCCTATATAAATATATGCAAATTGTTGTTTATGCTTTGCAAATTAAACTAAGAGCCAATATTTATCTTCTGCATACAGTAGCACCCTGGAGAGTTAGTATAGTGAACCTTGTGACCTATGCTTACAAAGAGTAACACAAGTTTTTAATCTAGTGAGTGACTGAGCACTTCCAGCAGAGGATGGAGAAAAAAAGATTATGTTCCAGGAGTATTGTGGGGAAGGCAGACGAGCTGAGAGCGTGGATTGTCACATGGAATTATGACGTTATAGCCATTAGTGAAACTTGGCGACAGGAGGGGCAGGACTGGCAGCTCAATGTTCCAGGGTTCTGATGTTTCAGACGTGATAGAGGCAGAGGGATGAAGAAATGGGGGGTGGCATTGCTAGTCAGGGAAAATGTTACAGCAGTGCTCAGGCAGGACAGATTAGAGGGCTTGTCTACCGAGGCCATATGGGTGGAGCTGAGAAACAGGAAAGGTATGACCACATTAATGGGGGTGTATTATAGACCACCCAACAGTCAGCGAGAATTGGAGGAGCAAATCTGCAGAGAGATAGCAGACAACTGCAGGAAACATAAAGTTGTGATAGTAGGGGATTTTAATTTTCCGCATATAGATTGGGACTCCCATACTGTTAAAGGTCTAGATGGGTTAGAGTTTGTAAAATGTGTTCAGGAAAATTTTCTAAATCAATATATAGAGGTACCAACTAGAGAGGATGCAATATTAGATCTCCTATTAGGAAACGAGTTAGGACAAGTGACGGAAGTGTGTGTAGGGGAACACTTTGGTTCCAGTGATTGTAATGCCATTAGTTTCAACTTGATCATGGATAAAGATAGATCTGGTCCTCGGGTTGAGGTTCTAAACTGGAAAAAGGCCAAATTTGAAGAAATGAGAAAGGACCTAAAAAGCGTGCATTGGGACAGGCTGTTCTCTGGCAAGGATGTGATTGGTAAGTGGGAGGCCGTCAAAGGAGAAATTTTGAGAGTGCAAAGTTTGTATGTTCCTGACAGGATTAAAGGCAAAGTGAATAAGGAAACGGAATTTTGGTTCTCGAGGGATATTGGAACTCTGATAAAGAAGAAGAGAGAGATGTATGACGTGTATGGGCAACAGGGAGCAAATAAGATGCTTGAGGGGTATAAAAAGTGCAAGAAACTACTTAAGAAAGAAATCAGGACGGCTAAAAGAAGACATGAGTCTGCTTTGGCAGACAAGGTGAAGGATAATCCTAAGAGCTTCTACAGGTATATTAAGAGCAAAAGGATAGTAAGGGATAAAATTGGTCCTCTTGAAGATCAGAGTGGTCGACTATGTATGGAACCAAAAGAAATGGGGGAGATATTAAATGGGTTTTTTGCATCTGTATTTACTACGGAAACTGGCATGGAGTCTATGGAAATAAGGCAAACAAGTAGGGAGGTCATGGAACCTATACAGATTAAAGGGGAGGAGGTGTTTGCTGTCTTGAGGCAAATCAGTAGATAAATCCCCAGGACCGGACGGGGTATTCCCTCGGACCTTGAAGGAGACTAGTGTTGAAATTGCAGGGGCCCTGGCAGATATATTTAAAATGTCAGGATCCACGGGTGAGGTGCCAGATGATTGGAGGATAGCTCATGTTGTTCCGTTGTTTAAAAAAGGCTCAAAAAGTAATGCGGGAAATTATAGGCCGGTAAGTTTGACGTCAGTAGTAGGTAAATTATTGGAAGGAGTACTAAGAGTTAGGATCTACAAATATTTGGACAGACAGGGACTTATTAGGGAGAGTCAACATGGCTTTGTGCGTGGTAGGTCATGTTTAACCAATCTATTAGAGTTTTTCGAGGAGGTTACCAGGAAAGTGGATGAAGGGAAGGCAGTGGATGTTGTCTACATGGACTTCAGTAAGGCCTTTGACAAGGTCCCACATGGGAGGTTAGTTAGGAAGGTTCAGTCGCTAGGTATACATGGAGAGGTAGTAAATTGGATTAGACATTGGCTCAATGGAAGAAGCCAGAGAGTGGTAGTGGAGGATTGCTTCTCTGAGTGGAGGCCTGCGACTAGTGGTGTGCCACAGGGATCAGTGCTGGGTTCATTGTTGTTTGTCATCTATATCAATGATCTGGATGATAATGTGGTAAATTGGATCAGCAAGTTTGCTGATGATACAAAGATTGGAGGTGTAGTGGACTGGGAGGAAGATTTTCAAAGCTTGCAGAGGGATTTAGACCAGCTCGAAAAATGGGCTGAAAAATGGCAGATGGAGTTTAATGCAGACAAGTGTGAGGTATTGCACTTTGGAAGGACAAACCAAGGTAGACCATACAAGGTAAATGGTAGGACACTGAAGAGTGCAGTAGAACAGAGGAATCTGGGAATACAGATACATAATTCCCTAAAAGTGGCGTCACAGGTAGATAGGGTTGTAAAGAGTGCTTTTGGTACATTGGCCTTTATAAATCAAAGTATTGAGTATAAGAGTTGGAATGTTATGGTGAGGTTGTATAAGACACTGGTGAAGCCGAATTTAGAGTATTGTGTGCAGTTTTGGTCACCTAATTACAGGAAGGATATTAATAAGGTTGAAAGAGTGCAGAGAAGGTTCACAAGGATGTTGCCGGGACTTGAGAAACTGAGTTACAGAGAAAGGTTGAATAGGTTAGGACTTTATTCCCTGGAGCACAGAATAATGAGGGGAGATTTGATAGAGGTGTATAAAATTATGATGGGTATAGATAGAGTGAATGCAAGTAGACTTTTTCCACTGAGGCTGGGGGAGAAAATAACTAGAGGACATGGGTTAAGGGTGAAGGGGGAAAAGTTTAAAGGGAATATTAGGAGTGGCTTCTTCACACAGAGAGTATTGGGAGTGTGGAATGAGCTGCCAGATGAAGTTGTGAATGCGGGCTCACTTTTAACATTTAAGAAAAACTTGGACAGGTACATGGATGAGAGGGGTATGGAGGGATATGGTCCAGGTGCAGGTCAGTGGGACTAGGCAGAAAAATGGTTTGGCACAGCCAAGAAGGGCCAAAAGGCCTGTTTCTGAGCTGTAATGTTCTATGGTTCTATGGTTCCAGGGACACGGGCTGTTCCACTGGTATATCACACAAGTAGCGACACTTGACCAACCTCGCATCACAGCCAAACACAGTCTTCATCTGATGCTCACACATGAGAGCTTTGCAGCAGCTCACTGGTTAATCGACAGCAACAATAATAATAGTCAATGTCAGAGGACAAGTCTAACGCTCAGAATTGTCACATAATATACTGACTGAAGTCAACTAACTGACCTGAGAGCAGGGATTGATCCTGGTGATCTCAGTGATTCAGTACCAAACATATATGTAGAGCGTTTTTCGGAGTGATGTGAGGTGTAAACAACAGTCTGAACTAATTGGTGGCAAATTAAGATTGATACATGCTGAATTAGCTTCCCTCAGTTGGAGCGGTGATGGGATCATTTCAGTTGACTCCAATGTATTCGGGGTAAGGAGGCAAAGATTAGCTACTCCTGATTACTGTCCAGTGACATTTGTAGGTGTCAGATGGTGACAGAGTGAATAATTGCCACTTTCTAGACAAATCACAAGTCTGTTTCCATTTCGTCTGGGGAACATCTGATAACAAAGGGATTGCACTAACTGGGGGAGAACAAAATAACTTAAATAAGGCAGTCAATATTTTGAATTAGAAATCAAAGTACAGTTATTTTCTATCAAACGTAACTGAACTGATAAGAGGCACGTATAAGAGTATTTTATGAGTTGGTTCATTCACATTCTTAACAGGCAGGTGTGCAAATCATGGTCCCATCATTTGCAGAGAAGTACTTCAGCTCATACATATTTTTATATGGCAGAATGTAGGCTGCTGGTACAGTTGAATAAGCAGCTTTTAAATTGGTATCAGTCGATGTTTTTCCACTGAATTCTGAATTTCAGACCTCGCAGCTGGTGGCAACCTCAACAAATTTGGATAAATTCACTAAGGCTGGCATCTTGGAACTCTAAATTGTTGCTGTTTTGTGCAATCTGTGGCCAGAATTTTCTAGGCCGTTGTGCCAATGGGAGCTTCCAGTCTGCCAAAGTCAACCTCCTGCATTGGTTCCCCAATGGCGGGGCTGGCAAGCCACGAAAATTGCCATCCACTGACTTCGGTTGGACCAGAGTACCCTGCTGATAGCCAATAGCTTATCAATTCCGCTGCAGGAACCGACCCCCCCCCCCCCCCCCCCCCCGCCAACGGTTGGGGGGGGAGGGCAATAGTTTTCTCTTTTCTTCCCTCCACCCCTCTTCCATTTCTACTTCATGTTCTCAGTTATTTTCAGCACTTGCTCTTTTACCTATTTACATTTGGTTCTCACCCACCTTCTTGTTTTCATCTTTCTCCCCTCACTTTTTATTGTCATTTTGCACTTATTTTTCATTTTTTTTCTTTTTCTCATTACTTCTTCAACACTTATTTTCTATTCTACTTTCTTGAATATAGAATTACTACAGTGCGGAGGAGGCCATTCGGCCCAGCGAGCCTGCGCCAACAACAATCCCACCCAGGCCCTATCTCCGCAAACCCACATATTTAATCCCCTTGACACCTAAGGGCCAATCAACCTAACCTGGACATCTTTGGACAGTGAGAGGAAACCCACGCAGATACGGGGAGAATGTGCAAACTGCACACAGACACCCGAGACTGGAATTGAAACCGGGTCCCTGGAGCTGTGAGGCAGCATTGCTAACCACTGTGCCACCGTGCCGCCACACATGGAGCAGTGTGGGAAACATAAAAAGAACTAGACAGGCCTTTTATTTAGTCCAGGAGTAGAATGTTAAATAGAACAAAAGGAATGGGACTTTGAAAAAAGCACGACTTTGACAACTGCAAAGTATCACGGCCTCAAAAAGCAGAGGGAGTGGGATTTAAAAAGTTTTGAAAGGAGAAAATGGAGTGGGGTTATAAAAGGAGCAAGACTTCTAAAAGAGTATGGAGAAGGTGAATTAACAAGCTGGGTCCCACTTGAGTTGGTTCAAATTGTCCTATCCAGTGATTATTACCACTCCATGATGCCTCCTTTTCCTCACTGTGTGAATATCCTCTGTGAACCTGGACTGAGAGTTATGTAGCTGAAGGATGGTGATGTTTAATTTTGCTGGAAAAGGAAGTGAGACAGAAGTGGAGAGAGAAATATCTTTTGCAGATCTGATACTACAGGAACTCTTAGCCAGAGAATTATTTCCAAGCTTAGAAAAGTTTGAGAACGACTGCATAAGACAGTTGTTTTTAAATTTGTTGTTAAGACAGACAATTGACTTGCAAACAGATTTTGAACAAAGATCTCAGGTGACCTTAACATTATCCTCTAATGACTACAGAATAAATATAATTTCATTTTGAGGATGTTTTGTTACTTGCTGGTAATTTATTGTGAAATGAAGCTTCGTGACTGCATATGGATTTGTTTTATTATGATCTTGTACTAAGACTTTCAAAAGCTTCTGTATATTTCCATAATATTAAACCAGTATCAGGGGATGCATTTTCAACATCTCCCCATTCCCTCAATGGATTTAATATAGAACAAATGGGGTGTGAACACTGGCGCCATTGTGTTCTACACATTATTCGAGGATCAGTGCAAAGCCATTGTCTTTTTTTCCTGTCACACACTCTGCTCTCTCACCCTCCCTCTGCTCCCTAACCACTGACTCCATCCTTCTCCCTGTCAACTGACTGAGGCTAAACCAGACTGTTAACTACATATTTGACACAGATGAGCTTCCAACAAGCCATCACCAAAACCATCTTTGAAACATCACTTGACTCAGCTTTGCCTCAGTTGATCTGCTGCTGAGACCTACTATTCCAATGCACTCCTGGCTGGTCCCCCACATATGACCCTTTGTACACTTGAGGCCTTCCAAAGCTCTGCCACTGATGTCGTAACTTACACCAAATCCCATTCACCTATTGCACAAGGGTAATAGGTGAATGGTACTTAGTTAAGGCACCAGTGGCTTCTGGTTAAGCAACATTTGTATTTTAAAATTCTAATTCCTGTTTTTAAATCCTCCTCCTGCCTCACCCCTCCCTGACTTTGATCTCCATTGGTCACACCACACTCTGAAATATCCGCTCCTCTGATTAATTTCTCTTGAGCATCCCTGATTTTAATCATTCCAACATTGGTGGTTGTGCTTTCAGTTGCCTGGGCACTAAGCTCCCTCCCTAAACCTCTGAACCTTCCTTTCTTTCTCCTTCAAGGTACTTAATACGCACACTTAATCTGTCCTAATATTTCCTTGCATGACTCCGTGCCGGATCATTGGAGATCGGAGATACAAGTTAAGATTCGTGTTGGGACTTTGTAGAAGTATACTCGACTGAAAATGCTGAATAAAAAATGAAAACACCAATCTGTATTCACACCCAGAACCTCCGAGCAGTGGCAATGATAGTCGTTGGATTGCAGTGAACTTGTAAATTCCTGACTCGATGCGCCCGTGCATTTCTTCTAGGACCTTCTGATCCCAGCTTTCACAGGAAAGTGCAGTGTCCTTTGGGGAATGACTGTAGAGTGGTGGAAGACAGGACGCATCCCCTTTTTATAGCACCCTCCCATAGGGCAAGTTTAAATGTCCAGTCTGGATGTTAATGCCTTTGTAGAAGTCAGTTGGATGTCTATCTGGGAATTTCCCAAAGCTTCAACTTCCAAAAGGCAATTTTCTTGTTCCCTGATGCTTTTTGCAAATGTCTCCAAATTTGAGCTAGACGGTTCCGGACAGTTCCATGGGACTTAACTGAATAATTACCCTGGAGCTATTAGACAGACAGATTAACATGTAACACAAATAGAAAATGCAGGAAAATCTCAGCATCTGTGGAGAGAGAATAGGGCCAACGTTTCGAGTCTAGATGACTCTTCATTTTCTGTTTTTTGTTTCAGATTCCAGCATCTGCGGTGTTTTGCTTTTATCTTAACACCTAACACCTGGTTAATTGCACAACTAGCCCCAGTCACACCTGATCCAACCTAACTAATGCCCAGCCTTAGTACCCCACCTGAAGATCCCTCTTGACCATCCAGCTATCCTCCTGACCAGACTACTACCCCTCCACTGCCCAACTACCTCTACCGAAATCAGATTGCCACCACCCAATTCCTCTCCCAACCTCTCTCAATTAACTCCCTGACCCTTACCAGTCTACCCTCCTGACCCAACTTATCCCAGCATGATGACTCACCTGACCATGTACATACTGATCCACCTAGCAACTCAACCACTGTACTTATCTCTACCAACTACCTACCATCCTATCCACTTTACCACCTCATCCATTTACTCATTAACCCACCTGCCCACTCACCTACTTCACCCACCTACCAAATTACCTGCTTTGCCCCCCTATCACCTACTCACTGACCCACTCAGTCATTCACTCATCCCTTCACTAGCATTCAGACTGGACATTTAAACTTGCCCTAAGGCAGCTAGTACTATAAAAAGGGGAAGTGTCCTGTCTTCCCCGACTCTACACTCGTTCCCCAAGGGACACTGCACTGTGCTTTCCTGTGAAAGTTGGGATCAGAAGATCCTAGAAGAAATGCACAGCCGTATCGAGTCGGGAATTTACAAGTTCACTGCAATCCAACGACTACCATTGCTACTGCTCAGAAGTGCGGGGTATAAATACAGGTTGTTTTAGTTATTGCAGCATTTTCGGTCGAGTATACTTCTAATTACAAATGTAATTAGATATCAAAGGAATAGAAACATTGTTGATGGGTTGCAACCAAAGAATTTTTGCCATTGTTGGTGATGATGCCATTTGTTGCATCACAGGTAAACAGCTGAGAAATGTTCTATGCTTAGGTTCCTGTACATGTTGTGCTCCAAAATTTACTAGTTGCTTTGGATCTTGATACTTTTCTTCAGATGATAAGTCTTATCTATGTTGTCCCAAGTATGGTAGGGCTTAACACAGTATTCATATTCTCTGCTATCTGGTGACATATCTTGCTTCTGAGGATTTTCTCTTAAACCACCCCCCCCCCCCCCCCCCCCCCCCCCACGTTTTTACGTCTCAACCCTTCATCCACCCCCAGCTGTTGGAGATCACCTAAATAGAATTTTTTGATCATCTGAATCTTTTCAGCATTGGGGAAATTCCTCACTGTAGCAGAATCTTTATTGTCTGCAAGCCCTGATTTTATGCTCCTGCATTTGTTCATCTCAAGTGTGTTCAGAGGATTAAGTGTCTAGCAGAAGCTGATTATTATTGGAATACTATTATGTTGTGATCCAAGTTAGGAAGAAGCATGAGTTCTCTGCAATGCAGTGTTTTACACCAGTAAAAGACTAATTTGAACGTAGTAAGGGGAGATATTGTAACAGCCAGGACTCGCTCCAGTTACTGCAGCATTACAGAATCCTCAGCATTTACTTCACGAGAAAATAGCATTTGACTGTGTTTTGGGGTAAATATTTACGGGTATATTCAGACTTTTAACATAAAAGTTCAATTAATGTATGTATGTAAAATATTTGCATGCCCCGGCCAGTGATGGGGTGAAGGGACCCTGAATTTTCTTTTGATAGTGCCAGAGAACACAAAAAGAAAAATACAGCACAAGAACAGGCCCTTCGGCCCTCCAAGCCTGTACCAATCATGATGCCTGCTTAAACTAAAACTGTATGCACTTATGGAGTCCATATCCTTCCATTCCCATCCTATTCATGTATTCGTCTAGTTGCCACTTAAATGCCGCTATCGTACCTGCTCCCACCACGTCCCCGGGCAGTGCATTCCAGTCATTCACCACCCTCTGTGAGGGGGGAAAAAAAGCTTGCCTCGCACATCTCCTCTGAACTCTTCCCCATGCACCTTAAACCTATGTCCCCTAGTACTTGACTTATCTATCCTAGGAAAGGGCATCTAACTATCCACTCTGTCCATGCCACTCATAATCCTGTAAACCTCTGTCAGGTCGCCCCTCAATCTCTGTTGTTCCAGTGAGAACAAACCGAATTTATCTAACCTCTCCTCGTAGCTAATACCCTCCAGACCAGGCAACATCCTAGTAAACCTCTTCTGTACTCTCTCCAAAGCATCCATATCTTTCTGGTAATGTGGCAACCAGAATTGTACACAATATTCTAAATGAGGCCTAACTAAGGTTCTGTACACTCCAGCATGATCTGTGAATTTTTATACTCAATGCCCCGACCAATGAAGGCAAGCATGCCATATGCCTTCTTGACTACCTTACCACTTTTTCAGTGATCGGTGGACATGTACACCCAGATCTCTCTGCCTGTCAATACTCCTCAGGGTTCTTCCCTTTACTGTATAATTCTTACATGCATTGAACCTTCCAAAATGCATTACCTCACACTTCTCCTCCGGATTAAGCTCCATTTGCCATTTCTCCACCCAAGTTTCCAACCAGTCTATATCTTGCTGTATCCTCTGACAATCCTCTTCACTATCTGCAACTCCACCAATTTTTGTGTCGTGGCTTTGCTTCTGGGAGAGAAACATGCTGTTTTTCAGTCAGAACTTGGCATTTTGCCATTTAAAAAAAAATTCCAACCTTGATTAAGGCCACGGTTGGAACACTTCCCTTAAGCAATGCATTTTTGTTGGAAACTATTTTTAAATGAAGTATTTTCTGTCTGCTATCATACCTTTCAACATAATTTCTCAATCTACCATAGCCAATTTGCCTCTCATACCATCACAATTTCCTTTGTTCAGGTTTAAGACTCGAGTTTCTGATTTAATTACATCACTTTCAAACTTTATGTAAAATTCTATCATATTATGGTCACTTTTTCCTGAAGGCTGCTTTACAAAAAGATTATTCATCCATTTTCTCTTGCACAATACTAGTTTTAAAGTAGCCTGTTTGCTCGTTGGTTCCTCAATGTACAGTTCCAGAAAACCATCTTGCGCACATTTCAGGAAATCATCTTCTACAAAATTAGTACTAATTAGGTTTACCCAGTCTGTATATAAATTGAAATCCTCCATGATTAGCCTTTCTACATGCACCTCTTAATTTCTTGATTTATACTGGGATTTGCATTATCACTGCTATTTGCTGGCCTATAAACAATTCCCACTCATGGTTTCTTCCCTTTGCTGTTAGTTCTACCCAAACTGATTCCATGGAATTTTACCGCCTTTCCCACCCCGATTCTGGGGTGGGTGAGGCTCGCAGAATGGAAATCTCTGCTGGCCTCAGGCGGGATTTGACAATCTCTCCCGAGTAAGGTTGTAAAATCCCACTCTTGGTCTTGATCTTTAGAACTAAGGTCACCTCTATCTACAGTACTAATGCCCTCTTAAATTAATGGAGCTACCCCAGCACCTTTCCCAGCTTCCTGGCCTTTCCAGAATGTCACTTACCTTTTGGATACGCAGTATCCAGCTTTGGTTCCCTTGTAGTCATGCTCTGTAATGGCTTTCAGGTCATAAATATGAATTTCTATTTGAAATGGCAATTAATCTGTTTTGTTTTGAATGCTGTAGGCATTTCGATTCAGAGCCCTTAATTCAGTTCTTTACTGTTTTTGTGAATTCTGGCGCACTCTGAAGACTGCAATCACTGTCCCTTCCAATCATAATCTGATTATCATTGCCTTTATTGCTACCTTGATCTATTGCCTTGTCATTTCCCCCTTTATTTAGTTTAAATCCCTCTTTCTACTTTCCTAATTGTACAGCTCACTAGAAACTGATCCCTTCATATTTCGGGTCAAGTTCATATCAATGGTACAGCTCCTGCTTTCCCCAGAACTGGTGCCAGTGGCCCATGAATCAGAACCCACTTCTCCCACACCAGACTTAGAGACACGCATACACCTCTCTAATTTTATTTATCCTATGCCAATTTTTACATGGCTCAGGTAATAATCCAGAGATTATTGCCTTTTGAATTTCTGCTTTTCTATTTAGTACCTAGTTTCTCATTATATGCAGAACCTCTTTCCTAGTCTTTCCTATATTGTTGGAATCTGCATGAACTGAGAACTGGATCCTTCCCCACTCACCAAGTTTCTTTCCAGCCCTATCCGGAACCCTGGCACTGGCAGGCAATATAGTCATAGAGGTTTACAGCAGGGAAACAGGCCCTTCTGCTTAACTTGTTCATGCAGGCCAGTTTTTAACCACCTAAGCTAGTCCCAATTGCCTGCATTTGGTCCATTTCTCTCTATACCTATTTTACCTATGTAGCTGTCTAAACGTTTTTTAAAAGACAAAATTGTACCCACCTCTACTTCTGCCTCTGGTCGCTCATTCCAGACACTCACACCCCATGAGTGAAAAAATTACTCCTCTGGACCCTTTTGTATCCCTCCCCTCTCACCTTAAACCTATGCCTTCTGGTTTTTGACTCCCCTAACTTTTGGAAAAGATGTTGACTACCTTATCTATGCCCTTCATTATTTTGTAGACCGCTATAAGATCACCGCTAAGTCTCCTATGCTCCAGGGAAAAAAGTTCCAGCCTTCTGGATTCTCACTCTCTCTGCAACAGAGAAGGTATTTTGGAGTCCATTATTCAGGAGGTAAAAGCAGGACATTTAAACAATCGTAGCACAATCAGGCAGAGACAACATCATTTTGTGAAAGGAAAATCATGTTTAACTAATTTATTGGAGTTCTTTGGGGAAATAACAAACAGGTGGATAAAGGGGAATCTGTAGATGTGGTGCACTTGAATTTCCAAAAAGTATTTGATATGATATCATTGTTCCACTGGAGCAAACTGAGAGGGAGTGATTAGAGGCAGCAGTGCTGGTGAGAGATTAATTGAATTGTTTATTTATTTAATTAGTCAGCTAAGTGTGTGTTTTTTTTTGGCCTTTACTTTTGCAGTAGAATTTTAAGTTTAAAGTGAAAACTGGAAGTGGGCTGCTAAGGAGTCTGGGAAGGGTTTTTAAGCGCGCGAAGTATAAAAGGTAGGCTGCAGTATACAGCGGGCAGCGTCGGGAGCGGGCAGTGGAGTGTGTGGGAAGCAGAGTGTGAGCTATAAGGGCTTTGGCTCACAGGGCTTCGGTGAAGGCGAGGAAGGTTGTTTGTTTTTTCTTCTGTTACACCCCCTTTTTTGTTTTATCTCCCAAAAACTAAAAAGGACATGGCTGGCATGAGTGGGAGGCCAGTATACTGCATTCGGTGTGGGATGTGGGAGTTCCTGGAGACAATTTGCCTCCCGGAAGTCCATATCTGTGCCAGATGTGTGGAACTGCAACTCCTGAAGGATCGTGTAAGGGAGCTGGAGCTGAGGCTCGATGAACTCAGTTTAGTTAGGGAAAATGAGAGATTAATAGATAAAGGTTATAGTCAGGTAGTGACACCAGGGTCTCGGAAGGAAGACACGTGGGTCACAGTTAGGAGGGGTAATAGTCAGAAGGGTGATGTGCCAGAAAGTACCCCAGTAGCAGTCTCCCATAAAAGAAAGGGATGGGCAACAGATGGGAGAAGGGAAGGGAGTGAGCAGTCTGTGGAGGGATCCCCTGTGGTTGTCCCCCTCCAAAATAGGTATATTGTTTTGGATTCTGTGGAGGGGGATGACCCTCCAGGGGTAAGCCACGAGGACCAGATCGCCTCCACGGAGACAGGCTCAGGGGTCCGGAAGGAAAAGAAGGGGTTTAGGAGAGTGATAGTTGTGGGGGACGCAATGGTTAGAGGCATGGACAGGCGGTTCTGTGGGAATGAATGAGAATCCAGGATGGTAGTCTGCCTCCCTGGTGCCGGGGTACTGGATGTCTCCGAGAGGGTAGGAAGCATATTTAAAAAGCAAGGTAGTCAAACGGATGTGATTGTACACATTGGTGAAAATGATGTAGGTAGGAAGAGCAGGGGGGTCATACGAGAGAAATTCAGGGACTTGGGTGCTAGGCTAAAAAGTAAGGCCTCCAGGGTAGCAATCTCTGGACTGCTCCCGGTGTCTAGTGCAAGTGAGGCTCGGAACAGGGAGATTCTACAGTTGAACGCGTGGCTAAAGGACTGGTGCAAGAGGGAGGGTTTTAAATTCATAGATAACTGGAAATCTTCAAGTCAGGATGGCAACTGTACAGAAAGGATGGGTTACACCTAAACTGAAGGGAGCAAATATCCTGGCTGGGAGTTTTGCTAGTGTTTCGGCAGGATTTAAACTAGTGTGGCAGGGGGGTGGGGAACAAAACAGTAGGTCAGTAAATACTGAGGCTGGGGTTGAGCTGGGGGCCAGGGCAAGGCTAGCTAAGAAGAGGAGCACTCTGGAGGAGGATGACCTGAGTGGGCCTGGAGGTCTGGAGTGCATCTGCTTCAATGCGAGGAGCGTAACGGGTAAAACAGACGAACTTAGGGCCTTAATGCTTATGCGGAATTTGGATGTGGTTGCGGTGACGGAAACTTGGTTAAAAGAAAGACAGGACTGGCAGCTGAATATTCCGGGGTATAAGTGTTTTAGGCGAGACAGAGGAGGGGCTAAAAAAGGTGGGGGAGTAGCGATATTAGTTAAGGAGCATATTACCGCGGTGCAGAGGGTAGACAACTTAGAGGGGTCATGTACTGAGTCGCTGTGGGTGGAACTCAGAAACAGGAAGGGTGCAGTCACTATGCTGGGGGTGTACTACAGACCACCCAACAGCCCACGGGAAGTGGAGGAAAGGATATGTCAGGAGATTCTGGATAGGTGCAGAAAAAATAGGGTTGTTGTAGTGGGGGACTTTAATTTCCCTGGCACAGACTGGAAAGTGCTTAGAGCTGGGGGTCCGGACGGGGAGGAATTTGTAAAATGCGTACTGGAAGGTTCTTTGGAACAGTATGTAGATAGCCCGACTAGAGAGGGGGCTATACTGGACCTAGTTCTGGGAAATGAGCCCGGTCAGGTCGTCAAAGTTTCGGTAGGGGAACATGTGGCAAATAGTGACCACAACTCTGTTAACTTTAGGATAGTAATGGACAAGGATGAGTGCTGTCCTACGGGCAGGGTGCTAAATTGGGGGAAGGCTAACTATAGCCGGATTAGGCAGGAATTGGTGGATGTTGATTGGGAGAGGATGTTCGAGGGTAAGTCCGCGTCTGGCATGTGGGAGTCTTTTAAGGAACGATTGATAAGGCTGCAGGATAGGCATGTGCCTGTAAAAAGGAAAGATAGGAAAGGTAGGATTCGAGAGCCGTGGATAACCAGGGAAATTGAGGATCTGATTAAAATGAAAAGGGAGGCGTACGTTAAGTCCAGGCAACTGAAAACAGATGGAGCTCTGGAGGAATACAGAGAGAGTAGGAAAGAACTCAAACGGGGAGTTAGAAGGGCAAAAAGAGGTCACGAGATGTTCTTGGCAGGCAGGATTAAGGAGAATCCTAAGGCATTCTATTTATACGTTGGGAACAAAAGAGTTGTCAGGGAGAAAATCGGACCTCTCAGGGACAAAGGAGGGGAATTATGCTTAGAACCCAAGGGAATAGGGGAGATCCTAAATGAATACTTTGCATCGGTATTCACGAAGGAGAGGGGCGTGTTAACCGGGAGTGTCTCGGAGGGAGGTGTTGACCCGTTAGAGAAAATCTCCATTACAAGAGAGGAAGTGTTAGGTTTTTTAGGGAACATTAAAACTGACAAAGCCCCAGTGCCTGATGGCATCTATCCTCGACTGCTCAGGGAGACGAGAGATGAAATTGCTGGGCCTCTGACGGAAATCTTTGTCGCTTCTTTGGACACGGGTGAGGTCCTTGAGGATTGGAGGATAGCGAATGTGGTCCCGTTGTTTAAGAAGGGTAGCAGGGATAACCCAGGAAATTATAGGCCGGTGAGCTTGACGTCCGTGGTAGGGAAGTTGTTGGAGAGGATTCTTAGAGACAGGATGTATGTGCATTTAGAACGGAACAATCTCATTAGTGACAGACAGCATGGTTTTGTAAGAGGGAGGTCGTGCCTTACAAATTTGGTGGAGTTTTTTGAGGAAGTGACAAAAACGGTTGATGAAGGAAGGGCCGTGGATGTCGTCTATATGGATTTCAGTAAGGCATTTGACAAAGTCCCACATGGCAGGTTGGTTAAGAAGGTTAAGGCTCATGGGATACAAGGAGAAGTGGCTGGATGGGTGGAGAACTGGCTTGGCCATAGGAGACAGAGGGTAGTGGTCGAAGGGTCTTTTTCCGGCTGGAGGTCTGTGACCAGTGGTGTTCCGCAGGGCTCTGTACTGGGGCCTCTGCTATTTGTGATATATATAAATGATTTGGAAGAAGGTGTAACTGGTGTAATCAGCAAGTTTGCAGATGACATGAAGATGGCTGGACTTGCGGATAGCGAAGAGCATTGTCGGGCAATATAGCAGGATATAGATAGGCTGGAAAATTGGGCGGAGAGGTGGCAGATGGAGTTTAATCCGGATAAATACGAAGTGATGCATTTTGGAAGAAATAATGTAGGGAGGAGTTATACAATAAATGGCAGAGTCATCAGGAGTATAGAAACACAGAGGGACCTAGGTGTGCAAGTCCACAAATCCTTGAAGGTGGCAACACAGGTGGAGAAGGTGGTGAAGAAGGCATATGGTATGCTTGCCCTTATAGGACGGGGTATAGAGTATAAAAGCTGGAGTCTGATGATGCAGCTGTATAGAACGCTGGTTAGGCCACATTTGGAGTACTGCGTCCAGTTCTGGTCGCCGCACTACCAGAAGGACGTGGAGGCGTTAGAGAGAGTGCAGAGAAGGTTTACCAGGATGTTGCCTGGTATGGAGGGTCTTAGCTATGAGGAGAGATTGGGTAGACTGGGGTTGTTCTCCTTGGAAAGACGGAGAATGAGGGGAGATCTAATAGAGGTGTACAAGATTATGAAGGGTATAGATAGGGTGAACAGTGGGAAGCTTTTTCCCAGGTCGGAGGTGACGATCACGAGAGGTCACGGGCTCAAGGTGAGAGGGGCGAAGTATAACTCAGATATCAGAGGGACGTTTTTTACACAGAGGGTGGTGGGGGCCTGGAATGCGCTGCCAAGTAGGGTGGTGGAGGCAGGCACGCTGACATCGTTTAAGACTTACCTGGATAGTCACATGAGCAGCCTGGGAATGGAGGGATACAAACGATTGGTCTATTTGGACCAAGGAGTGGCACAGGCTTGGAGGGCCGAAGGGCCTGTTTCCTGTGCTGTACTGTTCTTTGTTCTTTGATGCCACATCAAAGTTTACGACACAAAATAAGATCTCCTGGTGTAGGAGGTGACCTAATAGCATAGTTGGATGATTGATTAGCTAACAAGAAACAGAGTAAAGTCAAATGCGTCATTTTTTAGTTGGCAAGCTGCGAAGTGTCCTGGGGTCAGTGCTGGGCTTCAACTATTTATGCTATACATTAATGACTGAATGTGCTAATGACAGGGAGGTAAGTAAGTTGTCAAGAGGAAGTAGTCTATAAAGGGATCGAGATAAGTTAATTAAGTAGGCTGAAAAAATCACAGATGGTGCATAATGTGGGGAAATGTGAACTTGTCCACTTGACGTAAAGAATAGAAAGCAACATATGATTTAAATGGAGAGAGACTACAGAGCTCTACAGTGCCAGGGTGTCTGGGTGTCCTGGTATGTGAATCTCAAAGTTAAAATGAAGGTACTGCAGGTGATTAGGAAGGCATATAAAATGTTGGCCTTTGCAAGGGTAATCGAGTATAAAAATAGTGAACTTTGAGTTGTACACAGTCTTGGTGAGACCACTAATCTCCTTACTTAAGGGATATAATTGTATTCAAAACTGAGAAGATTCACTTGACTAATTTTTGGGATGAAGGGGTTAGCTTATGAAGAAAGATTGAGCAGGTTGAGACCAGACCCATGGATTTAGAAGGATAAGAGGTGACCTTATACGGTCTTGAAGGAACTCGACTGGATGGATGTTGAACGATGGTTCCCCTTGTGGGAGAGTCTTGAACCAGGGGATACTGTTTAAAATTAGGGGTCTCCTATTTAAGACTGAGATGAACAGAGCATTTTTCTCAGGGCTATTAGTCTGTTGAATTCTCTTCCAGAGAGCAGTGGAGGCTGTATCATTGAGTATATACGATACATTTTTATTTGTATATTTTATAAATTGGGTAATTTTTTTGATGAGGAAGTCGCGGGTTATAGGGCAAGTCAAGAAAGTGGAGTTGAGGCTACAGTCAGATTAGCCATGCTCTTACAATGGTGGGACAGGCTTGAAGGGCCGAATAGCTTCCTTCTGCTCCTAATTCTTGTATTCTGTTAGGCTTGTGATTTATAAAAGGTATGGGAAATGCTTTAGAACAAACAATCCCATTTTGTAGAATTCACAACATGGGCACAATGACAGTGCCTTAGTCAAATACAAAGAATATTTTAAAAGAATGCGAATCATTTGGCATCTTGGATATTGCTTCCTTTAAAATGTTTTCTTTCTCACTTAGCTTGTCTTTCCCAATTAATTTGTCACATGTTTCTTCCTTAACTTGTCTGTTCTAATTGGCGTCATTCCACATATTTAGTAATATTTGTACTGGCAAATTAGAAACTGGAAATACCAAGGAGAACACTGGGGAAGGGAAGGTTCAATCTGACGTGCCACTCCAGGAAGCCAGTAAATTTGAAACTGATGTATTGTCAATATTGACAGTCAACTTCATGGTGCTTCCACAGACCACCTAGTAGCTAATAATTAGTGAAAAGTCGATGGGAACTTGTCACCCAAAAACAGTGAAATGAGAATAATGGTCCGTTTCCTTCTGGGCTCTCACTCTGAGAAAACTGCCAAAATTAAAGGAATCACACCCTAACAAATATTGGCCAATTTGTATAGAAATAAGCGAATGCTGAGGTGTAATGTTGATTTTAAACAATATGTTTTAAACAGTCATTTCATGATGGTTTCTGAAGCTTTGGCATTTCAGTGGCAGGGCCACGCCTATCTGTGACTGTGATATGCTCACGTTTGCCCCCTAGCAGCCATGGTGCAGATTAACACTGAATGACAATCCATCCCCTTGCACATAGATTTCAGGACAGCAGAATGAGTTGAATGTGTCAGGTAATGTCAAAACACTAGAATTCAGCTAGGTTTCAGACTTGATTGTTTTCTGCCAGATTCCAAAATGCTGTCTTTTGTTTACAGAATTTGAAATAAGATGTTTATACCACAGAATTACATAGAAGCTGATTAACCATTTTAAGGCACAGATTTTATCGAAAAAAATAACTTCAAGCAGAACACTACAACAATCTCTTTATGCCATCCTTTTCTCTTAGCCTTCTGAAAACAATTTGAAATGTAGAGGAAATATGTTTTGCCCTTCATCGTTTGCTTCCTGGAGATTGTAACATCAACCTTCAGAACCAAGAAAGGGATACTTGGGCAACAAGTGTGGTGGCTTTGATAATGAGCGGGTCCCATTGCAGTGCTGCGGCACTCTGACTTTTCTCTGCTGAGTTAGCTGATCTCAGGCCAGACAGTTGTCGGAGTTTCGACACCACTGGGCAAACAAGTAAACAATCTGCCAGGATTACTGCTTCCCTGCCCATTATCCAGATCTGTTGGATCTTGTGCATTTATTGACATTGAAAAATAAACTGTTACTGCAGCACCTTGGATTTATGTGACACCTTTAACGTAGAAAATCCTTAAAAGTCCTGGTTGGAGAGTTGGACCAAGGAGACTGAAGGCAATGGTGGGGAAAAGAGGGCGACAGATATTCAAGGTGTCAGAGTCCGAGGAATAATTGAGAAGTTGTAGCATTGGAAGAGATTCCAAGATGAGGGAGGAGTAACAGCATGGAGGGATTTCAACCTAAGGATTAGAATTTTAAATTTGAGAGGCAGAATTTTACAGTACCTTGCGGCAGGTTTGCAGGCGGGGAGGTCCTAAAATTCCTGGAAGTCCCCTGACCTGTCTGCAATTTTGCAGGGGACTTGCTTGCCATCACCCTATTTGAGATCCTTAAGTAGCCAATTATAGACCACAAAAACTACTTCCCATCTGGCCTTAAGTTCAAGACTGGCGAGGGGCGTTCAGGGACCAGGGGGAAGCCGAGCAGGTGGGATGGGAGGAATCGCTTCCTTCAAAAGCCCCCTTCCCCCATCGGATGCTCCCTTCCCCCCTCATCCCCCAGTCTTTCCATCAAGATCTCCACCCCTTGCAGGCCTCATCTCCTTGCCTTGAGACCATCCACACTTACCTGGGGTCTGAATTTTCGTATTTGAGGTGACTAGCTCAAGTCAGGAAATTTCCCAACTTGGCACACCTGTCTTGGTATAAACTGTGGCTTTACATGCTATTTCTGGTACAGGGAGGTGGGTGTGGGATGGAGTCAGGCCTCCTGGCACAGGTCCATGGGTTGGTTTAAAGTTCTGCCTTGGTTCTCTGGGGCTTTGTCCCAGTCGTTTCATTACATTTACAACCATCTAGCCCTCACTTCTCACATTCCTCCAACCCCTTGCCACCTCTATAACTCTGTGCCAACTCAATGAGAACTCGTGTCCCCACCTATCCTTATGAGCCATTATAATCTCCATGCTGAGTTATTCCCTTCTATCATACCTGTCAATGCATGGCACTGGCCCATTCATCCAGTACACACACACTGTACAAAGTAATTGAAACTTAGTGTAGCAATGGCAAATGTGAAACTGCTTAAAAACACTCAATCAAATTTTTTTGAAAAAGAAACTGCTGTTGCTACAACCCTAAAAGGTGCAAAATCAACCAGACTATTAAAATATCAATAATAGAAGCTTTAAGCACTTGACATGTCTTAACCTTGTGCAAATAAACATTGAGCCCTTGACAAAGGCGACCATGTAATAAAATAGCTTATTATAATTTCATGTAGCTGTTAGTTGAGCATAATTCACACTTCTCCCCATCTGGATGAACAGAGTTAATCCTTTTATTCTCAATCAAATCTTATTATGCATACTTGGAGGCATGGGGATGGGTGAGGGGCAGTGGTGGTGGTGTGTAAGTAGTCATTGAGTTGACATTGGGATTATAAGGGGCGTTGAGGATTGGGAGCTCCGTAACTTGGAACTGAGTTGAAATGGAGAGGGCATGAGTTTGGAAAGGTTTCCGAATCCAGATTATGGTCAGTGACTCCTGAGGGGCCAAGAACAACATATCACTGAGAAGGTGGCCCAACTCTGAAAAAAATTAGTGGTGGGGATTAGGAGATGCCTAACCCCTCAATGGAGCCAGTGGTTCAGGAGTGCAGGGTGTGCATTTGCAATCCCCACACTCGTGCACCAGTGATAATTGGGGGCGCCAGGAATTGTGCCCCCTGACATTTTTACATGACTTGAGTCTTTCTGATTCAGTGAAAACCATGGGATCCTCCACTTCGGGACATAGAATCTGGGACTGCTTAAGTCCCAGTCCTGGCCACTGTTGCTGCCGGGACCAGTTTTTATTCTTTAGTGAGATATGGGCATTGCTGGGTAGGCCAATTCGCTCTCCTCCAATTTGATTTTCAAGTTTGCTGATGACACCACCGTAGTTGGTTGGACCTCAAACAATGACCAGACCGAGTACAGGAATGAGATAGAGAATCTGGTGAACAAGTGTCGCAACAATAATCTCTCCTTCAATGTCAACAAAACGAAGGAGATCGTCATCGAATTCAGGAAGCATAAAGGAGAACATGCCCCTGTCTATATCAATGGGGACGAAGTAGAAAGGTTCGAGAGCTTCAAGGTTTTAGGTGTCCAGATCACCAACAACCTGTCCTGGCCCCCGCCCCCCCATGCCGACACTATAGTTAAGAAAGCCCACCAACGTTTCTACTTTCTCAGAAGACAAATTTGACATGTCAGCTACGATTCTCACCAACTTTTACAGATGCACCATAGAAAGCGTTCTTTCCTGTTGTATCACAGCTTGATATGGCTCCTGCTCTGCCCAAGACCGCAAGGAACTCCAAAAGGTTGTGAATGCAACCCAATCCATCACGCAAACCGCCCTCCCATCCTTTGACTCTGTCTACACTTTCCGCTGTTTCGGCAAAGCAGCCAGCATAATTAAGGACTCCAAATACCCCGGACATTCTCTCTTCCATCTTCTTCTGTTTGAAAAAGATACAAAAGTCTGAGGTCACGTACTAACTGACTCAAGAACAGCTGCTTCCCTGCTGCCATCAGACTTTTGAATGGTCTTACCTTGCATTAAGTTGATCTTTCTCTACACCCTATCTATGACTGTAACTACATTCTGCACTCTCTCCTCTCCTCTATGAACATTATGCTTTGTCTGTACAGTGTGCAAGAAACAATACTTTTCACTATGTTAATACACATGACTATAAATCAAATCAAAGCTACTATTTTTATTGTCCTTGAGAGGTGGTAGTGAGACAACACCATGAACTGTTGCAGTCCATGTGATGTAGTTACACCCATAGTGCTATTTGGGATGGAGTTCCAGAGTTACCAACCAATAAGCTCTCTTGAGGTAGACCTTCTGACTGAGTGAGGAGTTAAACGACATCAGGATTGCTTGCTGACTCTTTGGGCAGAAAACCCTGTCATCTGAAAAATCCTACCTGAGGTGTTGGGGGAACCAGAAGTGTGTTGGATGAGTGGAATGGGGTCTGAGCTGCAGAGTCAGAGCTGCTGATATTTCAGAACCTGGAGGATTGCATGCTAATCAGGACCACATTGGAATAACTGAGTCTGGAGATGGGCTGAAGTCGGTGGGGGAAGGTAAAGTTACAAAGGTGGGAGTAAATTATCTTTCGTGATACTAATGACAGCTGCAACAGGAGAAACTGGGAAAATAATCTTGCTATTTTAGGGAATATTCAATAGCATAGAGAGAACTAAAGAGCATTACAAAACATTGCTTGAACAAGATTCAATTATGTACCATCAATTCGTCCTTATTTGCAGCAGCATCTTCCAGATGCAGGTTGGCCTCAGCAGTCACCTGCATACCCACCTTAACCCTGGATGATGAACACAGTCATCATTGCATTGAAGTTCAAACCAGAAAAAATATAGTTGTACAAGTATATTTATCAGTAATAAAATCAATAAGATGACTCACTGACAGTAATGTAGTGATTAATTATGGCAGTTTTGTCATAAAACATCCTAATTATCATATTTAATTTAAGAATGTTCTGGTAACATTCATTTGCTGCAGTGAGAGGTTTGTGAATTTACTAGTATTTTGTAAACTGGAAATTAGTTATGTAGCTTGTACGTTTATGGCTAATTACTTTCAGATGAATCTGAGGAAATGTAAATCAGCTTTGTGGAAGATCTTTGTGGAGGATGAGCAAAGACCGGTGTGTTTGAATTAGTCATGGTTATTGCAATTTGTTTGAGACCCAGGGGTGACATCTGCTGGCTGAATAGTGCTGTAGTTTCCTTCACTGGTTACTTATCAGTTTCTACTGAGAAATAATTGGTTCTTTTCTATTTTTTTTTCCATTTGAGCAGGAGGGTTTTTTTTCTGAACATTACTAACTGACTCTAGGTTTGCCAACCATTCGGGTTTCCCTGGTGTTTCCTGAAATTAAAAAATAATCTCCAGCAGCGCAGCCTGCAGTTTGCATGTGGTGCTATGGAGACATATTGCTATCCAGTGGCCTCCAGCACAGCCAGCTTGTTCAAAATGACACGTGTTGAGGCGTCCCCAGCGTGTGCTGGAATCCCATGAAACAAAATGCTAGTCTGCCATCACATAGCCTAACTGGTTGATGCAATATCAGGATCTGAATTTGAGCAATGCTGGCCTGAACAATGAGCTTGCACATCATTCTGTATAGATTGGATGTGAGACTGCAGGGTGAGCTCTATACTAACACACCCAAATTGCAGGTAAGGTCAATCTGTGAGTGTTTCTGATGGTCTTGCTGGAGAGTGTCACTGCATCTGTGTAGGGTAGATAAGATAGGTCACTTATGCACATAAAAGCTGCAGCAGATGTAGGGGCAGCAGTGACCATGCAGCAGCATAGAGAAATAGGGCAATGCTGTGGAGAGAGTAATCTCTGCACCATGCCCTCTGCCTTCTTGGAGTCAGATGTCTCCATGCTCCTCAAAAATGATAGACTGCCTGGCAGGCCAGCATCTCTGGATGTATCCTTTCTCCTGGATGTGGTCCGATCACTGTCCTCATTTGAATCCTCAGATGCAGAACCCATCTGGTGACTTCACCCTCCTGATTGCTGGCAAATAAGCCATCGCTTACCCATGGCCTGGTTGTAGCTTGCTCATGCCTGGATAACTCATCAGATGCTGATGCCTGCTCTAATAGCCTCCAAGATATGTGCCGTGCCAATGACTGAACTGGAGGCTGAGAGTATCAGGGCCTCTTTGTCGCTGTGGTTCTCCTCCTCTCCCTCGTTGGGCTGCTGTGGCTGGGCAGATGGCAGCTTTTGGTTGTCTAAAAAATGTTATGGGGTTCCCTGTGACATGAAAAACTTAATTCATTTGACATTCTTAAAAAATGGGCTATCTGCTGAATCAGAAAAAAGGCTGCTGCAAGTCACTTGACCACAGAATTGGCCCTCTGCTCTCAAAGATACCACCAGGAGTTACAAGAACAAAGAATTCCTTGCTCAGCCTGTAGAATCTCACACCTCATTGTATAGATCCCTTGTAATCAACAAAAGCAAAGGAAGTGCAGGCAACCTGGCTCCCCAATAAGAACTATCACAAAAGAGATCAAAAGTCATTATACTGGATCAAATGCGAATAGCCGCATTGTCCCTTTCCTAAGGAGGAACAATGGATTTCTGGCCAGAAACGCACAAATTGTTAAGCTTCAGTTAGCCACTAATGGACCATGCCGCATGATCCAAGCCTCTGACCTTTTGGACAATTTTAACATTGCCTGCGCGGCCAAAGGTGCAATCTGCTGCCATCCAACTGGTGAACAGTCAAGGCAGAACAAAACCCTGCTCCTCAAAGCCCATTTCTGTTGGTAGATTTCCTATCATTGCCTGCAGAACCGCCCCAGTCTCTCTGCTTTGTTTTGTGGTATCAGCACCAAACTCTACAACTCGAATCTTCAGCCTGCTGAACTCTAGCTCCTATGTGAAAGAATTCCTTATTGGACGCTGACTCTAGACCCTGGAGATTTAAGAAGAGCAGGCTAGCTGTGATGTGTAGTTTCTCAACCACTTGGTCTCCTGCTGAGAGCAGAGGCAGTTGACAGTGTAAAGAAGAAAACCTCATTATGGTACCTGCTTGGCTCTTGCAGATGAGGTGCACTAAATTTGCACACTGCTTGCTTTGATCTGAATGTCATGGACCACGATCCTAATATTAAACGGGGCTTAATCCCTTTCCAATGGGGATGGGAAAATGGTGTAAACCAGAGCATGGGATGTAGAGGCTGGAGGCAAGTCCTCAGTAGTATGTCCAACCCCAGAGTTAGCATCCCAAACTGATCCTATTTCTCTGTGTGGATTAACAGATACTATAGTGATACTCCTGGATCTGTCATTGTCATATGCAGCATATGAGGGGGTCGGGCTCTATAGGGGTTATTTTTCCTGCCAGGTGAGAAATGAGTGGAAGTGAGTCTGTTCCCCACATGAGTAGCATGTAAATTGGGTGGCTAGCTGGCACACATGCCTCACACATGAGTATGTTGATGAAGTCTAAGGACCAATTCCCATTGATCCTCCAACAGGAGACAGAGGGTAGTGGTCGAAGGGTCTTTTTCCGGCTGGAGGTCTGTGACCAGTGGTGTTCCGCAGGGCTCTGTACTGGGGCCTCTGCTATTTGTGATATATATAAATGATTTGGAAGAAGGTGTAACTGGTGTAATCAGCAAGTTTGCGGATGACACGAAGATGGCTGGACTTGCAGATAGCGAAGAGCATTGTCGGGCAATACAGCAGGATATAGATAGGCTGGAAAATTGGGCGGAGAGGTGGCAGATGGAGTTTAATCCAGATAAATGCGAAGTGATGCATTTTGGAAGAAATAATGTAGGGAGGAGTTATACAATAAATGGCAGAGTCATCAGGAGTATAGAAACACAGAGGGACCTAGGTGTGCAAGTCCACAAATCCTTGAAGGTGGCAACACAGGTGGAGAAGGTGGTGAAGAAGGCATATGGTATGCTTGCCTTTATAGGACGGGGTATAGAGTATAAAAGCTGGAGTCTGATGATGCAGCTGTATAGAACGCTGGTTAGGCCACATTTGGAGTACTGCGTCCAGTTCTGGTCGCCGCACTACCAGAAGGACGTGGAGGCGTTAGAGTGCAGAGAAGGTTTACCAGGATGTTGCCTGGTATGGAGGGTCTTAGCTATGAGGAGAGATTGGGTAAACTGGGGTTGTTCTCCCTGGAAAGACGGAGAATGAGGGGAGATCTAATAGAGGTGTACAAGATTATGAAGGGTATAGATAGGGTGAACAGTGGGAAGCTTTTTCCCAGGTCGGAGGTGACGATCACGAGGGGTCACGGGCTCAAGCTGAGAGGGGCGAAGTATAACTCGGATATCAGAGGGATGTTTTTTACACAGAGGGTAGTGGGGGCCTGGAATGCGCTGCCAAGTAGGGTGGGGGAGGCAGGCACGCTGACATCGTTTAAGACTTACCTGGATAGTCACATGAGCAGCCTGGGAATGGAGGGATACAAACGATTGGTCTAGTTGGACCAAGGAGTGGCACAGGCTTGGAGGGCCGAAGGGCCTGTTTCCTGTGCTGTACTGTTCTTTGTTCTTTGTTCTCAGCAAGTCTAGGTTTGAAATGGATCCTCGCTAATGTATAGGTCCAGATACTTCGATCCATTAAGTAGACCTTTATAATTTATGATTGGATTTGACTTAATGCGTTCTGCAACTTGTTAAAGTGTTTACATCCTCTCTTATCCAACTCTTGGGCTGTTTTACAGGCTGATTAGAATGTTAGAAATGCAGCACGGTGGTTAGCACTGATGCTTCACAGCTCCAGGGACCTGGGTTCAATTCTGGCCTTTGGTGCCTGTCTGTCTTTGTAGACAGAATTCTCCCTGTTTCTATGTGGGTTTCCTCTGGATGTTCTGGTTTCCTCCTCTGATCGAAAGATGTGCAGGTTATGTGGATTGGCCATGCTAAATTGCCCCTTAGTGTCCCAAGTTGTGTAGGTTCGGTGGACTAGCCATGGTAAATGCATGGAACTATGGAGATATGGCGGGGGGGATGGGGTGGGGTGTGCGGAATGGGCCTGGGTAATTTGCTCTTTTGGAGAGTTGATGCAGACTTGATGGGCCAAATGGCCTCTTGCACTGTATCAGAACGAATTGATCAAAAAATACAGCAAATGTTACGCAAAGGTTTTCAAAAGGTATTTGATAAGGTATATTAAAGGCAAATGTGTCAATTTGGCGAAAGGACAGAAAACAGGACAATGGGTTTCTGGTTTGGAGGGATTAAATCCAGCAGTCAACACTGAGACACGTTCTTAAAATTTCAAAATTTAGCTAAAACATTAGCAAAATCAGGTGGGCTTATCCCACTACCATTTGTTTTATTATCCCACTAAAATTGAATTTTACCCCCCACAGAGTTTTGAGTTTACACACCTTTAAGACTAAGTTAATAAATCTGCTATTTATGAAAATATATAAGTGTTCTACAGAATTGAACTGCAGGGCCCCCTTCAAGTGGGATTCCTCCAAAAGAAACCTAGTTAACACGGTGAAAGTCCTTTGGGTCACCACCCTTCTTCACAAGGCTGAAGCCTGCAAGAGCAAGTGGTAAATTGTGAAGTGCATAGGAGGTGAGGTGAAAATCTCTGAACTGTGTGGGGATTGGAGAGGTGTGTCTAGATTGTGGGGAGAGATCTGGGTGTGATTGCAGGAGAAGAATCTGATGGTAGTCCAGGGGAGATCTGAATTTCGGGGAGTAGAATCCAGTTCTGCATGGGGTGTTTGGTTGTCTGGGTAAGGGGGCAGAAGGAACATTGAGGATGGTGTTCACTGGATAGCATAGTGAGCCTGGAAGTAAGCATTTGCCTCATTAATTTAGCTCTTCTGACGTTCTTTAAGCAGCCGAGTGTCCCCAGGCCTGAGAGATCTAGCTGTCACCAGGGAAAATAGAATGATTATTAAAATGCAGGCACACGTCCTCATTACAATATTTAAATAACCAGTTGGCTTCCTTGGAGTGGGTTGCTTGTTAGTCCTCTGCCTCTGTTAAAACTGGATATGAGTGGATTTGAGGAGGACTTTGTTCCTGTTTGAGATTTTTTTGATCCCAACTCACCCATTGGCGGGAATTAAGATCTAGACTATGGAATCTTGGGTCTTATGTATCGCAAAAGTGAGTACAAAGAAAAGCGGTACTGTTAAAGCTACACAGGTTATTGTTGAAATAACAGTTAGAAATGGTGTTTAGCTTCGGGTACCTCATTTTAGCCTTCAAGAGATTTAACACGAAATGTAATTCATAACTAACGCCCATCATCTCTGAGGTCATCTTAATAAAGCTCTTCTGTTTTCACTGGAAATGAGAACGTTAAGAGCCATTCTCAGATGTTCAGGGTTATGAACAATTTTGATAAGATAAATTGAGAAAATTATTTTAACCAGTCAGTGAATTTATGTCTGACCACTTTAAAGGAAGTGCTTGGATACTTTCTATGCCGGCATTTTTTAAAAATGTATAAACTGTGTAAAGATTGAAGTAGAATTCTTGAAGCCGCTAAAGCGAAAGTAGGTAAATATTTGAAAAAGAAAATGTGAAAGATTATGGGTCAAGGGGCAGAGGAATGCGATTCGAAGAGACATGGTGCAGGGGCAGTGGGTTGAGTGATTTATTTTTGTGCAGTGGCACATTATACAATTGCCTGCAATCCTAGTGAAAATATTTTTTCCTGCAAAGCACCAACAAATTGACACAAGTTGAAAACAATGCTTGAAATATTTTTGGTCAGCTTGTACGCTTTGTAACTTCGACCTGAGTGTTTCAGTTTATCAGTATGCTTCCCAAAATTTGGATAAGATGTGCGTTTTCAGTTATGAATTTAAATTAAACTCTAAAGTGATCTAAAAAGACAATGGGCCCAGATGCTCTGATTATTGGATAATTGGTGACCTGACATACCTCAGAAGATGCACTTGGAAGTCCCAGCACACTGACTCCATGGGAAATGCCCGGAAGTTTGAACCTGTGATAAGTACTTCCTTTGCTCCCCTGGATCCTCAGAGTCTCCAGTTCTGATTCAGAGACTTCAGACAATACTGACTTACCTCAATAGTAACCCTGGAATTGTTAGACAGAAAGATCCTAGTCTTACTAGGATTCCCCCACTCCATCCCCCTCCTTCCAAAATCATTCACATTGATCCCCCACTACTCCCTCTAGTCCCAACTAGTCCCTCAACCTGACTAGTCCATATCACCCAACTCCCCTTGACCAGTCCTGACTAGCCCGTAAACCTGACCTAACTAGCCTCCAAATATACCTGTTTAGCCTCTACTACCAACAAACCCTCCCGATCAGGCTAATCCAATGACCTCCTGACCACCTCGATGCGCGCACAATTCGACCTGACTAACACCCTTGGACAGACGCCTTTCCCCCCGACCCCCACCAACCAACCTGATGAGCCCCCATAACCCAACTCTTGTCCAGTCCGATTTTCTTTCCTATACCACCCGATTCTCCTCCTTACCCAACCTACGTAGTTCCACACCCACCCCTACCCCTCCCCTTTTCCCCAATCAACCTAACTGTCCTCCAGCCTGATCTGATTAACCAGTGTCTACCCCTCCTGACCTGACCAAGATTCCCCCAACCACCTTGGACCTTACCATGTACCATCTGTCAGCATGCCACCCTGCCTGACTGCCAACCTACACGTTTGCCACTCTGCTACCCTACTATCTTTCACCTCACTCACCTGTCAGCTGCCACTCTATTCACCTGCACCCTTACCCACTCTCATGTTCTCTCCATGGCTTTTCAAAGAAGCTTTGAGGCATTTGAACTCTTCTTTTAGCAAAACAGAGCAGCTAGTACCAAAAAAATGGGGCATGGCTTATCTTTCCTGGACAATCCAGCACAGCGAAGAAGCAATTCCATTTTGGGTATGCTCACATATCTGGAGAAGCTGGGATTAAAATTAGATTGGCATGGTGCAGAGTAGTAGGAGTGGAGTGGCAAACTATAAGCGGGATTGCCACTCTTTCAAAGACTTGTACCCAAAATCGAATGCTAAATCTTTGTTTTTAAAATGCCTCAGCTAATTGTGAAATGTGTTTTGATTGGATGGAACGATGGCAGGGATATACATGGAGAGAGAGATGGTGGCCTTGTGGTAATGTCACTGGACCAGTATTGAGACACACGCTGCTGCGCTCAATGAGCGGTCCCAAAGAAGGTGAAAACAGTGTCCACTGACCTCAAAGCCGTGGGAGACGTGAAGGTCACCAGGTGCATTCCACTAGTAAAACTCAACATTGTAATTTCTTGCTGGCAGGGAATTTAAATTTGTTGAGGAGCCAGATGAAATCAAGAACAAAATGAAACTTGTAGACCTTCGAGATAAGTGAGTTGGTGCTGCTGAAGGGAAAGGCTGAGATCTTGTTCGTAATGCATGGCATTGTGTGGGGATCTCGGAATGCAATGTGAACACCAGGAATGCTGAATATCACTAAGATCTTTGTAATTGTGGTTGATTACCAGCATCTGTAATGTTTTGCTTGTCCATGAATGTGAGGTATGAGTCATGGTTGATATTGTTGATAGATGATTGAAGCAATGATGGAGAATTGAGTAATGTCTAAAGCTAGTGGTTCATTTATAAGGACGGGGCCTTTACAGATTTATTCACTGACCTTGACCCCTTGTCAGAGGTTGTTAAATTTCTTGCAGTGCTGAATCAAGGTTCTCAAGGCTACATTGTTTGCATTGACTGTGCTGGTCATCTGCTCCAGTTGGTTACTGGGAGATTGTATGGGGAGTTTCCTAATCCCTAATGGATAGCAGACCATTTCCTTCTTGTCCACTTCCTACACCAAGGCCATCAGTGCTGCGTATGAAAACCTTGAAACGCATTCTCTGGCATGTTCCACCATTAGCCAATGTTGTTGTTTGGAATGTCTTCCCCAATCACACTTAGCAGCTGCTTCAGCCAGAATGCACTTTAAAAGATGCAGACTGGCTTTAAGCAGTTCAGGCTCATAAGTTTAGTCTTGCATGAACTTGAGTCCCCTGCTGAGACATGCAGCCACTCAACAGCCCATTTAGTGCTGGAGCTGCACGCTACAATCATTTTAACTACATTGGTAGGAGTAAGTCTGGGTTAATTGAACCTGGTGATCCCTGTGCACATTTTCAGGGGATACCAAATGTAGCCTGCATAGATTCAATGGTGCCAAGGCCATGCGACATAAACCTAAGATTAAAGGGACGCCCATTAAATTCTATTGGAAGAAACACGAGGTAGTTACTTTAGCCGAATGAAATTGGCATGTTCCACAATTTTGGGATGCAATTTTTTTTCCAACTGACAAGCTCCATCTCAATTTTATCGTCAAGTACATTTCATCATAAATATCAACCGACATTTTTGAAATCCAGCCATAAATCACCCTTTGGTCTAATTGAAATGAGACGTAAATTTATTATCTGAAATGTTCTCAACCAATTTATATCAGGTCTCTATCCAGCTCATGCACACAAACATATATACACAGAAAATATTGATTACACATTCTGTATCATCTGTCGGTGTTCCATCAATGTCAATCTATGGGGTATTCATTTTTATTTTGAAAGGTAATATGTTCTATGAGAATTAACCCATGTAAATGAAACCAGGGCATTACATTTGGATTTCTGAGGTGACATCACTGCTGAAAACTCTTGACAGTCTGGCTAAAAGATTAATACTTATGGAATTCTGAGTGTTTATTTGATCTGAACTTAGATTTATGGGCTTCATTTGTTTCCAATAACCCCCCCTCCTCCACCGCCTCCCAATTGTAAATCACGTAAGATTTTAGAGACTTGACCATATGGTAAGAAAGAACACTTTAAATGAAGGATTCAGAAAGTTTATTAACCATTTAAAAGGTAACAAGTCAGAAAGATAAGAAACAAAGTAAGGGGAGAAAGCTTAACTTTAACAATTGAGCAGACTTCTCACCATTCTTGTCAGACCAGGTTGTAAAGTGACAACAACAAAAATAGCTCTCGGCACCTCTCCGTAAACATCACTCTTTCCACCTCTCTTCTTCCCTGCCTCTGTTGCCAAACATCTCTCTTTTCCACACCCTCTGCTACCCACATTTTTCTCTTCATGGGTGGGATTCTCTGAAATTGTTCGTGCCCACCCCGCTGCAAGTGAGAATGAAGAATTTGGCATTCCAGCAAAAACTCCATTCACTTTCAGCAGCACCGGAGAATCTCCGCCCCAAATGAGGTCGGAGGTTTTCAGTGTACATCTCTCTGCCTTTCACTGACTCTCTGCCTCTGTCCATCCTTCTCAAAATGGCTTCTTGGGACCTTTTTTTTTATACCTTAAAATATTGAAAGCCCACCTCAGCCCATTGTTGGAAAAATAACCAATTGGTCTATTACTTTTTAATAATGAATTAAGAATGAGCCTGTTGGCTTTTAGCTAATTATGCATGTTGTCTCGGTTTTAAGACTATATCTCTTTACCTTGAGGTAGGCTTGAGTCGCAACCAGTAATTGGTTAATATTGCTCTGTCATTTGGAGTTGAGGTTCCCAAAACAAGGGTCTATTCAGTCCTACCATTTGTGTTATCTCTTTATTCTGTGGCCTGAGAAACACATGTGAATTTTATTCTCACAGCACTTTTAAAGTCTGTATTAATAATTGGGTGTTAATATGCTTATAGTTAGAAAAGTCATAAACATTTGTATTCCACATTACATTTCCAGACTTTCTAACATGCCTATCAATGAATTACGTATTCTTTAATCGTCTCGCAATTAAAGCTGTCGTCTTAACTAATATGGCTGGTTTCCAATAATACTGCTTTAGTTTTTATTAAAATTGCTTCCATCAATTATAGCAGTGACATCTCATTTTGCACCATGTCATTTTAGGCACATGAAACTTTGCAGTGCACATTTTTAAATTCTAGACTTTTTAAATTCCATTCATTACCTTATTCTTTCAAATTGATTTTGTTATTCTATTTGTTTATTTTTTGAGTGCACGGTCACAAGTGTTGATGGATGTAAAAGAGAGAACGGGACATGAAATTGGTCTTGGGTGTGAATGGTCAGTGAATTGCATCACTTACAACTTGTCTGATTTTGTTTCCATTAATATCAATGAAAAAGAAAAGCAGATGAAGTGCATAAATTTCCTGCCAATTCACTATCATTTTCCTTTTTGCCACCATTGTGTTATATTACCCGGAGCCAGAAAGGTACAAATGTCTGGCAATCTATAACCTTCTTAAAAAATGTTACGTAAAAACAGGTTGACTCGAGGATTGTTTGAAATGCATTTTACATTTCTTTTTAAGCATGAGACTAGGATGAGCACTCGAACATAAACATGTTTCAGTTACCTGGCTTTATCCCTTGCAATGCTAAGGGAGATCAGTTGAGCAGTAATGATAAGAGACACTTACAGAGCAATACAGCAGGGGGCATTTCTGCAGCGTAGAATCACACTGTATCCCAATCTGTTTCTTCACAGAATTCCTTTCACCTCAGATCAACATATCTTGTGAATAACAAACACTAATATTTTCTAGCTCGCAGAACATATTAAATAAGGTCTCATGATCTTATTGAACTACATCAGATCTGGAGTGGACTTGATAGGATCGATAGTGGGATGATGTTTCCTCTTGTAAGGGAGACTAGAACTAATGGACACAGTTTAAGAATAAGAGGCCTCCCTTTTCAGACACCGATGAGGAGAATTTATTTCTGAGGATTGTTCGTCTCTGGAATTTTCTTCCCCAGAAAGCAATAGAAGCTGGGTCATTGAATTTACTCAAGGCAAAGATAGATTTTTTTTTTGATAGACAAAGGAGTCACGTAATGAGGGGCAGGCAGGAAAATGGAGTTGGGACCACAACCAGATCAGCCATGATCTTCTCGAATGGCAGAGCAGGCTTGAAGGGCCAAATGGTCTGTTCCTGCTTGTAAGTCTTATGTTCCTATAATTAAGCTTTCTGTTGTTCATGTTCCTTACTTTGAGAGGACAGAATTAAAACATTTTTGGCTGCACCAATAAAATTTTGTAAACTCCTAGTTTGAAAAAACATCACCCTCTGCTGCTGTTGAGTTATGGGTTCTTTTATTTCCACTGACTATTTTAAGGATGATTGTTGTTCCTTTTGTTACAAGACCTTGTTCACAAATTTAAATTCACTTATAGAAATAGTTTGCATGCCCATCTCCCAGTTACTATCTCCCAGTGACCAACTGTTACTGGTTTAACTGAATTTATCTTTTGTCTTTGCTCTTTTAAGTAATGAGTTGTCTGCCCAGGGAGAGTCTTGTTGCGACCAACCAAGGGGGTTAAACAGAATAATGGGCAACAAAGAGATGACAAACCAGCTGAACAAATACTTTGGATCTGTCTTCGCTAAGGAGGACACAAATGACCTTGCAGAAATACTAGGGGACAGAGGGTCTAGCATGAAGGTGGAATTGAAGGAAATCCTTATTAGTCGGGAAATTGCTAGATGCTCTGCATCTCAGAGTATTCAAGGAAATAGCCCTAGAAATAGTGGATGCATTGGTGATCATTTTCCAGCATTCTATAGACTGTGGAAGAGTTCCAGTGGATTGGAGGGTAGCTAATGTAACCCCATTTTTTTTTTTAAAAAGAGGGAAGAGAGAAAACAGAGAATTATAGACCAGTTAGCCTGACGTCAGTGGTGGGGAAAATGCTGGAGTCAATTATTAAGGATGTAAGCAGTGACAGGATCGGTCCAAGTCAGCATGGATTTGCTGAAGGGAAATTGTGCTTGACAAATCTTCTGCAATGTTTTGAGGATGTGACCAGTAGAGTGGGGGACCAGTGGATGTTGTGTATCTTGACTTTCAAAAGGCATTTGACATGGTCCCACACGAGATTAGTGAGCAAAATTAAAGCTCATGGCATTGGGGGTGATATATTGACGTGAATAGAGAATTGGTTGGTTGGTAGACAGGAAACAGAGTGTGGGAATAGAGTGGCAGGCAGTGACTAGTGGGGTACAGCCAGGGTTCAGTGCTGGGACCCCAGCTATTCACAATATACATTAATGATTTGGACAAAGGAATTGAATGCAATATCTCCAAATTTGCAGATGACACTAAGTTGGGTGGTAGTGTGTGCTGTGAGGAGGATGCTAAGAGGTAACTTGGGCAGGGTGACTTGGACAGGCTGGCTGAGTGGGCAAATACAATATAATGTGGATAAATGTGAGATTATCCACTTTGGTGGCAAAAACAGAAATGAAGATTATTATCTGAATGGTGGCAGTTTAGGAAAAGAGGAAGTGCAATGTGACCTGGTGTCATAGTGGAAGAGTCGCTGAAGGTTGGCATGCAGATACAGCAGGCAGTGAGGAAAGTTGATGGCATGCTGGCCTTCAAAGCAGGAGGATTTGAGTATAGGAGTAAGGATGTCTTGCTGCAGTTATGCAGGGCCTTGGTGAGGCCACATATTGAGTATTGTGTGCAGTTTTGGTCTCCCAGTCTGAGGAAGGACATTCTTGCTATTGAGGGAGTCCAGTGAAGGTTCACCAGACTGATTCCTGGAATGGCAGCTCTGACATATGAAGAGAGACTGAACGGACTGGGCTTGTACTCACTGGAATTTAGAAGAATGAAAGGGGATCTCATAGAAACATATAAAATCCTGTTGGGACTGGACAGGCTAGATGTGGGAAGAATTTCCCGATGTTGGGGAAGTGCAGAAATATGGGTCACAACCTAAGAATAAGGGGTAAGCCATTCAGGGCTGAGATGAGGAAAAACTTCTTCACTCAGAGAGTTGTGAACCTGTGGAATTCTCTACCACAGGAAGCTGTTGGGGCCAGTTTGTTAAATATGTTCAAGAGGGAGCTGGACGTGGCCCTTGTGGCTAAAGGGATCAAGGGGTATGGAGATCAAGCGGGAGTGGGATACTGGAAGTGCATGATTAACTATGATATTGAATGGTGGTGCAGAGTCGAAGGGCCTTACTCTTGCACCTATTTTCTTTTAGAACTGGCTTTCTAAGGGAACCTCTTCCCCCCCCCCCCCCCCCCCCCCCACCGCCCCTCAACCCAGGGCATAATAATTTAGGGGTATCCCATCTGGAATTGCACAAATTGAGGCTTATGTTGAGGTTTTTCCCCACGGAGGGCAACAAATTTGTAGACCTCATCTGGGGACCAGTCTTAACAAATTCAGGGATCTCATCCAGGTTAACAAATTTGGGGGACCTCGCCTGAGGACAGGTCATTACAAAATGAATGATTGGGAACAGATCCAAGATGAGAGGTTATTTCAATTCATCTATTTTGTATTTTTAGGTATTGTAAATAATTTTGAAGTTTAAGCTTAATTTGTGTTTCTGTAGTTGTGCTGAGAAAGGGTGGATATACCAGTTAGCTCGTGATGAACAAAAATGCCCGCAGATGAGAGTTTTGGTTTAATTTCAAACTGTGCCTGCATGGTAATGAAAGGGTTTACCGTGTGAAGGTAAACAGCATAAAGGAGCATTGAACAAGGTCCTGTTCAGAAGAATTCCAGTAATAGGCAGAGAAAGTGCTCTTGAGTTATAGAGGCAGCTGCGGTAATCAGATTTAAATTGGGGAACCAGACATCAGAGGTAAATCAAAAAATTGGTGACATCTTGTAAAACAGTGGTGTTCTGTTGATGTGGCTGTGTGCCTGAGAGATTGTATGGAAGCTTGAATACACATGACAATCTGAGGTAGAGGAATAATGAAAGGAGTGATTGAAAGCCTCGAAGTGAATCCTTGATGAAGGCATCTGAGAGAAAGCATTGTTTAGAAGGCATGTTTTTCAAAAGTGGAGTTTGGAAACACTCGTGCAGAAATTGGAGTTCCAGTGAGATCAGTTGGAAGGATTGGATGAGAAATCCACAGAAGTTATATTGGGGAGCATCTGTCACTTGGTTTCAGAGTGTGGTGTGTCTGACTACAGTTGGCCTGTTAGTTTACGTGGGCTGTGTACTTATCGAAAACCTTAGATATATTTTGTAACTTGTATTATCCTTAAAAATCTGCATCTGTGAAGATAAAGGTGGGGTGGAGTGTTTAATTATAGTCAATCTTTTCTTGTTTAATAAATGTTTTATTCCTTTTGTTAAAAGTTAATTGGCAGTCCTGTGGCTCTGTTCATCCATGTCTCTGAACAAATAATAAAAGTTACTGTCTATGGCACCAAGGTTGCATTCTGGGATCCGTCTGTCTGGTAGTAACATCAGCTGCGATCATAACAATTCCCAGCACTCTTCTACAGGAACGAGGAAGATCTTTGTTCACAAGTTGTTCTGATTAACATCTGCATGACAACCAAAGATCAAATTTGATCTATAAAATTGCTTGTTTGAGTTTGGCATGCTGTAGTGTCATTATCCAAAAGTTTCCTCTTCAATGTCTTAATGTAAGAACTTCACCTAATGAGAGCTCCATAACAATTCGGGTACATTCTGTCCACAGCTTTCTGAACTTAGTCTAATGGCAAGAGAATTATTCAGCACATGCCTGAATCTGAGATTGACATCCTTTGGCAGATGATGCAGATGCTGAGCAATAAAACCTGGGCTACTATGTCCCTCTTGTCTAATATGCTCTTTGAGTGGAATGTTGCAAATAAGAAGTCAACATGATTGACTCGATGCACAAACAATAAACCTCGTACATCCTTTTTAGTGTAATTGCCTAGATTTTCTGCTTGTGTGTTTAGGGCATGGAATGATATCCCCCTGGTCCAGAGATCTGCCCTGACTTTTGATCTTCTTGTTCTTTTGGGTCGTCATGTTTTGGAGTCGGTTTACCTCATAGTGCAGACACTGACTTTATAAATAAAATCCTGATCAATCTTAGAACTCTGAGGTTGATGGAACAGACATCCAAACAATCCACAATGGGGAATACACTGGAGACTGTAATTTGCAGCATTGCCAGCCAATTCTAGACCATTGCACCTCAGGTAGTTGAATATTGGGGTGGAAGAGAGGCAACAAAACGAGGATTTGGCAATGCATGCCCTTGAGCAATTTTGTGAGAAATTGAGGGTTGTGATGAGTTAAAGTGGCTGAAAAATCTGAGGTTTTTGTAACTCCCTATTAATCTCTTTTCACTAAACCATTGGCACTAACCTGTGTAAGAGTTGCATGCAAATGGTTTTGGAATCTATTATAAACAAAAGAGAACTTCATATGAATGTCCAGCATTGCAAGACTTGATAGTTAAAGTGAGATGCTGAGGACATTTCATAGAACAAGATTATGCTTGTATGGTTTCTCTATCAAAGCCATTATTATGTAGATTTTCTCATCTAACTCTAATTAGCCTTTGTGTTTTTAATTGTAATTACACCATAATTTTCAGATGTCTTAAGACACTTTTTTGGTTGAAAACTATGCTTTAAGTAATATTTCTCCATTCGGCACCAAACCTTGAGGAGGGGGGGGTAAAGGCCACAAACAGCATCTGGGCAGTAACCACTGTTGTGTAAACTTGTTCGCAACTCGTGTGTCATTTATGAGGTTTCTTCAAAAGAACAAAGTTTCAATAAGATGTTGAGAACTTTTCATTCTGAATCTATACATCTGTCTTTTAATCTGGTCGTAATTATTTTAATGAAGCAAGTCCATTGCAAGAGTTGGCAGCACTGGCCACATTTAAATTGTCTTCACTTCCTTTGCTCCCTCGTTGGTATCTTAGCGAAATGGGACATTAGATTTCAGCCTGTTGCCACCATGCTAGTAAGGTACAATCCAAGGCAATATCTGGCTTGGGAACTTCTTTATGCTCATAATCTCTTTTTTTCCCCTGACACTTAATGTTTAAATATCATACATATAAATCAATAGAATGGAAAAGGAACTATTGAAAATTATTGGTCAGTTTATTTCCCCACATTTTCCTCTGATCTGTCCTGAAGGTAGTAATTCAAGTTGAGGTCCAGCTTCAGTGCAGGAGCAACTTCAAGTACTTTGCCGAGGTTCATTCTTAGCAGAAGCTGGAAATCCAAATGAAATTTGCTTTTATTTATATGTACTGAAAAAAAAACAATTGTATGCAATTGTCATGCAAGCAAGTGCCAGAGATACGGAAATTTTAGGGGGAAAAATTGGATAGTTCCCAAAAACAGCTACGATCGTGATTCCTGATTAACCGGTGCCCATTCCTTCCATTGCAGGCAGCATTTATTTATATGATAAAAGCCTGTTAAGTGGCTGCACACCTCAGCAGGAGACCCAAGATTGTGAGAGGATCTCAGCCAGACTGCACTAAATAAAACCAACTCGCACCTCTTAAAGGGGAGCTACCTTTTGGCTGGAGCAAGTGCTGGAAATGGCTGGAACTTGAGTCTGTTCTGTTAAGTTTGTGAAATAACAGGGAGAAAGCAAGCTCCAGGTTTCTCACATGCAGCACTAGAGTCCTTGAGTCAGGAAGTATACACATGCATATCTTATCCCAACCCACCTCACCACAACCTTGGCCCTTCTGAGGGGAGGCATGGTGTAGTGGTATTTTCACAGGACAAGTAATTGAGAGACCCAGGGTACTGCTCTGGGAACCCAGATTCATATCCCACCATGGCAGCTGGTGAAATTTTAATTCAAAAGTCTGGAATTAATCTAATATGAAATCATAGTTGATTTTTTTAAAAACCATCTCATGGAAATCTGCTGCTCTTGCCTGGTCTGGTCTACATATGACCCCACAGCAATGCAGTTGACTCTTGATGCCTCTGAAATGGCTCAGCAAACCACTCAGTTCAAGGAGCAATTAGGCCCAGCTAACAACACCCACATCCCCTCAATGAATAAAAAAAAACAGTTCAGATATCCACTTCTGGTTCTGACAGTGATACAGGAGCAATAAATTGTAGAGAGACAAAAGACTATGATGAAATACTGCCACTGGCTTTAAACTTGCAGCCATTAGATCAAATTAATACTGCACATAGTTCAGAGGGTAGCTTAGAGGCAAAATCGGCACTTGAGGCACCCAGCAATCATCATCTGTAAAACGAAGTGGTTTTAGAGTCTACTATCAACAAAAGTGAACTTCATTTTATGATTCCAGCTACTGGATAAGTCCGATCCCAGAGAGAAATTTGGCTTGATGTATCTTAACTTAACTTAACTTTACTTTGAGAAATCATGGAGGAACGTTCACAGGAGTCTGCTGATGAACTCCTAATGCAAATAATATATTTAAAACAAGAAAAGTGAACTATGTTACATCAGACAAAAAGGTTGTAAACATCTCAAACACAAGAAGACCATTCAAATACCATTCCCTTAACCAAGTAATATCTTTACAGACATATAAACCAGTGAAGAATTACCACTAGCTTGACACAAAGACTTCCCAGTTGGGGTTGGCACAGTCGCAAATGGTTTTAAGCACCAAATGAATTTCCTGAACTCAGGCTTTCAGTTGACCTCTGTTAAACTGATCAATTTACTGAGTCCTGTAAATGAATAATTCAGTTAACTACTATCCTGCTAGCCTTTTAGATTTTTTTCTACTCTGAGAACTTAAAATCCCTGTCTTCTCTTTCTGACCATGGATTGCTGTCACTAAAGCTTCTCTATTTTGTGTTTTTTTTCCTCGAATAACTGAACTTTCAATCCCTTTTAACCCATCTCTAACTTCAGGGGTTGTAAGACCTCATTAAAATGTGTATACATACAAACGGACCCAAAAGATCTGAAACCTTTTAGTCAAGCCTATCCAAACTCCGTGGCACCAAGGCACAGACAAAACCTTGATGAAACTGAAATTAACTGAAACCATTTTTACCTTTAACACAAATAAATACGCATAAATTCAACTTATTATACATTGTTCAGAATTTAGGCATTGGTGGGGGCGGGGGGGGCGGTCCAGCTCTGAAAGGTTTCTTGAACAATCAAAGTGAACTGCTGAGCATGTTCAGTAAAATAAGCTTAGGTTTACATAGTCCCTCCTTCAAAAGCAATTTTAATACAAGTTTCTTTATCTAATTGGCCTTGCATTTAATTGTAATTTAATTGCTCAGACTGCATAGAAGGAATGAGTGTTCTGAAGCCAAAGCAGGTGGAAAAGGCAGTGCAGGAGCCAACTCGCCATAAAAAGGCCACACACTGCTTCCACTTCAGAGGACTCAGATGAAAGGTTTGGGACGGCCTACAGGGAAAGGATGATGTGTATGCACACAAATGCTTGGTGCATTGGCAGGCTGCCAGAAAGCCATCAGTCATTGTCAAAAAACCTGGATGATTCTGGCACTGACCTTGCAATGGGTAGTTTTGTTTTTACAGAACTTGGACCCCGCCCTCTCCTCAGCATGGACCCAACCACGATGCAGCATTTAATGTCTTGGCTTCCATTGCAGCGCAAGAAGGAACCATTCTTCATCTGAATGCTGTAATGGAAGCTCAGACTGAATTCATGCGGGTTGTCAGCATGTCTCGAAGACTGCTGTCATCATGGCTGCGAATGTCAATTTGCAAAGGAGCTTTCAGGGTCTTTCCAGCAGTCTATGCTCCAGCTGATCACCAGGAAGACTGTCCTGGCTTCCTCAGGATGACGACATTTGTCTGCTCAATTTGCCAGTGTCCTAGCTTGCTGTCAGTTGTTCAGCCCAGACTGCCACTGCCTCCTCAAGGCCGCTGCATAGGCATCTGCAGCTTTCCACCAGCAATGCTGCAGACACTGGGGTAGCACCAGGCAATGCTACATGGAAGGCAGGTACAAAGCTGGTGCACTGATGTTTCTATGGAACACTGGATGGTTTGTTTGATAAAGTTGGTTTTGAATGTTTCTTTTGTGGTGGTTTTTATTTCTCCCTTGTCATGCTGTGGTCCAAAATAACACTACCAATATCTGGGAGCAGCAATTGCTTTGTGCAAAAACCCTGAAGTTAGTCCAAATTAGACAAGCACTGCTTATAGACTTCAATGTTAAATAACATGACAAACCACCAGACCATTGTATAAATACGGGAGCAGCCAGTTTTAATCAATTGGCACCTAACCTGAAAGTAGTTGATGACCCCTTTAAATAAAACTGATGGGATGTCCTTCCTGTTGATGAATGCATGTTTAAGAGATTGCATTAGTTGGAACATTGAAAATAGCAGAGCCAAAATCAAATGAGCATTACCTGCTGATTTGTGTCACAATCTTACCACTGTGTATACTTCTGATTCATGCTTCCAGCACTTGGAATAGCGACCTCACCAAAATGGTGTGCACATGCAGAGCAGATTGGACCTGATGTGGCACCTATAGCAATATTTTTTGAATAGCTCCATTCCATGCAGCCAAATTTTGTGGTCAGGATACGGACAGACAAGTGGAAGGTGTAAGTGATGCATTTTAATGGAGGGGCATTATAGACAAAATGGCAGGGAGAGGGGAATATGGGGGTTCATATGCATAGATGTTTGTATGTAGCAGTACATGTTGAAAGAGCAGTTAGCAAAGCATGTGGGATTGTGGGCTTCGTTGATAGAGATATTGAGCACAAAAGCAGGGGAACTATGTGAACCTGCACGAAACTCTGTTTAGGCCACAACAGGAGTATTGCATACAATTCTGGTGCCACACCTAAGAAGGATTTGAGGGTCCTTGAGTGAATGCAAAGGAAAATCGCTAGGGGTAAAGGGTTTTAGCTACAAGGCTCGGTAGAAGAAGCTGTGGGTTCTTCTTGGAGCCAAAGGAAATTGAGGGAAGATTCTATATAAGAGGTGTTCAAAATTACGACAGGTTTAAATGAGATGGACAAAGAAAAACTGTTACCATTATCTGATGGCACAAGGATGAAGGGACGCAGATTTAAGGTTTGGGGCATAAGATGAAGAGGGGAATGTGAAGTACTTTTTTACACAGTGCATGGTAATGACTTGGAACCTGCTACTCGTGTGGGGGAAGCAGAATGATTTACCAAGGAAATTGGATGGACACTTGGAGTGTCTTACAGGGCTAAGGTGATAAAGTGAGGGAATGGATCTGATTGGATTGCTCTGGGGAGAGCCGCCATGTACTCGCTGGTGCAAATGGCATTCTGTGCCATTATGACTGGGGCATAACTGGATAATTATCCACATTGTCAGATAGATGCCAATCTTGTAGCTAAACTTGAACAACTTAGCTAGGGACATGGCTTGTTCGAGAGCCTATGTAGAACATAGAACAGTACAGCACAGAACAGGCCCTTCGGCCCACGATGTTGTGCCGAGCTTTATCTGAAACCAAGATCAAGCTATCCTACTCCCTATCATCCTGGTGTGCTCCATGTGCCTATCCAATAACCGCTTAAATGTTCCTAAAGTGTCTGACTCCACTATCACTGCAGGCAGTCCATTCCACACCCCAACCACTCTCTGCGTAAAGAACCTACCTCTGATATCCGTCCTGTATCTCCCACCACGAACCCTATAGTTATGCCCCCTTGTAATAGCTCCATCCACCCGAGGAAATAGTCTTTGAACGTTCACTCTATCTATCCCCTTCATCATTTTATAAACCTCTATTAAGTCTCCCCTCAGCCTCCTCCGCTCCAGAGAGAACAGCCCTAGCTCCCTCAACCTTTCCTCATAAGACCTACCCTCCAAACCAGGCAGCATCCTGGTAAATCTCCTCTGCACTCTTTCCAGCGCTTCCACATCCTTCTTATAGTGAGGTGACCAGAACTGCACACAATATTCCAAATGTGGTCTCACCAAGGTCCTGTACAGTTGCAGCATAACCCCATGGCTCTTAAACTCCAACCCCCTGTTAATAAAAGCTAACACACTATAGGCCTTCTTCACAGCTCTATCCACTTGAGTGGCAACCTTTAGAGATCTGAGGATATGGACCCCAAGATCTCTCTATTCCTCCACAGTCTTCAGAACCCTACCTTTGACCCTGTAATCCACATTTAAATTAGTCCTACCAAAATGAATCACCTCACATTTATCAGGGTTAACCTCCATTTGCCATTTTTCAGCCCAGCTTTGCATCCTATCTATGTATTTAGTACTAAAGCTGGGGTGTTGTTAGGACTCGGACTCAGTAGAATAAAATTGGAATGTCAAAATAATGACAGATGCAAACAATGTGCAGTATTACCAAACAGTTACAGAAAAGTCAAAAAGAATAAAAGTGGATGGACAACCTGGTTTTGACTGAGGCACTAGAAATGACAAGGGCACGCGCAACCCTGAAATGCCTTCCTTACTAACTGAGGGTTTGTGCCAACATTGGGACAGCTAGCCCACAGACTCATCAGCAACAACCCTACACAGTCATAATCACAAAATCATATCTTAAAACCAAAGTGCTGGACATTACCATCACTGGGTGTGACCTGTTCCATCAGCAGGGACCAGTAGAAGTGATGGAACAGTGGTAAACAGTCAGAAGAGAGTTTCCTTGGAAGTTCTCAGCATCGACTGCAGTCCCCATGAAATCTCATCGTCAAGTCAAACATGGGCATTGAAATCTCCTGATTACCAAACACTACCCTCCCTCAACTGGTGAATCAATAGTCCTCCATGTTGAGCTTGGAGGTGCTAAGGGCACACAATGTACTCTAAGTGGGAGACGTCAATGTACATCACCAAGAGTCGCTTGGTAGCATCCCTGCTGATGGCGCTCGCTGGGTCATGAAGGACATATCTGCCAGACTGGGCCGATATCAGGTGGTAAAAGAACCAACCAGTGGGGAAATAAGCTACTGGACCTTGTCCTCAACAATCCACCTGTTTGCAGATGTATCGGTGACAGCATAGGCAGGAGTGACCAATACTTGTGAATGCAAAGTCTAGTGTTCACACTGAGTATACATGCCAATGTGTTGTGTGGCACTACCACCATGTTAAATGGGATAGACTCAGAACAGATTCAGTTGCATTAAACCAGGCATCCATGTTGTACATCAGCAGCAATATTCAACCACTAAGTAACCTAAAGGCCTGGCATATGTCACTGCTTTTACCATCAAGCCAAAGGATCAACCATGGTTCAATGACATCCTAGGAACAACACCAGACATACCTACAAATGAGGTGTCAACCCAGAGAAGCTACATTGAATACCAAACAGCCAAGGCAATACATGACAGACAGATCTAGGTGATCCCAAAACCAACAGATCAGATCAAAGCTCAAAGCCCTGCCACATCCAGTTGTAAATGGTGTGTGGACAATTAAACAGATAACTAGAAGAGTCCACTCCACAAAAATCCCCATCCTCGATGGAAAAACTAGCACATCCATAAGGCAGGGCTAAAGTATTTTTGACCATCTTCATCCATTGATATACCTTGGCCTCCTCCTGAGGTTCCCAGCATCACAGATGTCAGTTTGATTCACTCCACGTTAAATCAAAAAAAGTTTTAAAATGTATTTATTCATGTCACATGTAGGCCTACATTAACACTGCAATGGAGTTACTGTGCAAATCCCCTAGTCGCCACGCTCCAGCACCTGTGCACTGAGGGAGAATTTAGCATGGCCAGTGCAACTAACCAGCACATCTTTCAGACTATGGGAGGAATCCGGAGCACCCGGAAGAAATCCACGTGGACACGGAGAATGTGCAGCCTCCGCACAGATAGTGACCCAAGCCGGGAATTGAACTCTGGTCCCTGGTGCTGTGAGGCAGTAGTGCTCACCATTGTGCTGCCCTGAATACTGCAAAGGCTAGGGCACTGACAACATTCTTGCAATAGTACTGAAGACTTGTGCTGCAGAACTAGCTGCAACCCCAGCCAAGCTGTTCCAGTATAGCTACGACATATCGACCCGACAATGTGGAACATTGCCCAGGTATGTCCTATCTACAAAAATAACTGAGCCACAACTTGTTCATTAGCAAAGTGATGGAAGATGTCTTCAACAGTGCTTTCAAGTGGCATTTAGTGATAATCTGCTCACTGACGCTCAGTTTGGTTTCTGTCAGGGCCACTTGGATTCTGACCTCATTACAGTGGATTAAAGATGGACAAAAGATGTCAAGTGAGTGATTGCCCTTGATATCAAGGCAGCATTTAACTGAGTATGGCATCAAGGATTCCAGGCAAAACTGAGGTCAATGGGAATTGGGGAAAACTCTCCACAGGTTTGAGGCATACCTAGCAGAAAGGAAGATGTTTGTAGTTATTAGAGATTGATTATCTGTCCCAGGACATCACTGCAGGAGTTTATCAAGGCAGTGTCCTGGGCCCAGCAATCTTCAGCTGTTTCATCAATGATCTTCCTTCCATAATGAGGTCAGAAGTGGGGATGTTCCGTGAAGATTACACAATATTCAGTACCATTTGCAACTCCTCAGATACTCAACCAGTCAATGTCCATATTCATCAAGACCTCAACAACAGTCAGGCTTGGGCTGATAAGTAGCAAGTAACATTCATGCCGCACAAGTGCCAACCAGTGACCATCTCCAACAAGATTGGATCCATCTCCCCTTGACATTTATGTCATTGCTGTTTAAGAATCCCCATTATCAACATACTGTGTTTAACATTGACCAGAAACTGAACTCGACAAGTCATGTAAATACTGTGGCTGCAAGAACAGTCAGAGACTTGCAATTCTGTGTAATTCACCTCCTGAATTCCCACAGCCTATCCACTATCTGCAAGGCAGAAGTAAGGAGTGTGATGGAATACACTCCACTTGCCTGGATGAGAGCAACTCCAACAACACTCAAGAAGCTTAACACCATCCAGGACAAACAGCTTGTTTGATCAGTACCCCATTGACAATCTTAAATATTAACTCCCCTCATCGCCAATGCATAGTGGCAGCAGTGTGTACAATCTACAAGATGCATCACATCAGCTCGCTAAGGTTCTTTCGATACCACCTTCAAAACCCATGACTTCTGTGACCTGAGATGGACAAAGACATGCATGGGCACACCACCACCTGCAAAATCCGCTCCAACCCACACAACAGCCTGATTTGGAATAATATCACTGTTCCTTCACTGCCACTAGATCAAAATCATGGAACTCCCTTTCGAACAGCACTGTGGGAGCCCCAGCTCCTGATGAACTTTGTGCAGTTCAGGATGGCATCTCATCATCACCTTTCCAAGACAATTAGCGATGGGCAGCAAATGCCACTGACACCCACATCCTATGAAAGAATATCTTTTAAAAAATCACCCAGAAAGGAAAAATGTGGGCACCATGTGTACTCTATAAATGATGTTGAAACGACAAATGATGAAGTTGAATTCTTCTTCATTTTAACTCTCAGCATGTCCAACCAGTGCAGAGAAGCAGTCAACAAAATCAATTGGTGATCTATACAGATAAGACACTAGAACACAAATCAAGAAGGTAATATCGATTGTTATTCCACCATTGACAAATATCCTTCATAAGCAGTTCCTCAGAATCAAGGATGACTTAAGGAGAGGCTGGATAGACTGGGACTTTTTTCCCTGGAGCGTAGGAGGATGAAGGGGTAACCTTGTAGACGTTTATAAAATCATGAGGGGAATAGCCAAGGTCTTTTCCCCAGAGTAAGGGAGTCCAAAATTAGAGGGCAGAGGTTAAGGTGAGAGGGGAAAGATTTAAAAGGAACCTTAGGGGCAATTTTTTCACACATAGGGTGGTGCGTATATGGAATGAACTGCCAAAGGAGGTGGCAGAGATGGGTATAACTACAACATTTAAATTCATTTGGACAGATACATGGATGGGAAAGGTTTAGAGTGACATGGGCAAATGGGACTAGTTCAGTTTAGGAAACCTGGACGAGTTGGATAGAAGGGCCTGTTCTGTGCTGTATATCTCTATGACTTGCTTCACTTCAATGGGTTCTGGGTCAATGTGCAGTCTGCAGTCTCTGCCACAGGTAGGACACGTGGTGCTTGAAAGATTGGATGGGTGTCTTGATTTTAGACTTGTATGCCCCCTTGATTTTGTGTCTCAATGTTCCAGACAAATTCTCTTGATGGTTTTGGTGCCTTCCTGATTTTGGTCTGTCACAAGCCAGGGTGTCTCATGAGATGGCAGCGATGTTTGATGTCTTCAGGTATGCTTTGAGGGCATCCCTAAAGTGTTTCCGCTGAACTCTTGGGAGTTTCCTGCCACAACTGAGTTCGGAGTAGAGCAAATGTTTCAGGAGTGAGGTATCAGGCGTATGAATGACATGTTCTGCCCAGTGGAGCTGGAGCTCTGCCAGCCCAGCACATGCACTCTCTCCAGCAGTGAAGCTAGGACCATTCTGCTGGCTCAAGTTTTGCAATCACCCCCTGAACCATTGGTACAAATACTTTCAGCCCCCAAGTGCCAGTAAAGTAGCAGTGAGCCACGTCAGGACAGTTCTCTGATGGAGTTCTGCTATCAGCGCATTATTCCAGCAGCAGGACTGAGTGCAGAGGAGTTGCCCTTTCAAGGAGGTGGGCAGCAGTTCCTATTAAAAGAAATTTTATGAAGCTGCAGATGTTTTGCGAAGGAGGGGTGAAGTCTGGTCCATGTAAGGAAGCGGCCAGCTTGATGGAGACAGTCTCTCTGAGGCAGTCAGGGCACCTTCGATGTTGGATGCACATGCCCCAAACATTTCCCTGGAGAGTTTTACTCGATCCTTGGCCCTCTGATTTTTTTTTCATTTTATTTTCTTTTCCTGTCAAAAGTTTGCGGTCTCTTGTCAGCACCGACCTCTCCCAATGACACTGCTACAGCTTCAGAGCAGCCAACCCCCTGAGCCGGCAGCATCAGGAGGCTGCCCAGCAACCTTCATTTGATGAAGATGGCCAATTATGAGACCGCTTGAAGCTGGTACTACTGCAGGCAAGTGTGGGCCTCGGCTCTGCTCTTAACATGACCTTGGGATCCTGTACTTCACAGTAAAATTCAGCCCAATTTGTGGGTTGAATTCTTGAAAACCCCACAAGTCCCTAACTGTGACTGTGGATAAAACAAAGGGCTGGATTTTTGCCACATTAGGATGACTGGGAAACCCTTTTAAAATGGCGATGAGTCCTGATTCTGAGATTCCAGGGTTTCTGATTTTCAAGAGTGCTTTTAAAGGATATGGTTTAGTTCTGATCTCAAACCTGCATCCCGCACTCCTGACCTGGCTGACTCCATCGCGGGGATTGACATGTCCCAATCCTTCGCAATTTTTATGGAGTCGGGCCAGCTTTTCAGAGTCACGGTTCATGGCACATCAGATGGGTTGTGAACCATAATCTGAATGAGGGAACCTTGCTTCTCCTCATGTCCCCATGCCAATTTTTGCACCCTAAACAACCCCTATGGCTCTTCATGCATCCAATGCCAAGAGCTATGCTGCCAAATTAGCATATCTGGACATGGGGGTCATGAGGGACCATAAGGGCTGGGGAGGTGCATAAAGTAGCATGGTGAACATGTGTAAGGGGTCACTAATGAAGGATCTTTGGTTTTATTGACAAAGTCTCACAGCACTGAGGTGGGCCTTTTAAACAGCCCAGCTCCGCGTCCGGAAACCTTGTGGCTGCCTGTAAATTTTTTCCCAGGTTGACTGACCTAAATGTAGTCAGTGTGTTGGGAACTTTTCTGACTCTCACTACTTGCCGCTTGTATAAAAATCCTGCCAAGAGAGCTTATTTTGGCTGGTAATAGGACACCAATGATATTGAAGAAAAAAGACAACTACTATTCTAAGGAATGAACAAAGAGATAAAGAGGGCTTATAGGTTGCTGCTAGTGCAGCTTGTCCTCACTTCTCTGTTATTTCATACTACAACACACTGGAATTAAAGTCTGTCTCTTTTTGTCTATAAAACTGTGAGAGTAAACACTAAAAAGTGACATATTTTAGTAATTATCCATCTTGAATATTTCCCCAATGACTTCACCATAATAAACTTCTTCAAAGGATTACTCCAGTTTGTAATTTTAGAAGTATGCAGCCTGGATGTGCCAGTACCAGGAAGAAATGTCCCAAAACATTTTTTGGAAATGTGCATTTTTGTTCCCTGTACAGCCTCAAAAATGTTTATTAGTGACATGAGAGGCATTGCAAAGTTCTTGCAGCTAATGATATAATTCAAACAAGTTATGGTACATATTGTAGAGGTGATTTCAATATCACATGCTGTGAAAGTTATTAATTTGTGATTAAGCAGGGAATGAACCATGTGGCTTCAGTATTTCCACTGGCATCCTGCTTGGTTGAAGACTGAAGTGTAACTATATAATATATTGGGTTAACACTGCCTATCTGTCCTTGCAAATGCTACATACCAACGCTAAGTGAGAAAGTATTCAATTTCTCTAATCATAATCGCCTCTTCAACCATCACAGAGGGCAGAATCTTGAGGTGATGTGGGTCTGCTGGCGAGATCCCAATGTCACCTCTTTTTGTAAAGGGCTGCCACATCCTGTGCCATTTGGGCACCTAGGCCAGTGGTAGACCATCCCTCAGCTCTATATTCCGCCCGCTGTGAGCTTCTGGCCAATTGTAGACCAGCTGCTCTTCTGTATGGGGGGAGGGGGCAGGGATGGGGAAGATGGTGGCTGCTGGCAGTATGATACCCACCTCGGGTTCTAAATGTGGAGGGACGCAGACATAGGTGAGTCATGGCAAGGAGGCCGCTGTGGGCATGGAGTCTGGCGGGGTAGTTTGTGGGGGTGGGTGGGGAGAGTCAGCAGCAAGTTCAAGGGGCAGGCTCCCAGCCAGCCACCACCCCCAAACCCCCGCTAATGCTGGGTCACTCGATCATGTACTGAGTGCCATTGAATGAGGGGACCACCCCACCCCTCCTCTCACCAAAGTCAGTGGTTTAAAATAAATTCGCATAATGTTAAATATAATTTTAATTACTTCCTCCAAATATACAATTCAAAGAAGCATGTATCGGAAATCTGAGCGTGTTATTTAATCAGCTTTGTGGGTTTCATTGGTACGCCACAATGTTTGACAGTCAAATCCTTGTGGTGAGCATTTACATTCAACATTTGAAGATCTGTTCTGCTGATGTAAAGACTATTATTGATGCTCTGTGGTTGCTGACTTTACTGAACAAAGCTTGATTGAACTACGTGCTCTTTAAATTTCCACATACCTTTCAGTGAAGCACTTGTTTTCGGTATTTGCTTGATATTGGAAAGAAGTATCTGGTGTTAGAGACATTATTTAGATGGCTGTCTGGACAAGTCAATTATTGAATGAAGTACTACGTTACTCAAACAGATTCTAAAGTCATCATTCAGTCCTTACTTCAGATTTTTGAATACAAAATCACATGCAAGGTAAAAAGACATCATCAGAAGCAATAACGTGACAAAAGTCAGAACCCTCCATTCCCCACACACCTATAGATATAAACATAATTACTGATTGCTGACAAAATTATAGAAGCCCATCTTTGTGAAAAGACCTGCTTTAAATAGGAAGATAAATATCCAGTGTTTCAGCAGAGACAGCAGCAGTAGCTGCACCAGTCATTAATGCAGACTGCACCATTTCTCAACACGAAGTGAGGTGTAGCTTAAGCTGGAAGGATTTTCCCCACCCACACCTCCCCCCTCAGTTTCTGTTAATATGGGTCCTGCCTGCACTAGTCGGGGGACACAGCCAGTCCCAGGGCCCCAGAAGGCCATGCTCTGACGTTATGTGCTCAAGGATATGTTCTTAGTCTGGCTGCCTATTACCTATTGCAGCTCTAAGGAGAGCTGGTCTCAAACTTGCTTCACATTCTTGGGAAGGATTGCGTCTGTGAAACTGAAGTGCATTTTGAATTAAGGGGACTGCAGGAATTTTGTTTGAGAGGTGACCTTTCCAGTGGGATTGCAGTTCTTGAATCCTGTCTCCTTTGCACTGTCCTTGCCAACAGGTCATTTCAAATTTGTGGTTGGGGTGTGTTGAATTCTTAAACTGGGCTTTGGTGTTTTCCTTCTGGTATGGCTCATGCTGCAGCTCACCTTAAAAAAGCCCGGGACCTTGACCATGAAGAGAAGGAGAAGGAAAAGGAAAAAGAAAGGAAGAGAAGGAGGAGCAGCGAACGGTTAAGTCGTAAACGCAAGGTACGCCACCTTACCAAAAATATAGTAGCACTGTTTAAAGACACCTGCTATACGTGACTCCACTCAGCAATGATTATAGATTCACTGCATTGTGGGGTGCTGCCAGCCCTGTCAGAATACCATTAAATTTATCAACATATGCTAAATCAGGGATCTATCAATAGACTTTCTTTTGTAGGATACCCAACCAGATTTAATTAACTGGATTGAAGCTGCCTTTTTAACTGTTTACCTTGATGCAGACTGCAGCAACGATTTGTTTTCATGCAGTGCTTGTGCTGTTCCTTCCAGTGCTGTTTATTTGTATGCGTTTGAGAGTGTGTGTTTGTATGAATCCTCCATCACCAACATGCACAGAGATGCTAGCTAGCAATGCCCTTTGCAGCAAACAGAACCTGCAATAAATTGCCCATCTGCTGGTGCTGTGCTCAGACTGCCTTTCTGCTTTGCAGGGAACAAGGTGCTAACAGATATTTTTAAAAACTGAAATGATTTTTATCTTTTATAATGTAAAATCTAACCTAACTATATTTTTACGAAGTAGAAAATTTTGAGCAAAGCTACATTGAACAATCTAGAATTCAGTTAGGAGTGACTGAGGTGATTTGGTTTAATAGGGCAATGCGAAGCCTTTTCTGCAGTAGGGCTGAAATGCTGTTTTCAGAACAGCTAGTTTTATTATTAGGCACTGCTGCAATTGGAAATTATGCTTTCCCATTTTGATATCTGAAGACTGCAGAATTTGAGACTCATTTGTAAAATAGCTGCAGTGAAAAATGTAATGAGGTTTGGGGAATGTTCAGCAACGTTATAACATCAACCAGTGACAAACACTGTAACAAGTAGCTTGAATTTATGCCGTACATATTCCAGTCAAAGAGAGTGATTCTTGATGAGCATTTTTAAACTGAGATAAAAACATTTTGATGGAGAGCTGATTAAAAAGGTGCCTGATGTTTTTCATATCACATCTAATAATGCCAAATAAGTTTTTAGTGAAAGACATACCTCTTTAAAATGGATTCAAATGCAGGCAAGGAAATACAACATTTTCAGTGCTCAAGATAATGTTTCATTTAATTTGCAAAATTTTGACTGGTTCGCTTTGATCAGCAAGTTATAAATTTGTACTGATTTTGCACGTTAAATCTTGCAAGAAGCTGGGAATCAATTTGGTGCATCTAATGGTTCCTTACAGTACTTGGATTCCCAAATACAGGCCACTGCCTGTATAGAGCTCAGTGCCTTCTAGTAAGGAGATTAATTATCAAAGGGAAGCTGCCTAAAACTGAGTAATTCCATACTGATGAATGCTACAGGCATCTTCTTAAATTAAAGTAAATTCTGCATTCTATCACTGTGCAAGGATAACCATTTTCATTCTTATTCTAATAGGCTCCCAAATGAAAAAAGTTTAGTTTTATAGATTGTATTAACATAAGTACATGTGTAAAAGAACCCACAAGTTTAATTGCTATTTCAGTTCAGGCAGTTGCCATTGATGACATAAGATCTCAGCATCATGCTTTGTTCTCATATCTGTATACTCCTACCATTCTTTCATTCAGATCTTCCTGTTCAATCAGAATAGTGGACAGAGAAAAAAATAACTTAAATATACCTCAGGACCCACTTCAGTGGGTAAACTACTGTTTTTGAGTCTTGGAACTGGAGGGGGGATTTGGAGCTACAGCCCTATTTCGGCTGTCTCAGCTGTGGTGAAAATGACCTGTGAATCAAAGCAATAAATTTAATTTAGCAAAATTTGAACAATTCAGATTTACTTAAATATTGAAATTGCAATCATTTCAAATCACCTGACCCTATCAAAAAGACCTGGCATTACATGTGAATAGAATGGTTCCAAGTCCATGCACTTTTAGTAGTCATCAATTGCAACTCCATAGCAGATTTAGTCGCCAGGAATGACTACAATCTGGTATTTTAATCAATTGTTTTGTAATAGTCCATCAGTATTGTGGTTCAGTTGTGCATGCACTTGTGTGGTTGGCGGGTATATCCTGGAGATAAATGAATGGGAATAAGTTCATATTGATGCATTGTTTGTGTAAGAGGTGAACCGCCTATCCTCATCTTGTTCCATGCTTGTTGTTAAAGGCTTTAATATTGCTCACTGAAATAGTCCATGGGTCCAGAGTTAGGTGTCTGAATGTATAATGACCTGTTGGTGGCTGACGACAAGCCCATTATGGTATAGTACTGGCTCTTTCCTGCTTGAGTTCCAGATCTAAATGCTGGTTTCACCTTGTAGTTTCCTAAAATAAAGAAAAGTATTTTCTCCCATCATTTTAGGTCCTGAAACTTTTAATTGCTGTAGTTACAGTACATAATGGAAGAAAATATTGCCAGAATTTCCTATTATTATTATTATTATTAATACCAGGAGACCAATTTTAGGATTGGAAAGCAAGGTGGTTGCAATATGTTTCACAGTTTAGTACTCATTTCTGTATATCTCAGAGATGAATTGCCATATCAACCACCAAAAGTTGTCCCTCATCTTTCTGACGATATTGGAGGGGAGTAGTTGTTACTAGAGGGTTCTGACAAAAGATCATAGAGTTAAAACATTAACTCTATTTCTTTTTCCATAGAAGGTACTGGATCTGCTGAGTCTTGCCAGCATTTTCTGTATTTCAGATTTACAGTATGTATTTTGCTTTTGTACCATTTATTTATTAATCACAAGGCTTACACTAACACTGCAATGAAGTTAGTGAAATTCTCCTAGTCACCACACTCCGGTGCTTGTTCGGGTCAATGCACCTAACCAGCACGTGTCTCGCACTATGGGAGGAAACTGGAGCACCCGGAGAAAACCCACGCAGACATGGGGAGAATGTGCAAACTCCACACAGACAGTGACCCAAGCCAGGAATCAAACCCGGGTTCTGGCGCTGTGAGGCAGCAGTGCTAACCACCGTGCACTGTGCTGTCCACATTTACCGCTACTCATTTTATGCTTCGTCACCAATTGCATTGTAATCTTTTAAATGTCATGTTTGGTGTGTTTTTTAATTATATATCACATGTTTCTTGAATTCCATGTTGCACCTGTTGTATTTCAGGTAAACAGGTCACTGAAAGTGGCAATGCAGGTGGAGAAGGTAGTCAAGAAGGCATACGGCATGCTTGCCTTCATCGACCGGGGCATTGAGTTTAAAAATTGGCAAGTCATGTTGCAGTTTTATAGAACCTTAGTTAGGCTGCACTTGGAATATAGTGTTCAATTCTGGTCGCCACATTACCAGAAGGATGTGGAGGCTTTGGAGAGGGAACAGAAAAGATTTACCAGGATGTTGCCTGGTATGGAGGGCATTAGCTATGAGGAGAGATTGGAGAAACTTGTTTTGTTCTCACTGGAGTGACGGAGGTTGAGGGGAGACCTGATAGAAGTCTACAAGATTGAGAGGCATGGATAGAGTGGATAGTCAGAAGCTTTTTCCCAGGGTGGAAGAGTCAATTACTAGGGGGCATAGGTTTAAGGTGTGAGGGGCAAGATTTAAAGGAGATGTACGAGGCAGATATTTTACACAGAGAGTGGTGGGTGCCTGGAACTCGTTGCCAGGGGAGGTAGTGGAAGCGGATTCGGTAGTGATTTTTAAGGGGCGTCTTGACAAGTACATGAATAGGATGGGAATAGAGGGATATGGTCCCCGGAAGGGTAGGGGGTTTTAGTTAAGTCGGGCAGAATGGTCAGTGCAGGCTTGGAGGGCCGAAGGGCCTGTTCCTGTGCTGTAATGTTCTTTGTTCTTATTGCATTTAAATCTGTTAATTGCAATATACCTATAATCATATTGTGTACAGTCTGTCTTAATGAAAACCTTTCAATTATGTGTTGAGTTCCAAGTTCTTAAACTCTTAACAGCCTGGCAATGTTGCTTTCATAATTCTGTAAAATAATGTTACACGTACAGAAGTAACTTCCCAGTTGTACTTTTATAGTGACAAACAACCTTTAATTCATTTGAGTGTTTTGTATCTCCAGTGAGGGCTGGAATTCTAGTTTTAATAACATATAATCAGGGAAATACTTTTTGTCTGCCATAAAGAGTGGAGTACTTTTACTGACATAAAAGAATAGCTATGCTCGACTTGGTTATACAAATGCTGTTCTCTTTTTATTAAGTAGTTCAAAAGTTCCATTGGTAAAGGGTTTATTTTTAACAGTCAAAATCAGAATGCACTGACTCATATCTCCATTAGTTAGATGCCTCAAGGTACTGTGGAGGCAGTACTGGTGGTTTTGCAAAGTAAGCTATGGGAGGTCAGGACTTTGAAGTAGAATACAGCTGAAAGGAATTTTCTTTGGTTGCAAAATTATTGGCAAATAAAATGGAAGCAGATGGTGCAAATACAAATCTTCCCCATTTGTGTTTATCATCAGACTGCATTTAATACTTAGAGGATTGCCTGGAATCCTTTGAAAATTGCTTTCACCTACAATTCTGAATCTTCTCCCATCAGCAGTTCCATGATACCACAGAGAGAGAAAATCTTTATTGACCATAAGTGAAGTGATAATAAGTAGATGCTGATCTTCGAATATTTTTCTCGCGGTGTCAACATTTGCAGGAGAGGTGCAATGCAAAAAAATTGTAAACTCCTGAAAACTTTTATCATTAAAAACCAATTTATTTATGCTCATAAAGTTCTGATAACTAAACAATGAAACAGGAAGGAAATAAATCTTGATAACCACATTAGTACAAGAATAGGATTCTTTGATCCTTCTATATCAAAACTGCTATCCTTAAGTTAGAAATGTGAGTGCTATCACACCTAATTCATTTATATAAGCAGAGGAGCTGTTGTCCAAGTAAAATATTTTGTTCAGGGTAGAAAATTAAAGAGTAATTATTTATTATGTTATGGTCTAAACTTTTGCAGAGATGGATTGGGTCTGCACCTTAGCCAAAATGGCACCAGAGCCCTGATTCCAGAAGTCCTGACCCTGAACCCAGCATCCACCATTTTTGCTGGAGGAGTGGTGGGAAGGGGAGGGTGGGTAATGATTTTGTGGGGAGGGGAGATGGAAATGAGAGTAGGTTGTATTTTGCTCAATGATGGTTCATAGATGCAGCTGCACACGTAAAAGTGCAAACATATCCAAATGTTGTTGTTAAAATTCAAAATACAACTCATGAACTTTATACATTTGAGAGAAAAGTCTACAGCTGCTGGAGTTAGTTGGAGAGTTAAAATATCCCTTTTGGTTAGTTCCCTTTTGGGAGAGAACAGGTACTCTTTGGGATAGGTCAGATATCCCTCTGGACTGTAATAGTAGACACGAATGTGAATAAACAGTGGACAAATTGCATGGAACTGTCAAGCCATCGAGTTGTTTAAATCCCAAGACCCTTTACATTTTTTAAAACAAATCCAGCCTGCAGTTGAAAACAAAAGTATGCTTGCTATTTCACTGTTTGTTGACACAAGTGTAATAAGTCTTCGAAGGCTGAAGTCCCTTCACCAAAACCCCTTTATTTACAATTCCAACAGCAGGACACAGAGTGCTATCAGTCAGCAGTCTACCTTCGGGAGTCCCAGAGGAACTGATACCGGAAAAGACTCCCTGATTGACCCATCAATTGACTCCTTAATCAGGGAGTTCATATTCCAATTGGCCAACTTTAATGGCCTGATTTGAAGTCATTATAGTAAGGTTGTGCTGCTTGACTGTGATCATAATTATAGTGAGGGTGTGTAAGTTCACAGTTTGGTTCCCAGCTTGAAATGGTCTTTGATGTGGGCTCTGAAGACAAATGTATGTTTTCATTTGGGATTAAGTACTTGAAGGAAATATTTGTTTTATATGAGGGATTAAGTACTTGAAGGGATTTAACTATCATTTAGTGTGTTTTTATAATATACTGATGTCTGCAATAAACACTTTGGATGGCCTGAAGCCAACTGACCTTTCACTGGTCCGTCAAATTTTCCATTCCACCCATGACCATTCTGCGGTGGCAGGACAGGAAAGTCCTGGCCTTTAGAACTTTATTTCATCTTATCATGGCCTTTGAGGTCTGCCCATGGTGGATACTGAGTGAGTTGAAATGGACAGTGTAAGGGCAAAGGTTAGTGTGTGGGGGCCGTGGTTTGCACAAGTTGGCATATGGGCAATTAAGGGCTGTGAGGCAGAGTGGGGATCTTGGTTTGTTATGGAGGATATGAGGGGGTCATGGGTGTGGGTAGAGGAGCATTTAGATTGGCACAGAGGATATGAGGGGCCATGAGGGAATTGGACGGGGGATATAAGGTAGCATGGATGGGACATGGGGAATGTGTTGGGGTCAGGAGATGTGAGGATTGAGGGCTGGAGGGTTATTTTCTGTTTGGTTGTTGTAACTGGGATTAAGTCCCAAATCACCAAGTCGGGCCTTTTAATTAGCCCACCTTAGCGCTTGGCAGCCTTTGTAGCTGCCTGTGAATTCATTCTGGGAGTGAAAATTCAGCTGTTTGGGCAAGATCCATTCAACAAGACTTGTAGATCACTGCAGTAGCTCCCCTGTACTATCCTGGCATGTCCACTGATAATATGACAAGTTTTCTTTTGCACAATATCTGTTCCACTGCAAGGATAAGTCATAGCTTCAAATGACACCATTTACAGGAACTTAAGTTAGCAGCTTGAAACTTGTAAACACAATGCATAATAAAAACTCAAGTATTTGAATCTGCAAAATTTGCAGTACCTTGCTTGATGCCCATAATATGTGATTTGTATATCTTTTCACATATCTTGAAGCAGCTTGGAAATGCTCAATAATCCACATCCTAATATCCTGGACCTGAACTTGATTGGTTGGCTACTGTCCTATCTGAAAAAATATTGTGTTGTTTTCTATCTTTACCCCATTGAGGATAGTGTGAGCTTGGCCAGAATAGCTCTAGTTTTCAATGGTAAGCAGCCATTATTTCTGCACTGTAGCTTCATCACCCATGGAGCTTGAGATCTATTCTGAAAGAGTCGTAGAAACAGCTTGAGAACTATGAAATTCCTCATCAGTCTCCGCACACAACTTCTATTGGGTAGGATTTGTGAGGGGCAAAGCCAATAGAATAACACCCAGGTGCCCCCGGTAATGTGATGAAACTTTAGTGTAAAATTGCCGCCATAAAGTCATACCGATACAACAGAATCTTTGCTCAATAAAAAAGCCAAGCTTCATGGTAAATTTCAAATGCACTTTTGAACTCCTGTGATCTGGGGGTGTATTGTTAGATCTTATAAAATACAAATCGGTATGTGGTTGCAACATGACTAATATCATTGGCTGCAGTCTCAGTTGGATCTGCCACAATCAGAGCATCTGCAAATTAAGCTACTTTCAAGTATAATCACTTGCTTAATACATTATTTTACCCAGTAATCTACAGCTGATGCCAATTTTAGTGCAGTGACCAGTGATTTTGTGTAGCTCAGCTGATGCAGAAGTTAGAGATTAAGCATGGCAACAAATGCAATACTGAATTAGATTTTTGATGAAAATCCAATTTGATGTGACGGCAGACATTTAATTGTCAGTCCTTTTTAAAATCATTTTACGATCTGCAATCACTGTAAAAGTTTTTTAAATTCTGTAACCTTGATCCTTATTTAGAACTGTGATCTCTGTTGTTCAGTATGACGGTTATCTATTTTGCTGCTTCTTCAGAGCATATGGAAGCTCTTTAATTTAATCTGTCCTCCATCCAACAGTTCTTGTTTTCACTGAGAGGGCAAGCTGTTTTCAAGCCTTCACCAATACACTGCTATGAAGTGCTTCGGAAGTTCACTGGTTCTCGCCCCACATGAGGGGAAACACCTGAACTCCCAGTTATTCTTTTTCGATGACGAACAGTGATGTGATGGCGGACTCGATCCAAGATAGCACCATTTTGAAAAAAGCCCCATTTGTTCATCATTTCTGCTGTTAAGAGTTTGAACAATTATACCAAGTGCGAATGATTAGAAATATCACTTTAAAGTGATGTGTTTCCTAACCAGAGTGGTTTGGCATGCTTATCCAAATAATTGTTTCAGAAATGTGTCTTGAGAGTACAATGGTTAACACTGCTGCATCATCGCACCAGAGACCCGGGTTCGATTCCTGGCTTGGGTCACTGTCTGTGCAGAGTCTGCATGTTTTCCCCATGTATGCGTGGGTTTCCTCCAGGTGCTCTGATTTCCTCCTACAGTCCGAAAGACGTGCTGGGTAGCTGCATTGGCCGTGCTAGATCCTCCCTTGGTGTATCCAAACAGGCACCGGGGTGTGGCAAATAGAGGATTTTTACAGCTCTGTTGTAGTGTTAATGTAAGCCTACTTGTGACACTAATAAATAAACTTTGAACTTAATTTGAACAAAGCTGACCACATACAGCTTTAACTTTACAATGGTTCATTCTATTTTTAATGAAAATGAAGACAAGAGATATATTTTCTCCTTCACATTCCTGGCATGTTAAATCTGCACTGGCAGGGCTAAAGGTGAACATTTACCCTAAATGCTGCAGGGCCTATACTGGGCAATCCATGTGCTGAATGCACTGTGGACTGAATTTTCCCGGATGGATTGCAATTCCAACAGCTCCCTCAATTCCGTGTCAGGAGCCTGGAAGTGGCTGTAGTGGGATTTTGGACACAATCTTCCTGGAAGTGGCTATTTAAGAAGCTGCTCCTGGAGGCAATGTCCAATTAGGGCAGCAGTTGGTTCCAATGTGGGAGGGCCATCAGTGCCCTCGCAGAGTGAGGAATGCTAGTGGCGCCTTCAGTAGGGTTGGCCCAACTGCCATTGCAACAAGAAATTTGGTAGCAGAGACGCAAGTCTCCATGAAGGGACTACAATGGCATGTCTGCTACTTTTGGAGACCTGGCTACTGATTTATTGCCAGCAACGTAGGTTTGTGGTTCAGGCCTCCCTTTGTGAAGCTGCCTCTGCTCAGTTTGGAGGCTCCTTACACAGCATGGGACCTGTGTGCCATCAGAAAATTTGTGATACAATTCCACAGTTGGGGCTAATTGCCCATTACGTGCCATGACTGGCCACTCGCCACTGAATCCTGGGGTAGAATTATATGGTCTTCTGCTGGCAGGTTGCAGGTGGAGGGACCTCCAAAATTTCTTGGTCAGCTTTCTCAGTGCCCTCCCAACCATCCCCGACCTGTCTGCAATTTTACTTGGCAGATGAGATTTGGGGCAAGGTAGATGGACCATCCTAAGTGAGGCCCATAAGAGGAAAATTGTTGGCCACTTGAGGGCAACTTCCACTCCAATTTTCAGGCTGGCAGAATATGTTTGGGGACAGTGGGGAAACCCACAGGTCCCCCTGCTCAGGCATGGGGGACACCACCTTCAAGGGCTCCCTTTCTACGTTGGACCTTCCTCCACCTAGGTCTTCCTGCCATGGATGCTACACAGTTTCTCCCCCCCTGTCCCCTCAAGGCCTCTCCATCAAGAACCCCCCCCCCCCCCCAACCACCATCATACCACATCTCCCCTCCCTGCCATGAGACCATTTGCAGGTGGACACAGGTGCTGCCAAGTACTAAGGTGGGCTAGTTAAAAGGCTAATTAAAACTTCCTCAGTTTGTTGGACTTTGGCCCACTTGTGTTGCTCAATATTAAGCCCATTGAATTGAAATCAATTGAAACTGCAAGCAATTTTCTTTTAACTCAGAAACTCAGGCAGGCTGTTCTTCCAAAATTTAAAGGTCTGTCCATTTTCATAACTGGACAGCTTGACAGTTCCACATATTATTTACCTCTTAGGAGCATTTGTGATCACAATTTCGTAAGTCACGCACTGAAGGGTAAGGTCTCTCCAGCAGAAATGGGATCCGTTTGAACTTGGCACTCAATTCAGAATTCATCTACATGAGTCACATCCTGCCCTATTCCCCTACCAGTGAAATAGGATCTGTTGGAAATAGGAGCAGGACATCCTGATCTCGGTTCTCAGTGCCATTTTGGCTAAGCCGTGGAGCCCCCAAGATTCTGCGATAATGTTGGCTCTGGGCAGGATTCTCCGGCCTTTCCTGCCACGAGACATAATGTCCCTCCAAAGTTCCTCTGGCAGTGGGACAGGTGAGCAATGCAGGTTGCCATTTACTTCCGTAGGAGCAGAAGATCCCACTTGGCAACCAATGGTGAGGCACCTCTGCCATGGGAAAACTCATAGTGGGGTGGTGTCAGGGCGGCTAGTAAATTCCGCCGGGACTTGGACTCTGGAGACTGCTTGTAGTCCCAGTCCTGACCACCACTGATACAAGCACTGCAAGGACAAAAAAACCGTTAGCCAATCAGATTGGTTGGCAGCTCTCTGAGACAGAACTTCCACCCAAGTGAGGGGTGGGAGTTCTGCCTCCAGTCAAGTAATGCTTCTTGGAACATTAAATTAATTCTTCACCCTTACAGCTCTTCAGTTGATGGGATTGGAAACATTGCCATCTGAAAAATCTTGCCCTTGTATCTGGGACACGTATATGGAGACTGAAATATTTGTGGAGCTGATTCAACATGAGTCAATCATGTATCCTTGCCTGCCTCCCCAGGGCTGGAAAAATTCAGCCCACAACTTTGGCTTCAAAACTCAGTGGACCATTAATATTCTTTGGCAGAAATTGATGTGTGTGCCAACAGTACATTGAAAAGAAGAAAACCCTTTACTTTATTGGTACAAATATGGTCATTATTTCTTTGAAACGTCCCTACTGTCACCGCTGGATGGAGAAGAGTTTCTTCAGTGGGCAGTAAACTTGGTTGGGGTGCAAAACAGTCAGCAAAATTGATCAAGTCAGCTTGATAATGTTTAAATCCCCCCTTTCTTCGCTTATTCCCTTAAACACAGCCACTCTGTGTTTAAAATCAAGACTCATTGCATACACTTGCTGTACCTCATCTTTCTCATGCCCTCAAGTGAAATTTGTTACTGCACTATCTCCTTCTTCCTACAGTCTTTAAATTCTTAGAATAGTATTAATAACTGCTTCTCGATCTATCTGATCTCTTCTGCCCTTTTTTCAGCTACTCTTAAACATTATGGTCCAATCCTGTGCCCTATTTCTCATTAGACAAAATGCAGCAGTAAGAGTAGTTAATGAAAGCTGAATGATAGAGCAGCACGTTTATTTCTAATAGGTCATCTCCATTGACAGATTGTTATTATTTGGGCTACTTCCCAGTTCTCTTTATTCATGCTCTTTGTGTAAATCAGCTTCCATGACAAGCCTGCACTTCCTCTGAGCCAAAGCTTAACCTAGGATAGCATGTTCAAACTCATCCATTTTTCTTCAAGTATAAGTAACATCATCAGAGGCAAAAACAAATCAAAATATCTTTCCAAAGATACATCATATTATTTGTTATTGTTTAAATGACTTCTTGGGTTTCAAACCAGACTCCCTGGCCTTTCACAGTACAGAAACAATAGCTTCCCCAAAGGGATTGTTAATTAATGTCTATTTTTAAAACCCTGGCTGCAAGCCTAGATGAAGACTTTAGTAAGAAATATAAAACATATAATCAAAATATCCCCCTTTGGAATGTCTTGCATTGCTCACCATTCATAGCCAAATAATCTGCTGTATCTCATTGACCCACACCTATGCTGTTCAGCACTGTGGTTAGCACTGCTGCCTCACTTGCCAGGAACCCAGGTTTCATTCCAGCCTCAGGTGGCTGTGTGGAGTTTGCGTGTTCTCCCTGTGTCTGCCTTGATTTGCTCCGGGTGCTTTGGTTTTCTCCCACAGTTCAAAGATGTGCAGATTAGGTGCATTGGCCATGCTAAATTGACCGAGTGTTCCAAGATATATAGCTTATGGGGCTTAGTGGGATAGGTCAGGGATGGGCCTGGGTAAGGTGCTCTGTTGGAAAGCTGATGCAGACTTGATAGGCCAAAAGGCCTCCTTCTGCTCTGTAGGGATGCTATGATTCCTGAGAACCTAGCTGCCCCCAATTTCTTTTCCTTTACTGATTGTGCATTGCTATGATTGCCATGTCGGCCATGGCCTTATTGATAAGATTTCCGCTTCTGATTCAATGGATTGTGAGTTTGAGTCAGGATTTGAGAACAGCAGTCTAGGCCAGGCTTGTCCAACCTTTTGCTGAAGGAAAAAAATGCAATGATAAACTGATAATTGAAAAATGAGTCCTGAATAAGGACGACTATTTGAGTGAGAGTGTGTGTCCCCAGCTCACTCACACTCTCACGATGGGTGAGTGAGTATGTTGGTATGTGGCAGTGAGGGTGAGTGAGAACCCAGAGAATGAGGCAGACGTGTACTTTGTCCTCCCTCTTGCACCAGTCTTTCTCACACACATGCACATGTGCATGAGCTCACCCCCTCCTTCACATATGTGCACTCACCCTCTCACATGCGTGCACACACACGTCTCCCTCACATGTATGTGCACATATGCTTGTCCACCCACACACGCTCACCACTATTCATGAAACCAGCATGCAGGGTGGGGTAGGTGAATCAGAGCTGGAGCGAGATCTGAGGCCTGGCGGTACCCAAACACACTGTCCACTGAGGAGAGGGCTGAGAGCAGGAAAATGTGAGGGGAACCAGGGAGAACTGATGGGGCATGGGGAGTACCGGGGGAGAGGCAGGGGAACGCAGCCGGACCAGAGCACTGGCGGTGGAGGGGAGGGAGGAGGTGGAGTGGGGGGGCGGTGGCTGCAGCTAGGCCAGAGCACCAGCAGCTGAAGGAAAGCATGGTGAATGTGCATGGAATTTCTCTCTCTCTATCTTCAAATACTCACGGTTGCTTCTGTTCACTGCTCCCCCAGTCTCAGCCAGTTTTCCCCCCCATGTTTGATGCTGATAGGCTCACTATTGAACAAACGCAGAAGAAAAACAATCTGTGATTTCGGCAGCAGGCCTCGGAAGAAATCCTCAGTCACCTTACTGGCATTTTCAGCAATTGCTTTGGGGGCCATATGGAACGGGATCTGTGGCTGTGGGCTGGAAAGGTCTGCTGGAGGCAGACACTCCAGTGCAATACTGAGAGAGGGCTACATTGTCAGAAGTGCCATCTTTCAAATGAGAAAAGGAGACAGTGAACCAACATCCTGTATATTCTCCCAGACAGGCATAAAGGATTCCTTTTCAAAGGAGAACAGAGGTGTTATCTCTGGTGTCCTGGCTAATATTTATCCCTCAATCAACATCACAAAAACAGATTATCTGGTTGTTATCACGTTGTCTGTGGGAGCTTGCTGTGTATCAATTAACTGCAGTATTTCAACAGTGATGATACTTCAAAATGACTGCATTGGCTGTAAAGCAATTTGAAACGTCCGATGGTCATGAGAGCTGCTATATAAACGCAAGTCTTTCATCTTTGCAAATTACCGCATGTGGAGAAACACCATTAATGCCCATGGCCCAACCCACTGTGTGCACTAGGAACACAAAAACAGAACCATCTTTAATTTGAAGTATCGGGTTTAAAAATGCCATTTTGGTTTTTTTTGAAATTCTAGTGTAAATGTATTTCATATGCAGTCTTGTGTCCCAATACCTGCTGTTTCAAAATTGATAGGCAATTCATTGAAATAAAAAAAATCAATTTGCTTTGCTTTGTGCGAGGATTTTCCCCTCAAGTAAATAATGAAGCAGCTTGTTTGACTGAGGTAACAGATGCGTCCCTCTCAGATATTGTAACTCACTGTCTGTCTTAAACTCATTTGTATTCCATTAGAAGACTCCACTGCTGTTGAGTCTGTCACTCGTTAATCAGGTTTTGGTGGGTAATGGAAGTCCAGCCATAGTCTCTTTAGGAGCATGCTGAGAGTGTGGGGTGGAATGTAGATACTGTGCATACGGTCCTTTGTTTAATAAAGAAAGTTACAGCATGTGCAATCTGCCACGTTATGTTAAGGTGCTTTAACTTTTATGCTTGTTATAGGATCCTGTTTTGGGAATATGTCTTCTGTGGGCAGCTGTCTCGAGAATTGGTTGCTGATTGCTGCTGTGTAATGTGAAATTAGAGGTATTAATGCAAGCATTGGATATCCATGTTATTTCAAAGAACCAAGTTCTCTAAATCCAACGGCACATTCATAGACCCACATTTCTTTTGCCTCTCTCAATGCTGGGGGGAACCACAATAACAGCAACAACTTAATGTAATAAAACACCCAAGGCATCTTGCAGATGCATTATAAAACACAACACAATACTAAGCCACGTAAGGAGATATTGGGAAAGATAACCAAAATCTTGATTAAAGAGGTAGTGGCTTAAAGGAGGAAAGCTCGGCAGAGAGAGGTTTAGAGAGGTAATTCCAGAACTGAGGGCCTACGTAGCTGAGAGCACAGCCACAAATAGTGTAGCGATTAAAATCCAGGATTATAAAGAAGTCAGAATGTAAGGACCACAGGTATCTTGGTGGGTTGTGGAGCTGGCGGAGGCTAAAGAGACAGGAAGGGGACACGACATAGAGAGATTTGAAAATGAAGCTGAGAATGTTTAAATCGCAATGTTGCTTAATAAGGAGCCAGTGTATGTCAGCGAGCAGAGGAGTGATGGGTAAACTGACAGGAAGATGTTCTGGCCATGTTCCTGTAGTATAAAAAGCACCATAGAAAAAATTGCATTGAAAGATTAATGCAATGGAAGAAAATTGTACGAATGAAAAAAATGTGCATTGTGTATTTGCACAATATTGGGCTGTAACTTCCGAGCTCCCCAGTGTTGAATTGGGGGGGGGGAGGGTACCCCAAAGATGTGCTGGAAAATCCTTCTTGGAGGTTCAAAGATAAGGTTTGCACTACAATTATCTGGAAGTACTAAATTTCTTTGGGTGATTGTCCTGTGCTGGGAACTATCTGAAAATGTGTTTTAATTGGCAAACTCTAGATGGTTCTAGCTGTGTTACACAAATAGTTACCCAGAATTTCCCCTAACTTTCTGTAGACCCAAGCCAACACCTCCCCAACCCTGCAGGTCCCACCTGATCCCCCTCACCCCTGCCCTGATGACTCACCCCTCTGATGGCTGACCCTCCTCCACCCAGCTAATCCTATTCACTTCGACTCAGCTAGCACTGTGGGGCTGTCCTCCTTCAATTCGCTTCTCCTGCACTTCCATGCTGGCTCTGACAGATGTCCTGCCTGGATCTTTTTGGCCTGAGTCAGAAGGTCAGGTGTGACTGGCATGGAAGAAATTTCACCTAAGTAATTGGGTACATAGTGGCAATTCCATACTGTTTGCCACTCTGAAGAAGTTACATTGTTAGAGAGATTCCTGTAATTAGGACTTTTAATTGCATCTTTTTTTAAATTGAGGAAAATATGGAAAGGGCCAAACTCTGTAGTAAAGGACTTTACAAAGCTGAAGACAGCAGGAGAGAACAGATCAACAAGAAGCACTGAATAGGTAATGCAATGATTTAGTAATGGACAGCAATAGACTGTGAGGAAAGAAAGGCGAAAGAGGGCCAGAAAAGTAGTTTCACTTATGCATGTTATGAAATGATATAAAAATATTTTAAGTATAATTCAAACCTTTACAAGTCAATCTTATTGATTTTGCTTTTCATAAATAGCAGTGAGGTCAATCCAACTGGCCCAGCTTGATACTAATGGGATCAGACCATAATGGTACAAAAGGGGCATCAGATCTCATCTTGTTAGTTTCCTGCCTCCAATATGACTTGCAGTTAAGTGACTTCTTCACATTATCAAGCTCATCACTGTGTTTCTCTTGTAATTTTTATTGCAACGTTTTGATTTTACTTCTAAAGTATGGCATAAGTCAGCAGGCTTGATTTCATTGTTAGTTTAATTACTTCATTGTTTCTCAAATCTGCTAATGCTGCTATATTTGGATAGGAATATAAATAGCAGATGGCACTATTCTCAGTGTCAAATGTCACGTGCACACACTTTTGGTATGCTGTCAGTGTCTGGTATATTTCATCAAGAATATGAACACAAGGATCACTGCTGATCTGGCAAAAGGACAATGCACTATCTGAATTCTTTTGAAGGGCCTGTGTACTGTACGAGTCTTATATGGAGTTCTTCCATGCAGGAGTAGTAAAGCTTGGATGGCCATTTTACTCAATACCAAAGACTGTTTTCACACATTGCTGGAGGGTGAGGTTATTAAGGAATCACTCAATCAGACAGTTCAGATGGAATAATAAATTTCATTGAGTTGTTGATGCAGCTTCTGTGCTGAAAACATGCCTTGAAGGCTTACTCACCCTTTCACCTTCACATGGAAACTAAGAGAAATGGAGAATGATATTCCATAATTACCCAGCAGAGTAATATTGTGTATAAATGATGTACAAGTGTCATGCTCAGTTTCCCACTGTAGTCTCACTTACAAATGTTATTATTTAGACCGATGGAGCAGAAACTTGAGCTCAGAATTTCCTTGGGGGACACTGAATTGGGGAACAACTCCATCCAAAAATTAGTTGTAACACAGATGCATGTTAAATGTGCTTATCGTTGATCTTCTGACATTACCTTGGTCAGTTGGGAGAAATTTCTTAAGAGAATGTCTTAAGAGAACACGAGAAATAGGAGCAGGAGTAGATGACATGGCACTTAGAGCCTGCTCAAGAACTCACTCGAGTTTGTGCCAAAGTCTGCCACAGCAAAGCATGGAAGTGATGTGTCATGAAAGGCCAGGCACCCATGAAGGAGAGGAGAAAAGTCCTCTTTCTGGCAGCTGGAAGGAGACGGCCACCTCTTAAGAGGAGCACCTTTTCTGTTCACTGATATCTCCCTCCCTCCCAATTCCTTCTCCTTGCTTAACCCCCTTCCCCCTCCCCCTCCCCCTCCCCCTCCCCCTCCCCCCTCCCCCCCTCCCCCTCCCCCTCCCCCCTCCCCCCTCCCCCCTCCCCCCCCTCCCCCCCCCTCCCCCCCCTCCCCCCCTCCCCCCCTCTCCC